>NC_041392.1:190489697-190671338 GCF_002162155.2 Triticum dicoccoides
GGCAGCATCGATCGGCTTCAGTTAGCAGCAGTAGCAAAGGAATTGCTCGATCGGGTTTAGTTAATAGCCATCGATCAATCGCTCGGGTTCAGTAACGCGTAGCCTGCAGTGCAATCGCTCGGGTTCAGTTAGAGCCCAAAGCCTCGCTCGTGTTCAGTTAGAGCCAACGCCTCGCACACACACGCGTATGTGTACGAGAGAAGCGCGCATCGCTCGGGCCCCGACCTCCCACCATAACTGGGAACTCCCTGAAATTTTCCTCGCCCTCGCTTCTACCACGGTTTTTTCCATCATGGACGGCCCAAAGAATGTCATGCAGCTGCGTCTCCGGCCCGCCCAGGATGAAAAGCCCATTTTCTATCATGATTTTTTGTCATAGAAGTAGGAGCCCACCACATCTATGATGATACCACGTTTTGTCACAATTATCGTCATAGAAGTGTCATATGTATGACAGAAAAAATTTCGTTCGGCCCAAAATGTCACGGATTTGTCTTTTTTGTAGTGTGGATATGGTGCGATCTATGATGTCTCTTACCGATTTACCACTATCATTTTGGGGTTATGCATTAGAGACAACTGCATTCAAGTTAAATAGGGCACCATCTAAATCCGTTGAGATGACACCGTACAAACTGTGGTTTAGCAAGAAACCAAAGCTATTGTTTCTTAAAGTATGGGGTTGCGATGCTTATGTGAAAAAGTTTCAAACTGATAAGCTCGAACCCAAGTCGGAGAAGTGCGTCTTCATAGGATACCCAAAAGAATCTGTTGGATACACCTTCTATCACAGATCCGAAGGCAAGATATTTGTTGCTAAGAATGGATCCTTTCTAGAGAAGGAGTTTCTCTCGAAAGAAGTGAGTGGGAGGAAAGTATAACTTGATGAGGTAACTGTACCTTCTCTTGAATTGGAAAGTAGTTCATCAGAGAAATCTGTTCTTGTGATTCCTACACCAACTAGAGAGGAAGTTAATGATGATGATCATGAAACTTCGGATCAAATTACTACAGAACTTCGTAGGTCAACCAAAGCACGATCCGCACCAGAGTCGTACGGTAATCCTGTTCTGGAAGTCATGTTACTAGACCATGACGAACCTACGAACTATGAGGAAGTGATGATGAGCCCAGATTCCACAAAATGGCTTGAGGTCATGAAATCTGAGATGGGATCCATGTATGAGAACAAAGTATGGACTTTGAAAGTATGGACTTTGATTGACTTGCCTTATGATCGGTGAGTCATTGAGAATAAATGGATCTTCAAGAGGAAGACGGACGCTGATAGTAGTGTTACTATCTACAAAGCTCAAATTGTCGCAAAATGTTTTCGACAAGTTCAACGTGTTGACTACGATGAGATTTTCTCACTCACATCGATGCTTAAAAGTCTGTCCGAATCATGTTAGCAGTTGCCATATTTTACGAAATCTGGCAAATGGATGTTAAAACTGCATTCCTTAATGGATTTCTTAAAGAAGAGTTGTATATGATGCAATGAGAAGGTTTTGTCGATCCTAAAGTTGCTAACAAAGTGAGCAAGCTCCATTGATGCATCTATGGACTGGTGCAAGCATCTCGGAGTTTGAATATTTGCTTTGATAAAGTGATCAAAGCATATGGTTTTATAAAGAATTGCGGTGAAGCCTGTATTTATAAGATAGTGAGTGGGAGCACTACAACATTTCTGATAAGTATATGTGAATGACATATTGTTGATCGGAAATAATGTAGAATTTTCTGGAAAGCATAAAGGAGTGTTTGAAAGGAGTTTTTCAAACAAAGACCTCGATGAAGCCACTTACATATTGAGCATCAAGATGTATAGAGATAGATCAAGACACTTGATATATTTTCAATGAGTACATACCTTGACAAGATTTTGAAGTAGTTCAAAATGGAACAGTCAAAGAAGGAGTTCTTTATTGTGTTGGAAGGTGTGAAGTTGAGTAAAGACTCAAAACCCGACCATGGCAGAAAATAGAAAGATAATGAAAAGTCATTCCCTAGTCATAGGTTCTATAAAGTATGCAATGCTGTGTACCAAACCTATTGTGTACCTCACCATAAGTTTGGCAAGAGGGTAGAATAGTGATCCAGGCGTGGATCACTGGACAACAGTAAAAAAATATCCTTAGTGGAATAAGGAAATATTTCTCATTTATGGAGGTGATAAAGAGTTCGTCATAAAGAGTTACGTCGATGAAAGCTTTGACACCGATCTGGATGACTCTAAGTCTTGATCTAGATACATATTGAAAGTGGGAGCAATTAGCTTGAGTAGCTCCGTCCAAAGCATTGTAGACATAGAAAATTTGCAAAATACATCTTGCTCTAAATGTGGCAGACCCGTTGACTAAATTTCTCTCACAAGCAAAACATGATCACTCTTTGGGTGTTGCGTGTTAATCACATAGTGATGTGAACTAGATTATTGACTCTAGTAAACCCTTTGGGTGTTAGTCACATGGAGATGTGAACTAATCACATAAAGGTGTGAACTATTGGTGTTAAATCACATGATGATGTGAACTAGATTATTGACTCTAGTGCAAGTGGGAGAGTGAAGGAAATATTCCCTAGAGGCAATAAGAAAGATGTTATTTATATTTATTTATATCATGATAAATGTTTATTATTCATGCTAGAATTGTATTAAACTTAGTACATATGTGAATACATAGATAAACAGAGTGTCCTTAGTATGCCTCTACTTGAAGTATGCCTCTACTTGACTAGCTAGTTAATCAAAGATGGTTGAGTTTCCTAGCCATGGACATGTGTTGTCATTTTATGAATGGGATCACATCATTAGAGAATGATGTGATGCACAAGACCCATCCGCTAGCTTATCATAATGATCATTCAATTTTATTGCTACTGCTTTCTTCATGACTTATACATGTTCCTCTGACTATGAGATTATGCAACTCCCGAATACCGGAGGAATACCTTGTGTGCTATCAAACGTCACAACGTAACTGGGTGATTATAAAGATGCTCTACAGGTGTCTCCGATGATGTTTGTTGAGTTGGCATAGATCGATATTAGGATTTGTCACTCCGTCTATCGGAGAGGTATCTCTGGGCCCTCTCGGTAATGTACATCACTATGAGCCTTGCAAGCAATGTGACTAATGAGTTAGTTGCTGGATGATGCATTATGGAACGAGTAATGAGACTTGCCAGTAACGAGATTGAACTAGGTTTTGAGATACCAACGATCGAATCTCGGGCAAGTAACACACCGATGACAAAGGGAACAACGTATGTTGTTATGCGGTTCGACCGATAAAGATCTCCATAGAATATGTAGGAGCCAATATGGGCATCCAGGTTCCGCCATTGGTTATTGACCAAAGAGGTGTCTCGATCATGTCTACATAGTTCTCGAACCCGTAGGGTCCGCACGCTTAACGTTCGTTGATGATATAGTAATATATGAGTTATGTATGTTGGTGACCGAATGTTGTTCGGAGTCCCGGATGAGATCACGGACATGACGAGGAACTCCGGAATGGTCCGGAGATAAAGATTGATATATGGGATAATAGTGTTTGGTCTCCGGAAGGGTTCTGGAATTCACCGGAAGGGTTTCCGGATGTTTCCCGATATGCTGTGGGTAAGAGAACACTTTATTTGGGCCAAAGGGGAAATCCCACAAGGTTTTTGGAAAGAGCAAAAGGAAGTTTTGATGAGTCCAGGGGCCAGACGCCAGGGTCTCTGGCGTCTGGGTCCAGACGCCGGGACCCCTAGCGTCTGGTCCTGGAGTCCGAGAAGGACTCTTGCCTTTCGAGTGAAACCGACTTTGTGTAGGCTTTTACTCCAAGTTTCGACCCCATGGCTCAACATATAAATAGAGGGGTAGGGCTAGCACCCAAGACACATCAAGAAACACCAAGCCATGTGCCGGCAACCCCGTCCCCTCTAGTTTATCCTCCGTCATAGTTTTCGTATTGCTTAGGCGAAGCCCTGCGTAGATTGTTCTTCACCAACACCGTCATCACGCCGTCATGCTGTCGGAACTCATCTACTACTTCGCCCCTCTTGCTGGATCAAGAAGGGGAGGACGTCATCAAGCTGAACATGTGCTGAACGCGAAGGTGTCGTACGTTCGGTACGTGATCGGGACGGACCGTGAAGGTGTACAACTACATCAACCGCATTGATAAATGGTTCCGCTTTCGGTCTACGAGGGTACGTAGACACACTCTCCCCTCTCGTTGCTATACGTCACCATGATAGATCTTGCATGTGCATAGGATTTTTTTTGAAATTACTGCGTTCCCCAACATCTGGAGATGTGCAAAAAGTAGAGGTAAGACATAAAAGAAAGTAAAGTGATAGCAGGACAACATGTATATTAGCTTTGGTCGATATAATGTTCGATATATTTTGCATTAACCCACAATCGTAATAGATAAGGGTGGATATCACATTACATATTCTTAGAGGAAGATATAGTAGTGCACCATATCTTAATTAACCCCCTTCATCAATGTGACCCATTTTTCACAAATACGAGTAAGACATCAGTCATATATAAAGTAGAATTTGTCTTGTGGAAATTTCCTTGTCGCATTCAATCTAAATGAAGAGAAAACTTATGTGCATGTAAAGTAGTAGGCCCAATATAGTAAGTAAGCTGCAATACAATGATATCTCAACAAAATCTTAACTTTTTCAAGCTACATCTTGTCTAGATGCTCATAAAATTTCTGACAAAGTGAAGCAAACTTTTGAAATTTTAACATAAAACCAGTTTAACAAATGTACTCGGAGATGTGCAAAAAGCAGAGGTTAGAAAGAAAGGAAAGTACAACGATAAGTCTACTTTTCAGCATAGTCTATATGCTAACCTCCACTATGAAAGTTCAGGCCCCCTACAGCCAACTTTTACAATACAGTACCGATCTGAACACTTTTAAATTTCTTGACAAAGGGGGTACATATGGGGTAATAGCCAAAAAATTATATGTACTCCCTTTGTCATCAATGAGGTTGTGGGAGAAAAGAATGAACGAGGCAAGGCCTTATTTGCAAGTGTGAAGAGGGCTGTTGGTATATTTTTGCAAAATTGCCATAGTTTCCTTCCTATCCGTCAGATATAGACCGTACGGCCTATATTGCAGGATGGCAGGCACACCATCATCACCAACTCTGTTTTTATCTAGGGAGTACTAGTAAGGACACCATCTACTGCTTCATGTGCTATTCCCGCGCTCCATTCGGCAAGCGCAATGTCCCCTACAGCCACTCCCTCCTGCACTCCATTCGGCGGGCGCAACGTCCCCTACAACCACTCCCGTTTGATGGACGTCCTGGTCGATGCCTGCAAGGTTCCCTACGTCTACAAGAGTTTCAGCTGCAAGAGGTACGTCGACCAGCACTCGCTGGAAAAGCATAGTTCCAGATGTGCGCACACGCGCTGCTACTGCTATGAGTGCACGATGCCGTTTGAGGGCTCGCCGATGAGCCTCATGCATCACCTCATGGCACCGTCCGTCAATCACGACTGTCCCGTGGCAGTAAATATCAAGTATGAGATGTGCTACCCGTTTGTCGTGCTGGAGTCGTTGGAGGATCACCGCCGCCTACTAGTCGAGGAGGAGGACGGCGTTCCTATTGTGTTTCCTTGACACTTGATGGATAGATTGTAGGCTTTTCCTGAGTTTTCTACTATGTATGTAGTATTGGATGCAAAGCACTTTATGTCCATGTATATCATCTAGATCTATAAACAATTGTGGATCTTAGTAGTTCTTTTCTATTGATAATCTAAACCACCCAATTTCTATTGTTTTTATAATACAATATACTATTATTACTATGCTAACATTGACTCCACAAATATGCTTAATGACCGCTCCCTCCATCCATAATTACTTGTCGCATATAGGGATAAAAATGAGTGTATCTAGAACTAAAATACATCTAGGTACATCTATTTCTCTGATAAGTATTTCTGGGTGGAGGGCGTATTAATTATGATCTATATATTGGCCATGCCGCAACATTCATATCTTAGCCTTATATTTGGATACAATTTATTGCTTGCATTAATCATTGGTTATGGCATAAATTTTGCATCCTCCACGTGGCTTTAAATTCTGATAGTCATAGCTACTTTGCTGAATGAGTTTGATATGTCAGTACGAACAAAACAGATTCGTGTACTTTTTCACCTACTGAAGTTCTAAGTAAGACCACTACTGAAGTCAAAGGTATTTCTTGAATCCTTCATCTAGTAATGTTTATACGAAGCGAACATCGGGCTTGCGTGAGACAGAGGCGTTGAGACTCAAGAGTAGGGATCCGAATTTTGAAATTTCAAAGGCGCCCATGTTCGCTCGCTCACCCCACCGCGGGTGACGGGCGAACCCTAGCCCCCTCCCCATACTCCTCTCCTACTGCCTCCACCGGCATGGTCCACCGTGGCCTTGCCTGCGTGGTGCTGGATGCGACCGGCAGGTCTTTCCCCACACACTCAGCAGAGCTCCTTCTGGTGGCAGTGTGGCTCGGCCAGCAGCGGTCTGGATCGGCGGGGTAGTTCCCGCGGTCCTCGGGTGCCTTAGGGGTGGTGGCGTGATCGTTGGCTATATGATGGCACGATGGTGCGGGACATCGGCCGATGGAGCCCCCTAGGCCCAGATCTGGGCCCTTTGGGCCCCATTTGGGTACGGGCGGGCCCGCGGCTCTCTACATGGCAGCAAGGCTCCCTGGAGGTGGAGGTAGAGGTGGGGCGGCAGTGGTCTCCTGTCGGCGGTGTTGGCAACCGGCATGCTGCAACATGGAAGGAGGATTTTGCAAGCCCATCTAGGCCGAGCCGGGCCAGTAGGGGCCCGGTTTGTCCTAGTTGCCGCGTCCGATCGGTTTTTGCATCGACGGTAGAGGTAGTCCACTCCCACTTGGCTGAGTTGTTGGTGCCCCGGGTCCGTTGTTCCCTCTTAATTACTTCCTCTAGGCCCCGTGTCGGTGGCTCCAGTTTGGCGACGAGCTTGATTCAAGGCCGTGTGGTGGCGCATGCTAGTGGACGGCATGATTGGTGGAGAACTCAGATTCTCTGGGGTGGTGGGGATTTTGGGTCGAGAGAAATCAATTTCGGTTCATTTTATGTGCGGTTTTAACTGCTACCTTCCATTCTACATAGGCGAATAACATTCTTTTTGATGATAACAGATTTCCATGGACAGAGAGTGGCTACAGTATAATAGTGGTGTGCACAATGAGTTTGACCTCTTCATGACAAGCAAACACAACCACCTATTCCAGGATTACCATAGTGATGAGATGGATGGTCTACTTGAAGCCACTACTGTCGTCGGCAACACTGATGATGCCAACATTGTTACTGCAGACCACAGCAACAACGATGGAGAGACCCATTGTGAGCAGAGAATGGCCACAAGGCGTGCCAATTATCACCGTCTGCATAGTGAACAAATCCTACAACTTGAAGCGTACAATACATACTCAATCAATGTTTCTTACCTAGTGAAGATGTGTACTAATCCATTTTCATTAACATGATCTGTAGTGTGTTCCGAGACTGCCCTTATCCAGATGAGAAACTTCGGAAGGACCTTAGCGAGAGGCTTGGCATGAGTGCCCAGCAGGTCAAGTTTTGGTTCCAAAACAAACGCACCTTCAGTAAGGTACATACCATTCTTTCCCACAATTAGTTACATATGGGTCACCTACGATATGCAGTTATATGCACACTTTGCTGTTAAATAGTACAAAATCCACTAAACATTGTAGCATTGTTCGTCATTGGATCTTACAATATACTATTGTATTCCCCTGGTGAACATGGTATCATACTCTGGTAACCACTAATTAAAATGACGCATACCTGAAATTAATAAATGCAGGGCAAGATGCAGCGGTGGGAGACCCAAAATTGTTGGGTAGAAAATGAGAGGCTAAAAACTGAACGTCAAGCCATCATGTTGGCTATGCAAAACAAGACTTACCTCAAATGCAGAAAGGTGATGGTACAAACTCAGGATACCTCGGAGCGCCAACGCCTATACACCAAGAATATGAGGCTCAAGGAAGAACTCCTACATGCCACTTCCTATCTTAAAGAAGGTCTTCGCCGAAATGGCATGTCGCTCCCATGGGCCCGCAAATGACCATACCATCTTCGATCTTAGCCAATGTTAATCCTTCCGCATGAACTATAGTTTTACTTGGTTCCTCAGCTAGCAAATAACGCGACATGTTGCATGAGTATGTACATGACTTGTTCACTTGTTTATTTATTTCCGTAGGCTCTCATGGTTGCTATGTGGGATGGCACGAGATATGGCAATCATGGCAGCAATGTAGGGGCAGTAGGATGAGCGGCTTTGGGATGGCATTGCCGTGAAGCTCGGTCCAATGCTCATCTTTGTCTCTTTGAGTTTGTAACAAAACATATCATGTAGATGCCAATAAATAGAGAGAAATGCACAAGAGCAAATACTTCGTGATCAAGGCATCCAAGGACGGTGAGTTTGTTTAATACATTGCAATGCTCTTGGCTGGTCTCGTCATTGACCTAGATGTGCTTTGGATGACATATCCATTGAAAAGTTCAAGTAGTTCCTATCCATAATTTCCCATGGTAAGTGCATGTGGTCACCTCACTTGAGACAATCATGGACCTCAAGACCCTCTAAATGGAGAAGCTCATAGGTCTATTGCTTGTCGTTCAGTAGAGCTATGCTATATGGATGGAAACCTTTGATCAAGTGAATTGTTGCTGCAAATGGAGAAAGAGTGGTAGGCACGACATGGACGTTGCAATCACCTTGACGAACAATCCTGAGATGGAGACAATCAAAAGGGCAAGGTGAAGCCCAAGATGCCATCTGGTGAGATTGGTTGCCAAAAAGTCATAGTGGTGGCAAGATTGATAACACGAGCAAAGTTGAGTCACCGGGCAAGGGTTGGTGCCACAAAAAATGGCATTTATGCCCACCTGGTGAAAGAATACACAAACCTCTCAACGAACTACACGGCGAGACCAACCTGCTGGCACAGGGGGACGCGCCGCACTAGTTATGGTGTTGACTGGGGACAATGCACTCATGTTAGAGGCTTAGAGCTGGTGCACATGGGCTCTCAAGCGAGGATGAGAGGCCCCTTGGACCTTCTTATCTCCCGTGGCTTATATGGAAACAAGTCACACAAAAAATGGAGATTAGCCATTGAAAATTGCAACATTTTTATGATTATTTTTGTCTAGTGCGAGCACCGGTGCGTACCTTGGTATGACCTGGTTTGGTCAAACTAGTTGCGAGCATTAGTGTGTACCTTGGTATGACCTGGTTTGGCCAAACTGGCGCTCTACTTGCACTTTGTCCTTTGCAGTGGTGGATAGTTCAACATAGGGAGCGATGGTTCCTCCGCAAAATGCAAGATGGTTCATCATATATGAAAAGATGTTGCATTTCATTTTCGAAAGAAATATATGTTGTATCATAGTTACCATTATAATCAAAGCTATAAAATCCATGGAATGGTACCAGTGTGCCAAATATTCCAAGCTGCAAGAGGATGAATCAAGTCCTCGACGGATTAAGAAATTATTTGCATTTACTATTTTCCAACATGGTTTACATATGGTTTGTTTGTAAAGTTACAACATTTCAAGCTGCAACTTGTCTTGATGCTCATAAAATTTCTAACAAAGTGAAGCAAACTTTCGAAACTTTAGCATAAAACCAACTTTCCAAATGCATCTGGAGATGTGCAAAAAGTAGAGGTAAGAAATAAAAGAAAGTAAAATGATAGCAGGACATCATGTATATTATCTTTGGTCAATACAATGTTGGATATATTTTGCATTAACCCACCATAGTAATAGATAAGGGCGGATATCACATTACATATGCTTAGAGGAAGATATAGTAGTGCACCATATCTTAATTAATCCCGTTCATCAATGTGACCCATTTGTTCACAAATAGGAGTAAGACATCAGTCATATATAAAGTAGAATTTGTCTTGTGGAAATTTCCTTGTCGCATTCAATCTAAATGAAGAGCAAACTTATGTGCATGTAAAGTAGTAGGCCCAGCATAGTAAGTAAGCTGCAATACAATGATATCTCAACAAAGTCTTAACTTTTTCAAGCTACATCTAGTCTAGATGCTCATAAAATTTCTGACAAAGTGAAGAAAACTTTTGAAATTTTAACATAAAACCAGTTTACCAAATGTACCCGGAGATGTGCAAAAAGGAGAGGTTAGAAAGAAAGGAAAGTACAACGGTAAGTCTACTTTTCAGCATAGTCTATATGTTAACCGTCACTATGAAAGTTCAAGCCCCCTGCAACCAACTTTTACAATACAGTAGTGATCTGAACACTTTTATATTTCTTGACAAAGGGAGTACATATGAGGTAATAGCCAAAAAATAATCGATGTTATCTATGATGTTGATGATGTTAGAAAATTATATGGATATATATACTTTATCTGTCTAGAATATATATACAACCAGTTTATGTAATTTCTAAATTAAGTGAAAGAGAAATAGTTTATGTGTAAGTACCAAACTGACCTTCACAGTTCACACAGACTTTCTGGTCAAAGAAAAGAAACTTATTACTATGTAGAAAGTACTAAATTAATTTTGCTTCCAACAAAGATGTCAAAGCCAACAAGTACAACTTGTTGCATCGATAGGCATTTCGTTCCCATGGGCCCAGCTAAATGAGGGCACACTAAGAAACACCAAAAAACACAACATGATGCTTGTTTAGTATCTACACTTTATACCCATGATACTCATCATAGGCAGTATTATTGCCTACGTATCATCCCTGTTCTCCCACAAGAAATAATTATGATGACACATATTATCTTCTTCTCCTTTCTATATTTTATTTGTAGCAAGTAAACAGCGTCGTCGTCCACCATTCAAAGTTCTGGTTGTTAATTTTGCATCATACGGTGTGGCAAACTGGGTTCAATTTTTTTTTTGCATCATTTCCTGGTAGTCTCAGTTTTATCAGTATTCCCTGCCAAAGAATCATTATTGTTAGAAGCAAGAAATATATACGGTTATATATTCCACAATGCCATAGAAAATGCACATAAGAGAAAGAAACCTGCTTGTGCCCAAATACAAAGTTGCCATCTCTTCCTTGGAATAGTCAAAGATAGTACGTATGAATGAGCTGGTAGCAGATTGATCAATGCTAACCGTTATGTTTTCCTCATCTGTATGGAAAAAACCTTGACACCGTAAATCACAAATGGAAATCTTCTGAGAACTCAGCCATAACTAAAGAAGGGATCTCAACATAGAAACAAACCTTGGTGTCTTTGGATCTTAATGCGGGAATCAATCTCTTCCAGACTTTTCTGTCGACCGACGATCTAAGAAATACCAGCACATGAACATCCCATAAACAGGGATTTGAAGAAGGGGGAGGTGGCATTGAAAAGGGACTCAAAAGTCACAAGTACAACCACGACCTGGTCTTGGTATGGAGCCTTGGACAGGCAAAGAAGACACGGGTGTCCACGAGATGAAGGAGGTGGAAATAGAAACGATGGGCTCCTTGCCACTGCCCCTGAATGAAGCATCTGGGGATGCGTCCTACACGACATTCTCCTCTCCACCTATGTAGCATCAAGACGAGTGGCTGGGGCTTCTATTGTAGGGGTGATGGGGTAGGGGTGGAGCGGCTACTTTCGGTGACTTAGTCAAGGTAGGGGCGACAGGGTCGGGTGACGGTGTTTGGTGACGCTATAGAGGTCAGAGCGAGTGGATTGTGCGGCTTCGTGGTCGGAGTGTGGGCGATGGCTTTCGGCGTCATGGTGAGGCCTCATTTGGTTTCATAGGATACCGGGGGATCCCTGCCTATTCCCCGGGCCGAGAAACCACGAACCATTTTGTCGCCGAGCGATCCTGCAACACATTCGGAGGCCCACGAGACCAGGGCAGCCCTGCCCTTTCCACGACCTTTCCCCTAGGCGAGGCTTCTACTCCTGATGAGATCGGGGAGGAAACCCTCGTTGCTCCATCTCGCGAACGAGAGGCAGTGGCGACAAGATCAAGCGACCCCCTCCTCCCCGACGCCCTCCTCTATCCAATGCTCCGCCCTTCTCTGGTGTAACATCCCAATTTTCCTAAATTAGGATGTTAATAGATCATTCATGTGCATATCATATTTTTATTGCATTATTTGCTTTTTCAGAATATTCAAATCATTATGCAACAAAAGTCAATTTATTTGGAGTGGAGATAACATGACTTCTCCCCTATTTTAAAAATGTTCGTAATGTGCAGAATATTATTTCCAGTTGATCTGATATGTTCTGGTAATTTTTGTGATCTTCAAAGTATTTTATTTGTGGTTTTTATTGCTGTTTGAGTGACCTATTGCATCAAAACTATTTTTGAAAATTGCATTAGTGCTGGAACTAGTGTTCCTGTAGTTTATAGCTGTAGAGCTATTTTTACTGTGTGTCTAGGTATTTTTATTTAGAATTTATATTGTGTATTTTATTTTATTTATTTTGTTCTGCTGCTGTAGTTTTTGTTTAAAAAAAACACCAGCCGGCCAGCCAGCCAACGCCGCGGCCCAGCTCCTGCCACAGCAGCCCCCTTCCCGCGAAGCGGTACGCAGCAGCATCGCTCGCACCCGATCCACCTCGCCTGCAGCCACTGACCGTGGGCCCCGCGCCCCTATTTCTTCCCCGAGCCAGACACCGCTCGACCCCCACGCGCACGCACGCCGAGGCCGCGCCCGACTCGCGCTCGCGCCCTAGCCAACCCAGCACGCACCCAGCCTGCCGTGTGCGAGACCAAAGCCCTAAGGGAGACCTCGTAACCCTCGTTTCACCCTCTTGCTGTTGCACGAGCCGCCTGGGGTGTTTTGGATCTCGCCAGAGTAGCTCGTGGCCGCCGTCGTTCACCGCCTCTTTTCGCCACCGTAAGGACACCTAAGGCCACTCTATTTTGCTCCGTTCAACTTCCCCTTCAACGACGCACTTTTCTGACACCTTGTTGTCGCCGGAGACGCAGCCGAACGCCGCTGCCACCGACGTCCGCCGCCGCCGGAGCATCGAGGTTCACGTGGTCGCCGCCGCCCGCATAGCACACCCCACCGCCCTCCGACTTCAGCACCGCCTCCGCCACTCAATGTTGCACCCGTCCGTACCTTTGTCTTCGCCGGAGCACCACCGGAGAGCCGCCACCGCCGACGCCCGAGACCGCCGCCGCCGTCCTCTGATCTCTGGTGAGCACGCGCGCACAGAGTAAGCTTCAACCAATCACGTGGTGACACGTGGCCACGTGCTACAGTAAACGCATGAGTAGATCAGGAGTTTTTTGCTGTTCTTTTTGTCTTTTTCAGTTTTTCACCAAAACTTCTAATTGCTATAACTTTTAGTGTATAAGTCCAATTTAGGTAATTCTTTTTCCTGTGCACTCACAAAAAATCAGCACATTAGCACAGTACCAACATTGCACATGTTTGCACTATTCAAATTTGAATTCGTTTGAATTTGAATCAAATCTTCCGGAGGCCGTACCTTTCAAACCGTTTATCGGAATCCAGTGATTCTTGTTGCATTGTGACGTAGTGCAATTTAGGTGATGTTAAGATTCTGTGGTTGAGTTTTAAAAATGGTTTTCTTGCTGTTAGTTTTGTTTTGGTTCTATTCGTGTTCCGGTGATTGCTTTTTTGAATTGTGTGAACGTGTAGATTGTCCGGAGTGCGACGCAAGCTATTGTCAGGAATGTGACTTTTTGAACCAGAACCAAGGCAAGTTACATGTTGATCATCCTTCACCTATTGTTTTCTATGCATGTAGTTATATCACACTATGAATATATGCATGTATAGGAATACTATATTATTTTGCTAAGTTGTTGAGCTATCTTCCTGTCTTTGCAAATCGTGGTAGTTGTAGGTTGCTATGCTTTGTAGACGGGGGTGGTTCGTGTATTCATTAAGCTTATGTGAGGATTATATATATAATAATCTGAGTAGTAACACGGGATTTAATTCACCTCTGGGCGGAAGTGGTATTGCTAGGGTGGTTTCAAGAACATCATGGTTTATACCGTCTGAATGTAAGTGGACGGCTGCCCAGGCTCAAAACGATCAGACAGACAGCTTCCATGTGTGACCATTGGCTAAATGGGCTCTGGCTTAGTTGATCAGTTGTGGGACCCTTACCCAGATGTGCCAGCAGATGTAGATATAATAGTTGGGATGGGCCTCCTGTTTGGACTAGGGGACTGCTTCTGAAAGACTTCGTCTCAATCTTCGGGTTGGGTCCAGTGGGTAAAGCGTATTAAACTCTGCAGAGTGTTAAAACTAATCATGATTAGCCATGCCCCCGGTTATGGGTAAATTTGAGCCACTATGCCATTACAGTTGTTGGATGATCTTGACAGATGTGACACTTAATGATATTTGTGGGCAACTTAATAAAGGGTAGGTTGGAGTTGATTTTGCCAACTCAACCTTGTGTATTTAATTGTAGTAATAAAAGAACTAAATAAAAATTTGACTATTAGGTAGTTATGAGGATAAAATCAGCTTTCTGCAAAAATAAACCCTCAAGCCTTCCTTTTGTTATACTATGCATATACATGTAGGTCTGCTTTATTATTACTCCTGTGTAACTTGCCAATACATTCAAAGTATTGACCTATATGGCTGCAACGTCTCATGTTGCAGGATATTCAGACAAAGAGTAAGGTACCGTTAGGGTCGCGAGTCTGCACTCAGCATCGCCAGTGGGCTATGATGGGACTCATCATTATTTTTTGCTACTTTCTGCTGTTTGATTGAATAAAGCTAGCCAAGTGCTATGCAGAATGTTTTATTTTATACATTCTAGATCATACGTTGTAATAAATGATGCACTTGCTATTCTGGTATTCATCTATACTGTGTGTGCTAGCGAGTTCGATCCGGGGACTAGCACGGTAAGCATAGAGACTCAAATCCTTCGAGGTTTGGTCGTTACAGATGGTATCAGAGCAGTGTGTTGACTGTAGGACGTGACCCTAGAAAATGGATTAGAAAAGCCATAGGAGTGAAAATTATTTTATCAGCTAGTTATACTTCTTGCTGTTTATTAGTTAACCCCCTCAAGTATCTTGAACAGTTAAGTAGGAACTAGTTCTGAGACCACCATTCATGTTTGTTTATATTGCAATGTTATCGTGTTAGCGTATCTGATTATGTCCACTTTTGTGGTATGAAGATACTAGATTGTTTGCTTGATTGGTAATTGTTTGTTAAATTGCTTAGTGTCGAAATTATTCGACTATATATATATATATATATATATATATATATAATATTACCATATTGTTTGTTGTTTGTTTGTTGGTGTTATTCGTTGTTGTGTTTTTTTGGCTTGATCATAATATGCATATGGGTAGAATATATTTATATATACATAGTCTTTGGCCCTACTATATCTATAACTCATCTATTCTTGCCAACCCAAACCCTTAGTATGCCTATTAGAGTGAGTTCCCTAGGAGCTGAGATGATAGCAGGTGTTGGTTGTCATCAGTTGACTTTGTCTATGGGGAAGAATGAGTTTCCTACGGATTTGATTATATTCAAGGCACAAGGTCTGGATATTATTTTGGGTATGGATTGGTTGCAGTTATATAAAGGTCATTTTGATTGTGCCAGTTGATCTATCACTCTCAGTGCACCAGGAGGGAAGAGGATCAAATATGTGTGTAAGTATAAGCATAATCAGGTTCAGGTGAACTCTCTTAAGGGGGGTAGCCTGGAAGAGGTGCCAGTTGTGAGAGATTATCCAGATGTGTTTCCAGAGGAGTTTCCAGGTATGCCACCAGATAGAGATATTGAGTTTCTTATTGATTTAATACCGGGCACTGGACCTATTGCAAAGAGACCGTATAGAATGCCTCCTCAAGAGTTGGAAGAATTGAAGAAGCAGATAAGAGAATTGCAGGCACAAGGATTTATTCGCCATAGTTCATCACCTTGGGGAGCTCCAGTTTTGTTTGTGGAGAAGAAGGATGGGACCTTGAGGATGTGTGTTGATTATCGTTCTCTGAATGAGGTAACCATTAAGAATAAGTATCCTTTGCCTATGATAAATGATCTGTTTGACCAGTTGGAAGGAGCTACTGTGTTTTCTAAGATTGATCCTCGTTCTGGTTATCATCAATTGAAGATTCGTGAGCAAGATATTCCAAAGACTGCTTTTACTACGAGGTATGGGTTGTATGAATATACTGTTATGTCATTTGGATTGACTAATTCTCCTTCATACTTCATGAATGCGATGAACAAGGTGTTTATGGAGTTCTTGGATAAATTTGTGGTTGTTTTCATTGATGATATATTGGTGTTCTCCAAGAATAAGCAAGAGCATGAGGTGCATCTGCGTTTGGTAATGGAGAAACTAAGGGAACATCAGCTGTATGCCAAGTTCAGCAAATGTGAGTTTTGGCTGGATGAGGTAGCATTCCTTGGACATGTTGTGTCAGGTAAAGGAGTTGCAGTTGATCTATCTAAGGTTGCTGCAGTTACAGAGTGGGAGACACCCACGACAGTTGGAGAGATTCGTAGCTTTTTGGGCCTTGTAGGTTATTACAGGAGGTTTATTGAGAACTTTTCCAAGATTGCAAAGCCTATGACTGAATTATTGAAGAAGGAGAAGAAGTTTGTTTGGACTGATGAATGTGAAGCCAGCTTTCAGGAATTGAAGCAACGTTTGGTTACATCACCAGTTTTAACTCTGCCGGATATACATAAGGACTTCCAGGTATATTGTGATGCTTCTCGTCAAGGACTTGGCAGTGTGTTGATGCAGGAAGGTAAAGTTGTTTCATATGCTTCACGTCAGCTTAAGAATCATGAGCATAATTATCCTACACATGATTTGGAGTTAGCCTCAGTTGTGCATGCATTGAAAACTTGGAGGCCTATCTTATTGGTAATCATTGTGATATATTTACTGATCATAAGAGCTTGAAGTATATTTTTACTCAGAAGGATTTGAACCTCAGGCAGAGGAGATGGTTGGAGCTTATTAAGGATTATGATTTGAATGTGCAGTATCATCCTGGTAAGGCTAATGTTGTTGCTGATGCATTGAGTCATAGGAGCCATGCTAATGCAATTAATATTGATAATATGCCACCCGAGTTATGTGAACAGTTCAGGAAACTCACGTTGGAGATGGTTCCTAAGGGATATTTAGCAACACTTGAGGTAAAGCCTACTTTTCTTGACAGGATCAGAGAAGCTCAAAAGAATGATAAGGAGATTGCTGAGATAAAAGAGAATATGGTTAAAGGTAAGGCGGAAGGTTTCCATGAGGATGAACATGGGGCCATATGGTTTGAGAAGCGTATTTGTGTACCTCAGGATGCAGATATTAGGAAGTTGATTCTTCAGGAGGCGCATGATTCACCTTATTCTATTCACCCAGGTAATACTAAGATGTATTTGGATTTGAGGGAAAGATTTTGGTGGCCTAGCCTGAAGAGGGAAATTGCTGGGTATATTGCAACATGTGATGTGTGCCAGCGAGTTAAAGCAGAACATCAGAGGCCAGCAGGTTTGTTACAACCATTGCCTATACCTGAATGGAAGTGGGATGAGATTGGTATGGATTTCATTACAGGTCTACCCAGGACTCGGTCAGGATATGATTCTATTTGGGTAGTTGTTGATCGTCTGACTAAAGTTGCTCACTTCATCCCGGTAAAGACTACTTATACCAGTGCTCAGCTAGCAAAAATTTATATGTCTAAAATTGTTTGTCTGCATGGAGTTCCAAGGAAGGTAGTGTCTGATAGAGGTACTCAGTTCACATCCAAATTTTGGCGTCAGTTGCATGAATCCTTGGGCACCAGGCTGGAGTTCAGTACAGCTTTCCATCCACAGATAGATGGGCAGACAGAGAGGGTAAATCAGATTTTGGAGGATATGTTGAGAGCTTGTGCTTTGGACTATGGGTCCAGTTGGGATGATAATTTACCTTATGCAGAGTTCTCATATAATAACAGTTACCAGGCTAGTCTGAAGATAGCACCATTTGAGGTATTGTATGGTAGGAAGTGCAGGACACCGTTGATGTGGGATGAGGTTGGAGAACATCAGTTCTTTGGACCAGACTTGATCAGGGATGCTGATTAGAAGGTCACGTTGATCCGTGATAGGCTGAAGATAGCACAGTCCAAGCTGAAGAGTTATGCAGATGCTAGACGTAAGGAGGTGACATATGAGGTAGGAGACAGTGCATATCTTAGAGTTTCACCACTTCGTGGAATTAAGAGGTTTGGAATCAAGGGTAAGTTGGCACCACGTTTTGTGGGGCCTTACAAGATCTTGGAGCGTAGAGGAGAGGTAGCTTATCAGCTGGAGTTGCCAGAATCCTTGTCAGGAGTTCATAATGTGTTTCATGTATCTCAGTTGAAGAAGTGCCATGCAAAGATGATGGATGTTCCATTGAGGGACACAGTGCCACTTGAGACAATTCAATTGGAGAGTGATTTGACATATGAGGAGAAGCCTATTAAGATTTTGGAGACAACATCGAGAGTTACTCGCACCAAGACAATCAAGTTATGCAAGGTTCAGTGGGATCATCACACAGAGGAGGAAGCTACCTGGGAACAAGAGGAATATCTCAGGCAGGATCACCCACACCTATTTGCTAGCCAGCCCGAATCTCGAGGGCGAGATTCATCTTAAGGGGGGTAGGTTTGTAAAATCCCAATTTTCCTAAACTAGGTTGTTAATAGATCATTCATGTGCATATCATATTTTTATTGCATTATTAGCTTTTTAAGAATATTCAAATCATTATGCAACAAAAGGCAATTTATTTGGAGTGGAGATAACATGACTTCTCCCCTATTTTAAAAATGTTCATAATGTGCAGAATATTATTTCCAGTTCATCTGATATGTTCTGGTAATTTTTGTGATCTTCAAAGTATTTTATTTGTGGTTTTTATTGCTGTTTGAGTGACCTATTGCATCAAAACTATTTTGAAAATTGCATTAGTGCTGGAACTAGTGTTCCTGTAGTTTATAGCTGTAGAGCTATATTTTTACTGTGTGTCTAGGTATTTTTATTTAGAATTTATACTATGTATTTTATTTTATTTATTTTGCTCTGCTGCTGTAGTTTTTGTTTAAAAAAACACCAGCCGGCCAGCCAGCCAACGCCGCGGCCCAGCTCCTGCCGCAGCAGCCCACTTCCCGGGAAGCGGTACGCAGCAGCGTCGCTCGCACCCGACCCGCCCTCGATCCACCTCGCCTGCAGCCACTGACCGTGGGCCCCGCACCCCTGTTTCTTCCCCGAGCCGGACACCGCTCGACCGCCGCGCGCACGCACACCGAGGCCGCGCCCGACTGGCGCTCGCGCCCTAGCCAACCCAACACGCACCCGACCTGCCGTGTGTGAGACCAAAGCCCTAAGGGAGACCCAGTAACCCTCATTTCACCCTCCTGCTGCTGCACTAGCCGCCTGGGGTGTTTTGGATCTCGCCGGAGTAGCTCGTGGCCGCCGTCGTTCACCGCCTCCTTCCGCCACCGTAAGGACACCTAAGGCCACTCTATTATGCTCCGTTCAACTTCCCCTTCAACGGCGCACTTTTCTGACACCTTGTTGTCGCCAGAGACGCAGCCGAACGCTACCGCCACCGATGTCTGCCGCCGCCGGAGCACTGAGGTCACGTGGTCGCCGCCGCCCGCAGAGCATGCCCCACCGCTGTCCGGCCTCACCACCGCCTCCGCCACTCAACGTTGCACCCGTCCGTACCTTCGTCTTCGCCGGAGCACCACCGGAGAGCCGCCACCACCGACGCCCGAGACCGCCGCCGTCGTCCTCTGTTCTCTGGTGAGAACGCGAGCACAGAGTAAGCTTCAACCAATCACGTGGTGACACGTGGCCACGTGCTACAGTAAACGCAAGAGCAGATCGGGAGTTTTCTGCTGTTCTTTTTGTCTTTTTCAGTTTTTCACCAAAACTTCCAATTGCTATAACTTTTAGTGTATAAGTCCAATTTAGGTAATTCTTTTTCCTGTGCACTCACAAAAAATCGGCATATTATCACAGTACCAACTTTGCGCATGTTTGCACTGTTCAAATTTGAATTCATTTGAATTTGAATCAAATCTTTCGGAGGCCGTAACTTTCAAACCATTTATCGGAATCGAGTGATTCTTTTTGCATTGTGACCGTAGTGCAATTTAGGTGCTGTTAAGCTTCTGTTGTTGTTTAAAATGGTTTTCTTGCTGTTGGTTTTGTTTTGGTTCTATTCGTGTTCCGGTGATTGATTTGTTGAATTGTGTGAAACGTGTAGTTTGTCTGGAGTGCGACGCGAGCTATTGTCAGGAGTGTGACTTTTTGAACCAGAACCAAGGCAAGTTACATGTTGATCATCCTTTACCTATTATTTTCTACGCATGTAGTTATATCACACTATGAATATATGCATGTATAGGAATACTATATTATTTTGCTATGCTGTTGAGCTATCTTCCCGTCTTTGCAAATCGTGGTAGTTGTAGGTTGCTATGCTTTGTAGACGGGGGTGGTTCGTGTATTCATTAAGCTTATGTGAGGACTATATATATAATAATCTGAGTAGTAACTCGGGAGTTAATTCACCTCTGGGCGGAAGTGGTATTGCTAGGGTGGTTTCAAGAACATCATGGTTTATACCATCTGAATGTAAGTGGACGGCCGCCCAGGCTCAAAAAGATCAGATAGACTTAGTGACTAGTAGCTTCCATGTGCGACCACTGGCTAAATGGGCTCTGGCTTAGTTGATCAGTTGTGGGACCCTTACCCGGATGTGCCAGCAGATGTAGATATAATAGTTGGGATGGGCCTCCTATTTGGACTAGGGGACTGCTTCTGAAAGACTTCGTCTCAATCTTCGGGTTGGGTCCAGTGGGTAAAGCGTATTAAACTCTGCAGAGTGTTAAAACTAATCATGATTAGCCATGCCCCCGGTTATGGGTAAATTTGAGCCACTATGCCATTACAGTTGTTGGATGATCTTGACAGATGTGACACTTAATGATATTTGTGGGCAACTTAATAAAGGGTAGGTTGGAGTTGATTTTGCCAACTCAACCTTGTGTATTTAATTGTAGTAATAAAAGAACTAAATAAAAATTTGACTATTAGGTAGTTATGAGGATAAAATCAGCTTTCTGCAAAAATAAACCCTCAAGCCTTCCTTTTGTTATACTATGCATATACATGTAGGTCTGCTTTATTATTACTCCTGTGTAACTTGCCAATACATTCAAAGTATTGACCTATATGGCTACAACGTCTCATGTTGCAGGATATTCAGACGAAGAGTAAGGTACCGTTAGGGTCACGAGTCTGCACTCAGCATCGCCAGTGGGCTATGATGGGACTCATCATTATTTTCTGCTACTTTCCGCTGTATGATTGAATAAAGCTAGCCAAGTGCTATGCAAATTGTTTTATTTTATACATTCTGGATCATACGTTGTAATAAATGATGCACTTGCTATTCTGGTATTCATCTATACTGTGTGTGCTAGCGAGTTCGATCCAGGGACTAGCACGTTTGATCCAGGGACTAGCACGGTAAGCACAGAGACTCAAATCCTTTGAGGTTTGGTCGTTACATCCGGCAGCTAGAAGCAACTCACCCCTCCCTTCGCCTTTGTTGCACTGCTGTTCCATGGCTTCCTGTAGGTCTCTACTATTCCATGGCTTCCTATAGGTGAGGCGTGCAGCAGACCCCTAAAATGGTCATGCGAATCTTCCACGTGGTTTTGATTTTGTAAAGAATATTTTGACGAGGGCTTCTGTTCCCTAGAACAATCTCCCCTAGCAACCAAACATAGCCTAAAGGAGAGTCGAGACTAGCGAGCAGATGCTCGGTACGACGAGGAACACAGCGGTGTCAGGAGGCAAAGGAGGGATGTCCGGTGGCGGTGCGATGCCCTCCGCTCGAGAAACCCTACAAGGAGAATGGGGTTGTGCAAGTGAGAGGAGAGTCGGGCTGGGCTGGGCTCGCTGGTTGTGTGTGAGATAGATCGGGTGGGCTAGTTGGGCTGCCAAAAATGGCCTAGTTTAATAGAGGCCTTCGTTTCTGATTTTGGAGGAGGAGCTCATAGGACAGGGTGGATCCTATACAGCGTGTAGGTCGTGCTGGGGACCTCCTATTCAGCGCTACAAGCGCCAGTTGTCCCTGCTGGCGCTCGCATGCGACGTGTAGCAGGCCGGCCCAGCAACCTAATGAAAGTGAGAAACACGAAAGGAAAAAGGTCATGTAAATTTGTGAGTAGTGGGAGATCGAGCTGCTCACGCTAGAGTCAATGCCACACATGTTAAACCACTCGAGCAAGCACAATTTGCTAACTTCAGGAGGAAAAGGCTCTATTTGATCTCTGTCACTATACACATTAAACATATAGTACTATTATATATCCTCTATAAGTTATTGAATAAAGAAAATATAAATTTGAAAAGGCATTCACAACCACCACGAATTGATAGAAATCAAAATTTTCAAAAGGTTTGTACCAATTGAAAAGTTCGCAAAAATGGAAAAAGTTCATCAAATTTGAAAAAAACGTTCATCGAATTTGAACAAGGTTCACCAAATTTGAAAAAAGTTCACCGATTTAGAAATAAGTTCTTCCATTTCAGAAAAAAGTTCATCAAGTTGAAGAAATTTCATCAATTTGAAGAAAGTTTCGTTGATTTTGAAAAAAAAAGTTCATCGATTTTGTAAAAACGTTCAGCAATTTTGAGAAAAAGTTCAATAAACGAAAAAAATCATCAAATTTGAAAAATAAGTTAATCCATTAAAGGTTCATCAATTCTACAAGAAAGTTCATGAGTTTCAAAAAAATTAGTTCATGGATTTTGAAAAGAAGTTCCTCTATTTGAAGAAAACAATTACGAATTTGGAAAAAGAAAAGACAGAGAAAACATTAAAAAAATAAAAAGAGGAATGAAGAAATGGATGATAAACATGTATGTTATCAAACCTAGTGAGGTGGTTGGGTTGGTTAGATGTCGATCATTCGTAACCCGTGAAGCTGGGTTCGAATCCTAGTTCTTGCAGAATTTTTGCAGTTTTGTATTTAGAAAATAGAAGAAAAATAAAATATGGGTCGGCCCGCGAGTAGCTCCTACACGCACCGATTAGCAAAAATAGTAGAAACTGGTGCCTGCAGCGCTAAATAGGAACTTCCGCCATGCTGTATCGACGTAGCGTGCACCCCGCCGAACTCCCCGCTCAGCGTATCGACCGGCCCATTTTCTATGTTATGTTCCCAAAACGGGGTTTTTATGTTTACTCAACTGGCTTTTTTCTTTTCATATTTTTATTTTTTGTTTTTAGTTTTTTTCATTTTTCTTTTATTTCCTTTTCCATCTTTTATTCTTTTTTGCTTCTTCCTTTTCTCCTTTTCTTTTCTATTTTCCTTATTTTATTTTATTTTATTTTCTTCTTATTTAATCTTTCTCTTTTTTGCACTTTTTCTAGTAAATTTTGTGAACATTTTTTTGGTAATCGAATTCAAAAAAAGTTCAACCATGTAAAATAATGTTTAACAATTCAAAAAATGTACATCAAAATCAAAAAATGTTGAACCATGGAAAATAATGTTCAACAATTTAAAAAATGTTCATTGAGTTTGAAAATTGTTCCTCAAAATTAAAATTTAGTTCATTGAAATAAAAAAATGTTCATCAAATTCTATTTTCATACGTTATTTCCAGAAAATTTTCATGAATTTTAGATTTTGTTCATTGAATTCAAAATGTGTTAATCATTGTTTTTAAGAAATTATTCTTGAATACAATTTTTCTTCATTAAATTCAAAAAATGTTCATTGAATTCAAAATTTGTTAAATACAAAACAATTGTTAATCATTATTAAAAATGCTCGAACATTGTTTGAATTCATGAACATTTTTTGTTCATCGAATTCAAAAAATGCTCAACCATGTAAAACAATGTTCAACAATTTAGAAAATGTTCATCGAATTGGAAAATTGTTCATCAAAATTTAAAATTTCAACATCAAACTAAAAAAATGCTCATCAAATTCTACTTTTTGATCTTCATTTTCAAAAAATGTTCATCAAATTAAATTTTGTTCATCAAATTCACAATTTGATCATCAAATATAGAAAATTGTTTATCATTATTAAAAATATTCATACACTGATTGAATTCGTTAACATTTCTGAGGATATGGAGACATTTTTTCATAATTATGAACATTTTTGCTGAATATGTGAATTATTTTCGAAATCAAGAACATTTTTTGATCTAGAAGCAGTTTGTGATTTCTTTAAGTTTTTTTTCAAAATTTAGTGAATTATTTGTTATTTTTTAAAATCTTGTGTCTATATTTTAAAGAAGAAGAAACCAAAACAAAAAAAATAACAACACGGAGAAAATAGAAATGAAAACAAGTGGGCATCTAGCCCCGCTCATGGGTCGTTCCAATAGGGCGTGAGGGAGGGGAGCAGTGCTCACTGGCCTTGTTCGCCAGCGCGTCACGCGCTGTATAGGATCAATCATACGATAGCTGGGCTAGATTTCACATGGTGCGAGACATATGGGCATCCTTATTTTTAGTTTTAAGCGAGTATAGTGGGCAGCGTCGCATTAGGCGGAACCCTAATGGGTCGGCCCACGCGCGAGCGAGGCCACATCCCCTTTTTTACGTGGTTTGGCTTCTTTTTGTTTTATTTTTTAATTTTGTTTATACTTTAAAATATTTTAAATATATATACTACAAAATCTCTACAAAAACATTTGGAAAATGTTGAATAAGTACTTGAAAAATGTTGAACAAGTATTTGAAAAATGTTATCAAGCATCAAAAAAATATTGAACAAGTATTTGAAAAATGTTGAACAAGTATTTAAAAAATGTTAATGTAGCATTCAAAGGAATGTTGAACAAGTATTTTTAAAAAAGTTGATTAAGCATTTGAAAATTGTTGAACTAGTATTGAGAGAAGTGCATATTACACCCCTCAACTCTGGCCCTACTCTAATATACAATCCCTAACTCCAATACCGTCCTGTTAGACCCCCAACTCTCCATACCAGGAGGAATTCAATCCTCCCCTCCCTATTGACTAGTTTTGATCCAGTTGACCGGTTTTGACATGTTCATTGGGTGAACGGTAAATTCAAAAGAAATAAAATTTGGCATTTTTTTGTTTTTTCACTAGGTGAACAGTAAAGTCAAAAAAAGTTCTAAATAAAAATTCAAAAAAAATATATTTTTAATTTTTTGTCCGGGTGAACAGCAAATTCAAAAAAAATCTGAATTATTTTTGCATGGATGATGTTTGATTGCGTGATGTCCGTTCCAATTTTCAGCTTGTACAGACATCCGCGTAGCTGTCAGCAAAAAAGACAAATGTGACGTCTATGAAACAGTTAATAGTTCTTGTACTGTTCTGATTGATATTTTTTGGTTGAGAGACCACTGAAACGTCCAAACAAGTTGAAAATTGTCACGGACATCACGCGATGAAAAATCGTCCATGCAAAAATAATTTGTTTTTTTGAAAAAAGTAGTATTTTTTGAATTTACTATTCTCTCGGTTAAAAAAATTGAAAATTGAAACTACTTGTCAAAACCTAGCCAACATGTCAAAACCGGTCAACTAGGCCAGAACCTGTCAACGAGGAGGGGACGGTTGAATTCCGCCTGGTTTTGAGAGTTGCAGGGGTGGGGGTGGGGGTGTAAACTAGACGGTATTGGAGTTTGGGGTGTATATTAGACTAGGACCAGAGTTGATGGGTGTAATATGTACTTCTCTCACAAGTATTTGAAAAATGTTGAACAAGTATTTGAAAAATGTTAATCAAGCATTTTCAAAAATGTTGAACAAGTATTTGAAGAAATGTTGAACAAATATTTGAAAAATGTTAATCAAGCCTTCAAAAAATGTTAAACAAGCATTCAAAAAATGCTAAACAAGTATTTGAAAAAATGTTGATCATCTATATAAAATTTTTGAATAAGTATTTGAAAAATGTTGAACAAGTATTTGAAAAGTGTTGAAGAGGTATTTGAATTTTTTTGATCATGTATACAAGAATGGAGAATGAAAAACCAATAGAAACAAAAAAACCAAAAAAGGAAAAAAATGGAAAAGAAAAAAGAAACCCCAAAAAATGGAGACGACAAAAGAAAATAAAAATGAAGAAACAAAATAAAACGAAAAAAACCTTAAAAAAGAAAGAAGGAAAAAAGAAGAAAAATGGTTGCAGTTTTTGTTCCCCGCTATACATATCTAGGAGATGAGAGACTAGTTAGACCATATGAAAAATTGCAAACAATAATTTAATTTGAAACGGTGGAACAAATTTGAAATAACTCAAATAATATTTGAAGTAAAATATTCCATTTGTCTAAAGATGCTTATGTATGTTTGGAGACGAGTATAAGAGGCCAATAAAACCTGTTTATGAGTAGAGACGTTAATTGAATTTGAAATGGTGAAACAAATTTGAAATAAATAAAATAGTATTTGAAGTAAAATATTCCAATTGTATAAAGATGCTTATGTATATTTAGAGACGACTATAAGAGGCGAATGAAACGTGTATATGGGTAGAGACGTAATAGAAGCATGCCTAATATAGCGTCTCTACATGTAGACAGGAGTATCAACGTCCCAAGAAAGCATCTCATGCCATGTAAGACACGCTTGGCAAACGTGTCTACTTGGTTGAGACGGTCCGTGGGGATACGCTCCAAGGATGCTTTACTAAAACGACTCTATAGTTGCCTAGAGATAAAACCACACGTCCCTAGGTATAAAATTGAGCATGTGTAGTGACTATTTTTGTTGTAATGGTAGTGTATTCCTCTTGGCCGTGGGCACCGACAAGGCCCGCGCAGGCCGCCGCCCCGTCTCTGTAGTGTGCGTCAGGGGCAACGCTGCTAACGCTGACACAAGGCACTACAAAAAATTACACTTCCGTGATGATACGTGTTTGTCATAGTAGGTCATGTTTTCTATCATGCATGTACATGCATGACGGTTTTATGACAGAATCAAGATAGTCATACCTGTGCTGTCGTAGAAGTGTTCCATGACAATACCAAAGTTATCATCACAGAAGTGTCCACTTCCATGATGATAAATGGCGTGTCATGGAAGTGCTTTTGTCAAGGGTAACTGACACGTGGCATCCACCGTAACGGGTTGCCGTTAAGCTGTCGGGTTCCGGTTTGGATCCGATAACCGTTAACAGCACGGACCAATGGTGATTTTCCACGTGTAAAATTCTCATTCGCTAGTGGATCCATGTGTCAGCCTATCATTGGGATAGTTGTCATCCAGCGAATGGATGGGGCGTGCCTATGATACGTTGACACGTGGCTCGGCCCAATAGTGGCCCATTCAGGTTAAAAGGCCGGCCCGTTTGTCATGGTCAAAAGGTAACAACCAACCCTCTTAAAGCCTGCTAGCGGCCTATTCGCATATAGCCCATTTACAAGCCACTAACTTACGAACCATTATGGCCTATCCGAATTAGGCCCGATAGCGTCATATGGGCTGTCCAATATGATTCCATCCCGTTGTAACTTCCGGCCCATGTATGGCCCATGACGTCTTTCGGCCCATATGAGGCCCTTTGTAACTCTTGGCCCTTTAATGGCCCATGGTGAAACTGGCCCGTAATGAACAGTGTATCACTTTGTACCCATTAACGGCCGATTATTCCATTGGACTGTTCCAGCCCGTGTTATCTTCGGCCTTCTTAGGTCCCATTTATTCTTGGGCTGATTTGCAGCATTCGATTACTTACGGTCCGTTACTGGCCTGTTTCAGTTGTGGGCCAAATTCGGCCTATGGTTAAAGTCGGACCATTTGTGGCCCATTAATCCGTTGGGCCGTTTTCATAGCGTGAGCAAATACGGCCGATTAACGACAACCCGTTATGGTCGGCCCATGAACGGACAATTCCAACTCCAGCCTATACGGCCCATAATGCAGTCTGTTATTGGCCCATGTTTGGCCAATCGATCATACATACGGCCCGTAGAAGCCCCATTGTTTCTACGGCCCGTAGAAGGCCCATTGTTTCTACGGCCCATAGAAGGACCATTGTTTTTACGGTCCGTATGTATGATCATTCCTTTGGCTTCTTGACGCGGCACAGCTGACTGATGCCTTTCAGCTTGTAGTTGAGACTAAAGAAGCCGAAGTGATTCAGGTAGCCAGTTCGAAGATTTTGGGCCAGCGGTAGTGGCCAGTAACTCGAACACTACATTAATGCAAGACTTTGGGGTTCTCTCACTGTCTACAAGATAGTTTTTACCACCTTTCTTGGAGACCAACAGGGTTGTCTCACTATCTTGAACCTTATCTGCATTACTTTCTCTACCATTGCATAAAGGGGTGCTCTTCCCCAATATTCAGTTCGCATTCTACAAGAGAAACAAGCAGAAACATCATAGGCTTAGCATGTAGTATATGAAACTCATTTTGGTAAACCGGTTCAGTAGTAAGATGGCCAGGAAAACAACATGAAACAAACATATATCTATGTACTATGGTCACTGTATTGTCCATATCATTCTAGTTTATGTTGCCAAATCAAGATAGAGACACTGGCAACACTTGTAATGTGCATGACATGAGAACATAACTGTTTATACAACTAAAACTGAAATCAACATAGAGCAAGAAGTTAGAACAACAATCCAGTTAAAGAAATAGGTTTAAAACATACCTGTTGCGCCATTGGAGTTTCAATTGGATCCTTCAAATTCAAAATTAATTGGTATGAGTAAATACAGTGATGCAAGAGCAAAGGAGTATAGACCATAGCTACGGAATCTGACCTGAGAACAGTTGCTCTTCTGCTTTAAACATGGAGTTTGGGTTCGCTATGGTGGTCTTCATGCTTTGGGCACTGCAGTTGTCGGTAGGGGGTCCCGACCTGTGCGTCTAAGGCAGATGGTAACAGGAGGCAGGGGACAAAATGTTTACCCAGGTTCAGGCCCTCTTGATGGAGGTAATACCCTACGTCCTGCTTGATTGTTCTTGATGATAGGAGTATTACAAGAGTTGATCTACCACGAGATCGTAGAGGCTAAACCCTAGAAGCTAGCCTATGGTTTGATCGTATATGTTGTCTTATGGACTAAACCCTCCAGTTTATATAGACACCGGAGGGGGCTAGGGTTACACAGAGTCGGTTACAAGGGAGGAGATCTACATATCCGTATTGCCTAGCTTGCCTTCCACGCCAAGGAGAGTCCCATCCGAACACGGGACGAAGTCTTCAATCTTGTATCTTCATAGTCCAACAGTCCGGCCAAAGGATATAGTCCGGCTGTCCGGAGACCCCCTAATCCAGGACTCCCTCAGCAGCCCCTGAACTAGGCTTCAATGACAATGAGTCCGACGCGCAGTTTTGTCTTCGGCATTGCAAGGCGGGTTCCTCCTCCGAGTACTCCATGGAAGATTTTGAACACAAGGATAGTGTCTGGCTCTGTAAAACAAGTTCCACATACCACCGTAGAGAGAATAATATTTCCACAAATCTAATCTGCAGACACGTTTTGATAGGATGACATCACGCCATGGCCCGGTCATTATTCGAACAGTTTTTCTCGACCAGCACTGCACATATCACGAAGCGGTTTTCTTTGACACTTCTTGTCAAAGCAGAGATCGTGTTCCCCTTATTACGGGATTCTCATCAATACGGACGTGGGTAACCCAACCGTGCCATCAATTACGGCGCTTGGGGAATACGTGATTTTACCAGGCAAGTGGGGAGGCGCATCACCTCTTCCGCCCTTATAAAGGGATTAGGATTGACTCTTTTCACCCACGCATTCTTCCTCCTTGCTTACACATTCCCGCACACTCGAGCTCCAGCGCCCAAGTTCGCGTCTTTCTTCTCAAACCACTCCAAGCATGTCCAGAGTGGGAGGCAAGTGTAGTGTCCCCTCCGTCACGGAGGAGAACATCACAAAGTTACGGGAAGCTGGATATCTGGCCACGGGTATCGCGCACCGGCTGCCAGATGCAGGGCAGATCATCCCTACGCCCGAACCCCATGAGAGGGTAGTTTTTCTTACGCACTTCGTCCGCGGACTGGGTTTTCCTCTCCACCCGTTTGTCAGCGGGCTCATGTTCTACTACGGGCTGGATTTTCATGATCTGGCCCCCAATTTCATCCTCAACATCTCGGCATTTATCATCGTGTGCGAGGTCTTCCTCCGCATCAGGCCCCATTTCAGCCTGTGGCTGAAGACCTTCAATGTCAAACCGAAGGTGGTGGTTGGCCAGCAAGCAGAGTGCGGAGGCGCCACGGTCGGCAAATGCCTAACGTCACTTGGCTCGAAGGCTCCTATGTGGAGACCATAAAGGGGTGGCAATTGGGGTGGTTCTACATCACCAAGCCGCGCAACACCAACTGGGTGGCGGCCCCCAAATTTTGATCCAGAATCCCCACGCGGCTCACTTCCTGGAAAGAGAAGGGCCTGTCCTAGGGTTCTTTGGTAGAGATGACCGGACTCCAGACCTACATCAGGAACATGATGACCAAGAAAATCAAACTCGTCAACGTGGTCCAGGTCATGCTCTTCCGCCGGATTCTCCTGTGTCAACGACGGGCATTCAATTTGTGGGAGTTCGACCCGGCCTAGCACCAGACGCTGCGAGAGCTCTATGACACGACGCACAAGGACGTCTGGAGGGTGCTGTTCAAGGGCGCCGAGGTACCTCCTTCCCTCACTGAGGCCCGCGTACTCAGCGCAAAGCGCCATGCCAATCCGGTAAGTTTTGATATCTCACAGGGTATTTATTTTCCCCAGCTAAATCATGTGCAGGATCTAAGCTTCCATGTCATTAACAGGACTGGATAAAGACAGCGGAGGAGCTTGATTGCCCAGCCCCCTGCCTGAAGATCCTGTAGATGCTCTCCTAACAGAGATGCTGGCTCCGACTCCTTACGAGGTGCCGGCGAATAAGACCAAGAAGAAGGCCACGGGGACCCGAAAGGGTCTCCGGTGCAAGGTTGTATCGGACTCATCATCCAATGACTCCGACGCACACTCCTCCCATGAAAACAAGAAGGAGGAGGAGGAAAGTTCTTCCCCCCAGCCGGGGGAGACAAGAAAAGGAAGGCCGACCCAAGCAGGGAGGCCGAAGGGTCCAAGAAGGGAAGGACCCTCCCTCCGGACTGCCCCACGACGGCCGCCTACAGCGGCGACGAGTGGCTACCCAGGCTCAAGCCCCTGGCGAAGTCGTAAGTATCCGGACACCATAGTAATTCATGGTATGTTTTATTGCACTGCTTCTCCTCATGCCGAACATGATTATGCAGTCCGTCCCAAGCTCATCTCGACATATCTTCGTCGAGCAGTTCGTTGGACTCGTCGAATATGAACAGTGGTTCTCTTCCGACCGCCTCCACCCCTCGCCCTATGGACAATGTTGAGGTGTTGTCTCGAAAGGCGCCGAGCCGAGGGGACGTGGTCCTGGGGGCGCCTCGAGGCAACCTCCCGGACCCTGGGCGCAAAGGGAGCAAAACTCCCACGGGCTCCGAGTTCGGCCCCCAGCCGAACACTGCACCGGAACCTTCGATGGTTCCGGACTCCGGGAGGCGATCCCCCGCTAAGGGGGGCTAGCCGCCTGTGTCGGTGTCCTGTGTCCATCCAGAGGCACCGGACAACTTGCTGGAAGCGCTTCGCGGCGCTTCCATCAACGAAGAGCACCGCACTATCATGAGTGCGGTGATCGAGAAGGTTCAATCCATCAAAAAAGGACTAACCGAAGCTTGCGCCAGCCTCCTAACAGGCTTTGAGGTAAGCAATCAAAATATAACAAATTATTACCGCATAGATAGTAGCCCCTGATGCTCTGTTCGGCGTTCGAGAAGAAAGGCCGAATAGAGGATCAAATGATGACTCATGAGTCTAATTATAATATATCTATGTGTATGTGCAGGCTTCACTGCTAGCCGCTGCCGCACGTACTGCGGAGGTCTCTGCACTGAAGCAGGACCTGGAGCGGTCCGAGAACGAGCTCGGCCTTACCAAGAGGCAGCTCGAGGAGAGCAAAGGTAAGCAATAGCTTGTCTACGCTTTTAAAAAAGAAGTTCGATTGTAAAATAATAGGATCATCATGAATTTTCCAGGGGCCACGACCGAAGTGGCGACCCTGAAGAAGGTGCTGTCCGAGGCCGAATATAAAGCGGCCAAGGAGCGCATTGAGCGGGAGAAGCAAGAAGCCCGAGTAGGCGAGGTGCAGCAAGAGCTCAAGGCTCTCACCAAAAAACACGAGTCCTTGGAGCTTGACTCTAAGACGCGAGAGTCCGAGCTCGCGCAAGCGCTTGAAAGCGCTCGAAGCGCCAAGGCTGAAGCCCACAAGGCCCTCCAGGAGATTGGTGCAGTGAAGAAGATAGCAGCGGGTAAGGCATTCATTATGCAAAGCAAGCATGTGGAGGAAACTTTCCTTTTACTTACCCGAGTTCGGAGCTCTCCAGGAGCGTTCGCAGATCTTCCACGTATTGTACTGGATGCATCGGAGTTCTAACGAGCTTAGGAGGGGAGCTCGACAGAAAAGTTGGTCTGGTCTCAGTATACTGGGAGTGAACACCCGATGCCCTTGAGCGACGAGCTGAAGCAATTGGTCGAGCTTCAGAAGGCGTCCGAACAGGCCATGAGTGGCCTTATAGTCCAGATGTGGCCTGGCGAGCCCCTGTCCGGCAGCTACTTCGGTCTGGTGAGGCGGCTTGTGGATGCCTGCTCACGGCTGGAAGTCATAAAGCGGTCCGTTTGAATCGAGGGTGCGCACAGGGATTTTGCCCGAGCGAACTGGGCGAAGCTGGATGCCGTGAAGCTGGTGAAGGAGGGGCCACCGGAGGGCAAGGAGCATCGCATCCCCGAGATGTATTATGATAGTGTCCTGAAGGGTTCCCTCCTTGTGGCGGATGAATGTGCCAGGGATGTAATTTTTGAATGAACATGCTCATGTGATCCTGTAATGTGAAACCAGTTCATCTGCGCTATGCAACGCTTTTTTAATTTAAAACATTACCTTCTTTGCGGCCGTTTATAAAACCTGAGAGTTGGCCAGTCGTCGGCTTCTGCCCCCATGTAACTAGTACTGGGGTGTTCGGGATAAACCTGAGCACTCTTTATCCCAATTTTGGGTCCTTCAATGGAGGTGTTCAGTGCAACGAACCAGGTAATCGGACTATAAGGCTTTATTACTCTCACTTAGTCATAGAAGTCTACAATTTTAAATTTTGGTGAAGCCCCTAGTATTTGGAAGGCCGAATTTGGGGCGCTATACACGCCTAAGCCGGGCAAGGCCGACTCCTCGCCCGAAGCGGAAAAAGTCTTTAAGGACTTGAGACCTCTCGAACAGCGACCAGTCTCTCGCCTTATCATGAAAGTTAGTTTTCGACTTTCTCTACTGAGCTGCTCGTCCGGAAGAACCGGGACACATTCGCAGTAGTTCTCCCACTGCTACCTTAGCCGATATAGCGGAACGTAAGGTACCAAAGCATGGGAGCTGGGCAAACCCAACTATTGACCCAAGACATGATTCAGAGCTGACAAATATAATGCTAAAAGTTCGGGGTGCCGCACTGTCGAATGTGTTCGGACTTCTCGCGCCGTGTTATGGGGTAAACGAAAGCCCCTGGCGTACTGACCGTACCTGAATGTACGGGTGCGGGTTGTCGTAAATGGACATATAAGAAAAAAAGGATGAATAATGCAATAATAGACTAATGCTATGCATTGTTATTTAAATAATACGTCGAAGCGTACTGGTACAAGTAGTGCAATAAGTAGAACGTAGGACTATCCGAAATGTCCTACCCAAGCCGCGTATGGATAGAAGAAAGCGGGTATATCAATTATTATTAGAGACCACCTGGGGGTTCCCGTGTACATCTTAGCTTTGTGCCACCTTGGTTGTTCCTTCCCGTAATGTGTCCGGCAATCGTAGTGCTGGAAAGGGCTTCCAGAGAGTTAGGCCCTGAAAGAGAAAAGAAATGATAGAGGTATACAACCCCTATGGCGGTTAAGCCGCATTGTGGGACGTGCCCTGATCGTGCCCCCGCCTATGTCCATGGTATTTTCAGTGCGTAATTATGTACGTGCGACACGGATTTCGTTGCTCGACTGGGACTGGGACGGGGGCTGAATTTCTAGGCGAGATCTGAACGTGCCAGGCGATCCTGTTGCAGTTTACTCTGGACTCGCTTGAAGGTGTCTGGGGGTTGTATCACCGAATTAGTGGTTTGCCTTAAAAGGCTGCTTTGTGCTTCTGCTGCGAGGGCCACAGTGTGCTCTTCTGTGCGGAGCGAGCGTTCTGTGTTTCCTTTTACTGTTATGACCCCCTAGGTCCTGGCATCTTGAGCTTGAGGTATGCGTAGTGCGGTACTGCATTGAATTTTGCAAATGTTGTTCGTCCGAGCAGTGCGTGATAGCCACTGCAAAACTGGACAATATCGAAGATTAACTCCTCATTTCGGAAGTTGTCCGGTGATCCGGAGACCACTTCCAGTGTGATTGAGCCCGTGCAATGGGCCTCTACACCTGGGATGACGCCCTTAAAGGTGGTTTTCATGGGTTTGATCCTCGAGGGATCGATACCCATTTTTCGCACTGTATCCTGATAGAGCAGGTTCAGGCTCCTGTTGCCGTCCATAAGGACTCGAGTGAGGTGAAATCCGTCGATGATGGGGTCTAGGACCAGTGCGGCGGATTCTCCATGACGGATACTGGTGGGGTGGTCCCTGCGATCAAAGGTGATCGGACAAGCGGACCATGGGTTGAACTTTGGGGCGACGGGCTCCATCGCATAGACGTCCCTTAGTGCATGCTTCCGCTCCCTCTTGGGAATGTGGGTTGCGTATATCATGTTCACCATCTTCAGTTGTGGGGGGAACCCCTTCTGTCCTCCCGTGGTCGGCGGCCGGGGCTCCTCCTCATCATCACTATGTAGCCCTTTTCATTGTTTTTGACATTTAACTTGCCGGCCTGCTTGAACACCCAACATTCTCTATTAGTGTGATTGGCTGGCTTGTCGGGGGTACCGTGGATTTGACACGAGCGATCCAGTATGCGATCCAAACTGGACGGAGCCGGAGTACTTCTTTTAAATGGATTTTTCCGCTAACCGGATCTAGAGCCTCTGAATTCGGCATTGACTGCCGTATCATCGTTGTTATCGCCGTTGTTGCGGCGCTTTGGTCTGTTACGACGTGGTCTGCCATTGGCATCTTTGGTATCCGAAGTGCCCGGATTCCTTGATGTGTTGTTGCTGCGAGCTAGCCAGCTATCCTCGCCTGTGCAGAAGCAGGTCATGAGTGTCGCGAGGGCTGCCATAGACCTCGACTTTTCCTGGCCAAGGTGGCGGGCAAGCCACTCGTCGCGAATGTTATGCTTGAATGCCGCTAGGGCCTCTGCATCCGGACAATCGACAATTTGGTTTTTCTTGGTCAGGAACCGTGTCCAGAATTGCCTGGCCGATTCCCCTGGCTGCTGAGTTATATGGCTCAAGTCATCAGCATCCGGTGTGACCACATAAGTTCCCTGGAAGTTGTCAAGGAATGCGTCTTCGAAATCCTCCTAACTGCCGACGGAGTCTGCTGGCAAGCTATTCAGCCAATGTCGAGCTGGTCCTTTGAGTTTTAGTGGGAGGTACTTGATGGCATGTAGATCGTCACCGCGATCCATGTGGATGTGAAGGAGGAAATCCTCGATCCATACAGCGGGATCTGTTGTACCATCATACAATTCGATATTTACGGGTTTAAAACCCTCCGGGAATTCATGATCCATAACTTCATCAGTGAAGCATAGGGGGTGTGTGGCGCCTCTGTGCCGGGCTATATCACGACGCAGTTCATATGAGTCTTGTTTGCTATATTCGGCCTGGCCGGATTTACCTTTGGTCTATCCAGCGCGACGATCATCGTCCCGTGTTGGTGCGTGTGCCCGTGACCCGTATATTGACCTTGCAAGTTTTGCCCTGCTATCCAATATGTCTTGCAGGTCCCGTGTGTTGCCCCGGGCCTTGGTATTTTTGATTGAGTGGCGGCGGGGTGCAGGCTGAACTTCAGGCTGAAACGCCTCTCTGGCTCGGCCACGCGGTGGCCGGTCAGCCGCATTGTACACACGTTATGGAGGTTTCAATGCTTCCTCCTCGAGGTGAGGTAGCAACCTGCGTTTTGGGTAAATCTTGGAGGGGCGCTCGAGTTCGTATTCCTCGGCCGCAAGGACTTCGGTCCATCTGTCTGCTAGCAAGTATTGATCAGCTTGAAGCTATTGTTGCTTTTTCTTCAGGCTATTTACTGTGGCCATAAGCCAGCGCTTGAAGCGCTCCTGCTCGACGGGATCCTCAGGCACGAAAAGTTCTTTGTCGCCGAGGCTCACCTCGTCTTCGGAGAGGGGCATGTAATTGTCCTCTTCTGGTTCTCCATCTGCCGCCTGCTCCGGAGGGCTAGCTTGTTCATCTTCCCGCTCTACATTGTGCTAGAGGGGATTGTGGTTGTCTTCGGCACTATCTAGAGTGTTATTATCTCCTGGGCCGGTATCACTACTTTTGCTGTAGCGGGACTTAGAGCGGCACCACTGACGTGGGCACTTGGGTTGCTTCTTGGAGGGGTCATCCTCCACTGTCTCGTCGCCATTGCCTTCTTTGGGGCTGTCCACCATGTATATATCATATGATGAGGTGGCGGTCTAGCGTCCTGTGGGCGGTGGTTCCTGTTCGTCTCCTGCATCGTCATCCATACCGTTGATGTCTTCAGAGTCGAAGTCGAGCATGTCGGTTAAATCGTCGACAGTGGCTACTAAGTGGGTGGTGGGTGGGCAGCGAATTTCTTCGTCGTCCAAATCTCATTCTAGCCGGACATAGTTTGGCCAAGGTTCTCCTGACAAGGAGAGATACCTTAATGAATTTAGAACATCGCCGAAAGGTGAGTGCTGAAAGATATCCGCGGAGGTGAACTCTATGATCGGCACCCAGTCGAATTCGATGGGTGCTGATGCAGGCGACTCGAAGTCCGTGGCCGGAGACGAATCCAGTGGTTCGCCGAGACGGCTCTCGTAAGGGGTGAAGTCAGTATCCGGCTCTATCGCCACTGAGAGTGTGGCCTCCATGGCGGGGGCTATCCCTCCGCTCTCAGATGGCGCGATTTGCTCCGGATTGACGGGCGGAGTAGTTGCAGATGCGATCTCCCGAATACTGTCTGACCTTAGAGTTACGTCATGCTCGTCGTGACTGTGCGGCGCACCTAACACGGGCTCGAATCCGTCGAAGTTCAAGTCTCCGCGGATGTCGGCAGTGTAGTTTAAGTTTCCGAATCTGACCTGATGGCCAGGGGCGTAGCTCTCGATCTTCTCCAAATGGCCAAGCGAATTGGCCCGCAGTGCGAAACCGCCGAATACAAAGATCTGCCCAGGGAGGAAAACCTCACCCTGGACCGCATCGCTACTGATGATCGAAAGAGCCATCAAGCCTTACGGTGACGACACAGTGGTACTCTTAATGAAAGCACCAATGTCAGTGTCAAAACCGGCGGATCTCGGGTAGGGGGTCCCGAACTGTGCGTCTAAGGCAGATGGTAACATGAGGCAGGGGACACGATGTTTACCCAGGTTCGGGCTCTCTTGATGGAGGTAATACCCTACGTCCTACTTGATTGTTCTTGATGATATGAGTATTACAAGAGTTGATCTACCACGAGATCGTAGAGGCTAAACTCTAGAAGCTAGCTTATGGTATGATTGTATATGTTGTCCTACGGACTAAACCCTCCGGTTTATATAGACATCGGAAGGGGGCTAGGGTTACACAGAGTCGGTTACAAGGGAGGAGATCTACATATCCGTACTGCCTAGCTTGCCTTCCACGCCAAGGAGAGTCCCATCCAGACACGTGACGAAGTCTTCAATCTTGTATCTTCATAGTACAACAGTCCGACCAAAGGATATAGTCCGGCTGTCCGGAGACCCCCTAATCCAGGACTCCCTCAGCAGTTGCTTTACAAACTGCTCATGTGGGGGTACTCTGTGGTGGACATGGTGATGTGTCAACTAGAAGTGGGTTACTATCCATTGGGGTTAGGGTTAGATTGGGTGTAGCTGGTTCTCTATCCAATGGTGTAAGTGTACAATCTGGAAGATTCTTGATTATGTGTGGTGGGGCTAGTTCATGGGCCAGTACAACCATGGTTCTATCTGCACCGGGTAGCACCATCTTTTGTGAAGAATGGGTTTTTACTCCCGTAGATACTGCCATCACCCCCTCCAATTCAAAATGGTGGATAAACAGGAAAATAAATTGAATGTACAAACATTCTATGATAGACAGATGTGGTAATTCACATATATGTTGTCTAACCAAAAAGGACAACATGACACAATTTCACATATATGATGGCTAACTAAACATGATAGCATGACACAATTTCACATATATGATGGATAACTTAACATGATATAATGTCATACTTCAACATATGATGAGTATCTAAATAGGATGACATGACAAAACTATATGATGTCATTCTAAAATAGGTTGGGATGAAATATTTCACATACATGTTGTCTAAGTATACAGGATGGCATGATATAATTCACATAATTGATTCATATACTAAGAAGCTGCCACTCGCATGTATGATCTCTAAACTGAGAAGATGGCACTGAATATTGTGTATATGATGTCTAAACTAAGTAGTGCAAGACACCATATGCATGATATGAGAAATATAAACATTATAGGTTAGAGCATACACCTCAGGTGGGATATAGGACTAGTCATCTATCTTTGAATCCTCCTCTGAGGAGCTACCTATAACCATCGAGATATATGCTTCAACAGGTACCATTGCCTACTCTGAAGACCTTGTTTTTACTCTAGATTTTTCGATAACCGGCTCAAATGGCTGATACACATGAAGAGTAGTTCAATATACACAGATCGTCGACAAATGGAATACATAATGAAAAAAAGGATGGCATGAGATAATTCACATGTATGATGCCTGGCTACATTGCGGTGCATAATTCACATATATGATAACTGGCTGAAGAACATGGCATTGTGTAATTCGCATATCTGATATAGAAACCAAACATGAGGCATTCACACAAAGCATGTCTAATCTAAGCAGATGGCATGGCAATTCAAGACACCATATGCATGATATCATCAATATAACCTTGCCAAGTAAGAGCATACTCCTCTTGGGGGGAATATGACTGGTCGTCTGTCTTTGAATCCTCCTCTGAGGAGCTATCCGTAACCAGCAAGAAATCTGCATCGACAGGTAGCACTGACTGCTCAGAAGACATTGTTTTCACTCTAGATTTTCCCATGACTGACTCAAATGGCCGATGCACAGGAAGAGTAGATGAATTTATAAATATTGTTGACAAATGGATTACATTATGAAAAAATATAGCATGATACAATTCACGTATATGATGACTGGCTAAACAGGATGGCATTGCATGATTCACGTATATGATGCCTGGCTAAAGAAGATGGCATTGCATAATTCACATATACTCCCTCCTTTCCTAAATATTTGTCTTTTTAGAGATTTCAAAAGGACTACCACATACAGATGTATATCTACTCTTATAAAAACATACTTGGTGATGATGGTGTGCCTGCCATCCTGCATTATATGTCGTCCGATTTATATCTAACGGATAGGAAGGAAACAATGGCAATTTTGCAAAAAGATACCCATACCCCTCTCCACATTTGTAAATAAGGCCTTCCCTCGTTCATCCTTTTCTCTCACAAGATAAACTACTCATACAAATGCATCTTGATGTTACGTGCAACGCACGGGCATCTTGCTAGTATAGACATATTTTAGAGTGTAGATTCACTCATTTTTCTCCGTATGTAGTTACTTGTTGAAATCTCTAAAAAGACAAATATTTAAGAACAGTGGGAGTATGATATAGAAAACAAACATATGGCACTCACACAAAGCAAATCTAAACTAAGTTGATGACATATAAGATATATAATGTAAGCAATGCGAGGTGCCATATGCATGATATGACCAACATCAGCATGCCAGGTTAGAGAAAACACCCCAGGGGGTAAATAGGAGTGGTCGGCTCGCTCTGAATCCCCATCTTAACAATTATATTTGTTTGGAATACAATCAGGAATGGGGAGAGGGGGGGGGGCACTTCGCCCACCATGGAGCGGCGTCTGCATGACATTATATTCCCACGCAACGGTCTTCCGTTTTTCTCTACATGTTCAGTATGCTTGTGTACGGTAACTGACATGCATAATAAAAAAACATAGTTAGAATGTGTAAGGCCTAAAGGGTGCATGCAGAAATCAGGACAAATGGTAGAAACGAGTGGATAGATCCAAAACTAATGATAGTAGGCAGATTATAGCTTCAGTTTAAAAAGAAAGACGATAGATTATCTACTGTTTGTTGCCCACCCAACATGAACCACATAGAAGACCCCAGATGAACCAGATAGTAGACATATAGTATTCGTTGCTGCCTTGATATGTGCCCCACAGGCATTTTAAAACTCAAGTTTGAACATTATTTTGGACCTGACTCGGAGTTTAAGAGGTGAACAGGACGATAAAGTAGCAGGTAATAATAACCGATATATAAACTAAGAAGACACGAAAGAGTGCGACCTCTCTTCCAGAATTGTGTAGTCATCAAGTTTATTTGCTCAGTCGATGATGGTAATGCAGTTGGCGTGGCTGCTGTCAACGGGGAAGATGATCTGAGGCAGCGAAAGAAAGTCTGCAGGGGAATCTCTGCTGCAATGAACGCTTCCGTTGATGGTGCACCTCTAATGGGGTGGATGACGGCACGGTAGGAGTAGGACATAACACACAGAGTTTTCTTTGACACCTATCTAAAAATGAAGTAAATCTATAAGGGCTACTTAGAATTGGAGGATTCTTTTTACGCAGGGATAGGAAAAACACAGGAATAGGATAGGAATGCAAATGCAAAACAGAGTATTTGCAACATAGGATTTCTGTCAACCTGGGTGTTTATTTCACATGAATTGGAAGAACACAGGAATGGGGAAACATGGTCAAATTAAAGTCAAACCACATGAAAATGTAAAATAAGAATCTTAGTATGCCAGTAATGCAATTTGTCCAGTTCTTCATGCATATTAATTTGAAAAGGACATCCAAGTGGATATTAAAATTCCTACATTTTTTCTTTGAAAGAGACATCAAAGGAAAAAAATCCTCTAGTCTTGCTTTGCTGCATTCCTTCTAACCAAATGCACGAATAGTAGTACCATAGTAAAGTTTCCAATTCCTATGTTTTTCTTCACTTTTTCTTTCAACCAGTGTCGATTCTAGTAGGAAGTCTTCAACAGACTGAAGCCTACCCTCGAAATATTTTGTGAGCTTAGATTTGGTCCACATGAGTATCATATAATGGCTATCTTGCTAAACCGATTCAAATTGTGGTTCAAAAGAGCATTTAGTTTTCTCCCTGTTAACTTTGTGACCATGGTTTATTTATTTCTAGACTTGCAAATGCTTTGAACCAAAGGATCCCTGAGGGATCGACATGAATGCAGAGTAACAAAGTGATGCGATGAGTGTACAACCTCTTTGGCATAGCCTTGTCGACCTCAGCATCATTGGGTTGGACGTGGAGGATGGTGATGATGGTGTGACTGTCGGAGGCGGGGAAGAAGACCTGAGGCCTCTGGAGACGGCGCCAAGGGTACTGCTCCATTCTGATGGATGGTTCTGTCGTTGGAGCAGCTTCGATGAGGTGTACGATGGCGAGTATGAAGTAGGACAAGACATACAACGTTAATCTGAAGTGGGACTCTAATAGCATTTGTAATAGATGATGTAAAATACATCACCAGAAAGTGCAAGATGTAAAATGCATCAGCCGCGCCACGGCCGCTCCGACAGATGCTGTAAATACTGTTCATTTTGAACTTAACTGAAGAAACTGAAGTTTACAGTCAAAACTGAATTTTACTGTCGAAACTGATTGAACTACTAGCAGAGCATTGCAATAGAAGTTTAGGGCATTTGAGCACTAGTAGCAGAGAAGCAGTGATCTAAATCATCAGTCACTTGAGCAAGGAACACACTAGCAGAGACCAACTCGTGCAGTAGCACTGTGAGCAAGTGCTAAAGCAGAAAAATCCTGTAACTGCCACAGGTCGTGCAGCAGCAGCACCGCGAGCGAGAGCAAGAGCAGAGCAGCAACACGAACGAGAACAAGAGCGAAGCAACAACGCGACCGACATCAATAGTATAGCAGAGCAGTAGCACGAACGAAAGCAAGAGCAGTGCAGCTACGCGACCGACAGCAAGAACAGAGCCGCAACGCGAGTTAGAGCCGGAGTAGCAGTAGTAGCGCGAGTGAGAGTTGGAGCAGCAGCAACTAGTGCTGGTGTGGAAGTTGCCGCCGAGGAAGCAACAACATGGGGGAGGGGGGGAGACGCCATGGAGGAAGTGGTCAACGACGGTGCAGTCGACGAAGACCCGCAATGATTGCTTGGTATCGAGTATCGGCAACCCTGTGAGATCGAATAAAAGATAAGATGCAGTGCTGAGTGCAGAACCTCCTTGGTGGTGCGGAGTAGGCCTCGGCTTCTGTAGAGGAATTGGTGAGGGTGTTGCGGTTCCCGTGGGGCAGGTCAAGACGGCGCTGTGGGGATGGAGGTGCCGCGCTAGACAAGGTGAATGTCAGGTCAGCTCCTTGTAGGTGGAGGATGAGGCGGCTGATCCGGTGGGATGACGAGATTGACGACACATCTTCATCCGGTGCGGTTGATGAGGGACGTCGAGCTGTTGCTGTGGACGACGTCGTCGGGGAAGAGTCTCCGGCTGGGGGGCGGTCGGGAGGCCGACGGAGGAGCATGGGTATTCGTGGGTTTTGGCGGCCTTGGTGTACGAGTGGGGTGGGGCAAAGGGGAAGGTAGGGGCAGCCATGGCTTAGGGACACACTTGTCCGAAATGTGGGGTAAGTTATGAACGTACCCCCACCGGTTTTGACCACGCGATGTCAAGGCAGCATTTCTGGCTGAGGGGTAGAAGGGGGATTTCGTGCGTCTGGGCTGCGGGACCGATTTTCAATGAGGAGGGAGTTTTCGCGCCCATTGAAATTTAGGGATAACAAGGCACGACGCGGGTTGAAGAGGCGGTAGTTTCACAACAGAAGAGACAAAAGATACTCGAGCTTGAAAATTTTGGGATAATAAGGCACATATTCCATGTTCGACATAACAAACTTAAAGTGTACAAAAAACAATTCATACAAGACACAAGAGAGTCATGCCCCCCTTTTACTATATTTATATAAATGCCATTGAAAAAAACTACAAGAAAAATGTAAAAAAATCAGGAGAACATGATTAGGATGCAAAGTACCAAATCAATTCGCACTTCCCTCGACAACAACAAAAAACAAATCAATTCCCACCACAAGAAAGAGTCATGTCCCTTTTTATATGATTACAAATGCCAGGATCTCGAATTTCAATGTTTGAATCCACATTATGTTGAATTCGAATATTATCATTAGGTGATCTTGCGGTTTATAATGGATGTAGTCCTACATTTTGATGTTCCATCTTATATGAACATTTTACTCCACGCTATGAATATATATATATATATATATATATATATATATATATATATATATATATATATATATTGTTGTCTACCATATGGACTAAATTTGAATCAATTTTCCTTATTTTAATACGATTGTTGTCAAGTTATCCCATCATTTAAATATTATCTTGATAACATAAAACATGCATATAGTAGTAATCATATTTCAATATGAACTACATGTACCATACGATATCCTATTCAAATATTTGTATCCATTTTATGTTGAATTCAAATCACAGTACATTGTTCTAGGTAGCGAGATGTTTGGGATAATCTAAACCCTGTTTTCATATGTATAATTTTTTCCCAAATTGGGACAAGTTTTGGTATAAGCTTCTTGCAAACCGGAGATTCTCTCAACAAGCCTCGTGGTTCCGAGAGGGAACATGTCACCTTTGTGTGCGAAATGATATACACTGCCTCCCCCTGATTTTCTTTATAGAGGAAACATAGAACTATATGAGTGCCCTGTTAAATTTTGGAATTATTCCAGGTTCGTTTGGCCTTTTTATGCATTAATCGTGTTTCTAGTCATTTAATGTGCATAATTCAAATTTGAACTGCAAGCACATGCTCCGGTGCACCAAAGTTGGTTGAAAAATCACATGTGTGTCCTTGGGTGAATTTCTAGGTCCCATGCAAGAAATGGGAATGAAATTCAAACATCTGGGCATCGTGACTCGACCGAGAACATTGAGAAACTTGGTTTTTAAATTCTTGTAAATCCAAAACTTGCCTGGAAATCATGAAACTTGCATGGTGTCATGTCATGGCACTAACATGCTGTGTTAAAATATTTGGCCGAACTGGAACAAGTTTTGGTATAAGCTTCTTGCAAACCGGAGCTTCTCTCAAGAAGGCTCGTGGTTCTAAGAGGGAACATGTCACCTTTGTGTGCGAAATGATATACGCTGCCCCCATTGATTTCCTTTATAGAGGCAACATAGAACTATATGAGTGTCGTGTTAAATTTTGGAATTATTCCGGGTTCGTTTGGCCTTTTTTATACATTAGTTGAGTTTCTGGTCATTTCATGTGCATAATTTAAATTTGAACTACAAGCACATGCTCCAGTGCACAAAAGTTGGTTAAAAAATAGCATGTGTATCCCCGGGTGAATTTATAGGTCCCATGCAAGAATTGGGAATGTACTTCAAACATCTGGGCGTCGTGGCTCGGCCGAGAACATTGAGAAATTTGGTTTTCAAATTCTTGTAAATCCAAAACATGCCTGAAAATCATGAAACTCGGCATGGTGTCATGTCATGGCACTAACATGCTGTGGTAATTTTTTTGGCTGAATTGGAACAAGTTTTGGTATAAGCTTCTTGCAAGCCGGAGCTTCTCTCAAGAAGGCTCGCGGTTTTCAGAGGGAACGTGTCACCTTTGTGTGCGAAACGATATACGCTGCCCCCTTGACTTTCTTTACAGAGGCAACATAGAACTATATGAGTGTCGTGTTAAATTTTGGAATTATTCCGGGTTCGTTTGGCCTTTTTTATACATTAATTGAGTTTCTGGTCATTTAATGTGCATAATTCAAATTTGAACTACAATCACATGCTCCAGTGCACCAAAGTTGGTTGAAGAATAACATGTGTGTCCTCGGGTGAATTTCTAGGTCCCATGCAAGAAATGGGAATTAAATTCAAACATCTCGGCGTCATGGCTCGGCCGGAAACATTGAGAAACTTAGTTTTTAATTCTTGTAAATCCAAAGCATGCACGAAAATCATGAAACTTGGCTTGGTGTCATGATGTGGCACCAACATGCTGTTGTAATTTTGCTGTCTGATTTGTGAAGGCTCACACATTAACAATTAACAAAGTCATTTTGGAACAAGTGTTATCACATTACAATCGGAAACATAAGTATTATTGAAACCATGGGAGTTCTACTTACCATTTACGTGCCACCACGTGTCTCCTTTTTTATTGGCTAGGAGGCGCCGTGCGGGGTAGCTATTTGAGTACGGGAGGCGTGCGATCAGGCCCCTGCGTGTGCTTATCGGGAGGAGAGCCCTTTGATCTCCATCTGCCGCCCACGTCTCTCCCATGGTCTCCATTAATGGCGCCCGAGCCCCTGTTTAATGGCGTGGCTATGTCTCACTCGACTGAGATTTAAGAGAGAAAAAAGAAAATCTGAAAAGAAAATTTTGCACGGATCTTGATGTAAGATCTGACGGACCTATAGAGCATCTACTGCGACTTATAGCATGACTGATGAATATATAAGGACGACGATAGTGGATAATAATTGTCTTACATATTTAGGAAGATAATTAAAAAAGCTACATGCGGCTACGCCCGAAATACACATGGGAAAAAGGAGAAGGAAGACACATACCATGATCTGGCTCATTGATCTCTACTTTTTTGATGCGCTGCAGGTCGCGGAGACTAGTTCGGCGAGCGGTGATGATCTCTTTCATCAGTTTCATGTCCTTAATACGCTGCTTGGCAGCATCCATAGATTCCTCCATTAGCCTTTCGCACTTGATGTGGAGCATGGCATTCTCCTCCATAAGTTTCTTGACGATGACGCCCGTCCTCTTCAACAAGGTAGCGGTCTCCTTGGCCTGCTTTGTCCTTCCAGCGTTCTTCGCCCTTAGCAGGTCATGCTTGGCCCAAAGCTTCGCATTGCCCTCCCCTAGTTGTCGGATGATGCCGGTAGCCTGTTCAAACAAGGCTTTCATGTTGTCCTGCAACCTCGCCCAACCAGAGATCTGATCCATCTGGCTATGGACGATCGCATGCATGCGCCTGTAAGAGTCTTCGCCTGCATGTGAGACATTTTCCAAGGCCGCCGCGGCACGGGAGGACATCTCTGCTGCATTCGTGGCATGGCGGGACATCTCTGCTCCTTCCGCGGCGCGGACGGACCCGTCTGCTGCATCGATGGCGCGGCGGGACCTCTGTGCTGCTGCGACCACGTGGCGGGACATATCGGCTGCTTTCACGGCGAGGCGGGACATCTCTCGTGTTTTCGCTTCCATGCTCGCCTCTCCCTGGTGGTAATCTCTCGACCCAGAACTCATGCTGACCATGGCATACACAAGGGAACGATGATGAATGACTTGTTTGTTTTTGTGGATGAGGAGTTGAGGAGGAATGTGCAGTCATCTTGGAATAGTAGTATTTGTAACCAAGTACTAATAAGCTCCTAAGTGGGAAACCGTTTAGGTTGTGATCGGTGTGAATAGGTTTGCAATTAAATATAGCGTGGTAGTAATTTGGAATGTGACGAGATGCAAGCTCAAAATTTATTGATGGCTCTAGTTTCGAAGTGCGACACTATTCCCGGATGGCATAACGTGGGCACGCGCTCTCGGCCATGGTGTAGTAGTTTTGTAATATGCCATGGTACTTCTTTTTCTACTGCTGTGTACGTGCAATAATTGGCACTGTTGGATACATATCTTACGGTTATTGGGGCATTCGACAGGAATAGCCTCGTGGCGAGCTATAGACTAGTTTTTTTCACACGCATTACATCGACACATATCATCTCTCTCCCTCTTTCCCATGCACACACCTAGTCTCTCGGGAATACTCGCACGCACCATCTCTAGCTCCCTAGGTCGATGCCACCCACATACACTCCTACTCTGAGTTTAGTACGTTATACACGAAGAGAAGAGGTGCATGCACGCACTCATCCTCTCTCACACATGTATCTGTAGCTACGAATTGTAGTGTTCTCAACCATCCGATTGACTCTATCATTGGTTCCTGTTGCTCCTTGGCCTTGAGATTGGGAAGTTTAAAACATGGAGGCTAAGCTGGAGGCGTGAGGCTTTGGTTAATGTGCAGGCCGCACATAGCACCAACATGACACGAGCTTCGTCTTCCTGGTGCGCAGTCAGGTGAGTACTACTAGTACTACTACTACTTTGATGTGTCGCGTCAACTCGCAGACATATGCAACACTTCCTCAACAAACAAGCATATAAGCTGCTTATACTTCTTACCCAAAGGATCTTCATATCCAATAGACACAAAATATACATTCCATCGTTGGAAATTACTTTAACTACTAATATGATGATGAAGTAATTGTTGCATCGCCACCAAAACTCACTATCTCTTAAGCTAAAGTAGACCGAGCTAACCCGTACATTAGCATATTACTAAGATAAACAGAAGGCACTGTAGAATCATTTAGGAGGTGAGCTTGTCAATCTGAATGTGGAGGGACACCGTCCTCGACAACCCAGCCCCGGACAGCAGCTTGGGCGGAACTATGAAGAAGGTCAATATCGGTGTCAAAACCGACGGATCTCGGGTAGCGGGTCCCGAACTATGTGTCTAAGGTCGATGGTAATAGGAGACAAGGGACACGATGTTTACGCAGGTTCGGGCCCTCTCTATGGAGGTAATACCCTACGTCCTGCTTGATTGATATTGATGAATATGAGTATTACAAGAGTTGATCTACCTCGAGATCGCAATGGCTAAACCCTAGAGGTCTAGCTTGTATGGCTATGATAATGAGTCTCCCCTATCCGGACTAAGTCCTCCGGTTTATATAGACACCGGGAGGATCTAGGGTTACACAAGGTTGGTTACAAAGAAGGGAATCTACATATCCGGTCGCCAAGCTTGCCTTCCACGCCAAGGAGAGTCCCATCCGGACACGGGTGCAGTCTTCGGTCTTTGTATCTTCACAGCCCATCAGTCCGGCCCATGGCTAATAGGCTGGACGCCCGAGGACCCCTTAGTCCAGGACTCCCTCAGTAGCCCCTGAACCTGGCTTCAATGACAAGGTATCTGGCGCGTAGTGCTGTCTTCGGCATTGCAAGGCGGGTTCCTCCTTCCGAACTCCAAAATAGTGTTCGGACGAATTGATCGTGTCCGGACCTGTAACATACAGCCGTAGAGAGTATAGTATTCTGCGAATCCAATCTGCTGACAACTTTTAGTAATGTGATGTCACGCTTCTTGGTAATTATTTCGAACTGTTTCCCGTCCTGCTATTCCATGTTTTGGGGCGTGGTTTTCATTGACACATCTTGTCGAAGCAGAGATCGTGTCCCCTAATTGCGGGATTTTCATTAATACGAGCATGGGTAACCCAACCGTCCTGCGGAAAAGATTCCTTAGGAATAGGCAGGTTCTTAGGCTTAGGAGGAGGAGTTCAATAGCCGCGGCTTCAATAAAGGAACCAAGGGTCTTCCTTTCAGGCCAAACCTCTCCTCAGCCTTCCCAATCTCGAGCTCTAGCACCCAAGGTTCGACTTCATTGTTCCAAGCCTCCCCATCATGTCCGGACCCAGCTTTCAAGGCCGATGGATGGCTTCCTCCGTTACAGAAGAGGATATCGCAAAGCTTCAGGCAGCCAGATATTTGACCATGGAGGTCCACCACAGGCTTCCTGCTCAAGGATAGGTTATTTCGACCCCCAGATCCGGCGAGAGGGTCGTATTCATCTCACACTTCCTCCAGGGGCTAGGGTTCACTCTTCACCCCTTCGTCCGGGGGCTAATATTTTATTACGGACTAGATTTTCATGACCTAGCTCCGGACTCTATCCTCCATGTCTCAGCGTTTATCATTACATGTGAGGCCTTCCTCTGAATCCCCCCACACTTTGGCTTATGGCTCAATACCTTCAGTGTGAAGCCGAAGGTAGTCGACGGGGAACAGGTGGAGTGCGCGGTGCTATGATCAGTCAACTCACAAACACTCCTTGTCCAAAAGGTTTTTTTACCGAAACTTCCAATCACTGGCTGTGGGAGTGATTTTACGTTACGGAGCCCCACAACACCAAGTGGGTACCTGCACCCACATTCCGTCCTGGCCCACCATTATAGCTTGCATCATGGGTCAACAAGGGGATGGACTTGGGATCAGTTGATGAAGTCCAAACTTTACAGAGCCGCATCCGAACCATCCTCAAGAGAGACATCAATATTGTCAATGTGATCCAAGTGATGTTATTTCACCGAATCCTGCCATGCCAGCGCAGGTCTCGCCACATGTGGGAGCTTAATCCAGAAGGACCACAAACCCTCCAACACTTCTTTGGTACGACAAACAAAGGGATGTGGAAGTTATTTTTTGGGAAGCAGAAACATTGGCCGACACTACCAAGGACGCTGGCCTTAACTGCAACCGTCTGGATACCCCGGTAAGCACTTGGCTCCCGAACACTTTGTAATTATGCATACCATAATATGGTACTGAGCAAGCGATCTTCTTCCAGGGCTGGACAAAGAAGGCAGAACTAATTATGTGTTTGGCCCCTCTGCCCGAGGGCCCAGCGAATCCTGTTCTAACAAGGATGCTGGCCCTGGCACCACACCAGATGCGTGTGAAGGAGGGCGAGGCGGAGAGTGAGAGGACCAAAGATGGCCCCTATTCCAAGGGTGCATCAGACTTTGTGTCCGGAGGAATCAAAATCCCCTCATCGGAAAACAAAAGTGAAGGGGGGCCACTGTCTCCTTCCCACTTAGGAAGAAAAGGGCTGCCTCTGAAGATTGGGAGAAGCAAGCTCCTAAGCGAGGCAAGATGCCTCAGGTAGGTGGCTTGGGCTTGGAGGACGTCGAAGCGCAGTCTCATGATGAGGACAAGCCTCAGGCCAAATTGTAAGTGAACAAGGCTGTTTTAAACATGTTCCGTTCTTTTCTTATGATGCCTGAGATATATATATTTCAGACCAACACACAGTCTTCCTCAACAATCCTCTTCCTCAGGGGACCTTCTCCCGGAGATGATGGAAAGCGAGACGCCCCCACCGTCCTCTCTGTCCCATAGGGCGGACGACTTCAAGGTGTCGTCGCGGAGGGTCTTCCCCGACAAACAAGTGGTGCAAGGAATGATGAAGACATTACACGAAGGTAATACTTCGATGGCCCAAGGTCCGGGGAACAACAATGAGGGCCCCAAACAATCAGGTATACAACCGGACATGAATGAATGGATCCCTTCAAAGGGTGGCCGTACTCCTACGGCAGCCTCTGGAGACCCAGAGGCGCCAGATATCTTGACGAACATGCTGCGGCAGGCGTCCGTCTCAGAGGAACATCGTACCTTGATGGGAATGGTGGTTGAAAAGGTCCAGTCTGCGAAAAGCGGATTGGATGAGGCCTTCGCGAGCCTACTAAGAGGCTTCAAGGTTTGTACAGTAATATGTGCAATTGTGTTTTATTCGCAAAATACACCTGTGTATAGATAGTAGCCCTTGAGACTTGGGTTGGCTTCCCGTGGGAGGCGAACGGGGGATCAAGAAGAAATATTCAAGGAATAATCTTATCAACTTGAACACAGGCTGCTTCCCCTTGGCTACTTCCCAGACTACGGATATTGCCGAGCTACAACGGAAGCTTGATATGGCCGGGGATGACATTGCGTTAATCAATATGCGTCTTGACGAATCGCAAGGTATATATTCAGGGTAGTCCCTTCACATACATTGTTGTGATATAAGCATGATGCTGAAAGTTATATACTGTAATATGCATGGCTGCAGATGGTGCTTCCGCCGTTGAAATTCTTTGGGCGGAGCTGGCCCGGGCCAAGGAGCAGGCCCGGTGTAGTAATGCAGCTGCCGAAAAGGCATTGGCTGAGTTAAAAGTCGAACGAGCTGCTCGGCGTCAAGACAAGGAGAAGATATCCACGATGGCGCTAGAACTAAAAAATGCTACTAGCCGCTGTGAATCCTTGAGAAGGAGAATGAAGCCAAAATGGCTGAAATTGACAAGGCCTTACGAGAGGCGAGAGAAGCGCGGTCTGAATCCAAAGCCGCCCATGAGGAGATCCAGCAAGCTAGGGAGATTGCGGCTGGTGAGCCATGTTTGCTATAGACTAAGTTCGGCGATCCGAACTATGCTCATCTTAAGAAATTATGGAGTTCTCTGGACGAGTTTTTAGACTTGCCGAAGAGTTCTTCCGATGCGGTGCAGTTTTACCAGGCGTGAGAGTGGTATGCAACGGAGAAGCTTTCCTGGTCACAATTCGGCGCGTCGAAGTGCCCCCTGTTACTGAATGAGAAGATGTCCCAGTGGGCCGAGCTTCATAGGATATCTGGCGCTGCCATGAAGAACGTCATAATCCGGTTATGGCCAACTGAGCCTGTTCCGAATAGTTACTTCGGCTTGGTGCAGCGGCTTGTTGACGCGTTGCCATGTATCGACGCTGTGAAGCGGTGAATGTGCATCGAGGGTGCACGGATGGCCTTTGCTCGAGTCAAGACATTCTGGGGGAAGATGAAGGCCATCGATATTGCGGTGAAGAGTCCACCCAAGGGCAAGGACCGCCACGAACCGGAGCATTATTTTGAAGACGTCCTAGTGGCCACCCACTTGATAGAGGGCCAGTGCTCGAAAGGCATAATGTTCGAGTGAGGTGTATGGGAATTGTATGAGATAATTTAATAGTTAATCTGTTTTTATATATTGCTCGAAAGTTTGTGTTCCTCCTATGCGGCCGTTTTAATATAATCTGAAAGTTTTCCAGTCGTCGGCTTCAACCCCCTTGTAGGAAGCACGGGGGTGTTCGAAAAAGCATTTGATCACTCTTGACCCAACATCTTGGTCCGTGAAGGAGGTGTCAATGCGGTGAACCAGGCAACCATACTATAGGGCATTAACACTTTCACTTAGCCATAGGAGTTTTATGGTGGGTCTACGACATAGCCCCTGGTATGTATCCGGCTTATTCATACGATGTGTGTACATATTTGACCGAAAAGAGGTCCTTCATGTGACACAGAGGAATCGCTAGAGATTACGATATGTCATCGAGTGGTTGACCAGCCCTCGCCGCATCATGACAGTCAGTTTTCGGCTTTCTCTACTGAGGTGCTGAGCCAGGTGAACCGGAAGCACAATCGCAGTAATTCTCCCTTTACTACCCAAGCCAATAGAGCGGAACGTAGGATAACAAGCACAGGAGCCGGGCAACACAACTATTGACCGAAGACTTGATTCAGAGCTGATGCATACAAGGCCAAACTCGCGGCACCGAAGTATGCTATAAAAGCTGTTCGGACTTCGTTGTCAACTCAGTTGTTCCCGTACCGAGCCCCTGGCAAGTTTAAGATGGGGTATATTTGTGAAACAACCATAGGAGGCATATTCATTTACAGAAAGACGCGGATGATTAATTCGGGTAATGTGAAGTGGGACCTGAGCGATATGCCAAAACTTACTTGATATATATAAAGGCCACGACCCCAGCTATTTTATATGCCCTGGGTCTAAGGCAGAGGAAAAAGGCATGTTACAGACTCAAAAATGAGTGCAGCCTACAAAAAGTTATTTTGGACCTCCTGTCGCACATCTACGCCGCCTGTCCTCGCCACAGGGAATCCTTGAAGGAAGTAGCCCCGTATGTGAGTGTACGGATCCAAACTCCGATAGATTCGTTCTTAGATGTTTCTCCTTTGCGCCAACTGTTTTTAAGAGATAGTGAAGAAAGAAAAAGGAAAGTGGATAAAAATGTTACCGGAGTGCTTGCAGACTTGTCCGTATTATGCTTCTGCCAATGCCCATGGTATCTTAAGTGCGTAGTTATGTATGTGCGGTATAGTTTTAACGGGTATATGAGATGGGCAACGGAAGCCGAACTACTATTTCTACTCCGAAGTTGATCGATCTTCGAGGGGAAATTGCTTCTGACCACCGGCATTTGGCTAGTGAACCACTCCGTCGTCCCTCTTGCCCAGCGGCCCCCTTCCCTTTGTGTTCGGTGTTTAGCTTTCCGGCCTGCTTGAGGACCCAACAACTTCTGTTGGTATGGTTAGCTGGTTTATTGGGGTGGCCGTGAATCTGGCAGGGTCGGTCCAGTATCCTATCTAGGTTGGATGGTCCGTCTCTGTTCGCCTTGAATGGCTTTTTCCGTTGACCAGGCTTGGGATTGCTAAATCCGGCGTTGACCACTGTGTCGTGTGATCTTTCATTATCATTGCGACTATTGTGTTTGCTTTGTCGTGGCTTGCCATTGCCATCTTGGATTTCAGAAGTGCCCGAGTCGCTGGTGCTATTGCTTCTGCGAGCGAGCCAACTGTCTTCTCCCACGCAAAAGTGGGTCATTAGAGCGGTAAGGGCTGTCATGGATCTAGGTCCTTCTTGACCGAGGTGGCGTGCAAGCCATTCATCTCAGACGCTGTGTTTAAAGGCTGGAAGGGCTTCCGCGTCCGGACAGACGATGATTTGGTTCTTTTTAACTAAGAACCTAGTCCAGAGCTTCCTGGCTGACTCTTCGGTCTGCTGGATAATGTGACTTAAGTCATCAGCGTCCGGTGGCCGGACATATGTTCCTTGGAAGTTGTCGTGAAAGGCGTCCTCCAAATCTTCCCAGCTACCAATAGATTTTTCCGGCAGACTGTTTAACCAGTACCGAGCTGGTCCTTTGAGTTTTAGTGGTAGGTATTTGATGGCAAGAAGGTCATCTCTGCGGGCCATGTGGATATGGAGGAGGAAGTCCTTGCTCCATACCATGGGATCTGTTATTCCGTCGTATGATTCGATATTCATAGGTTTGAATCCGTCTGGGAATTCATGCTCCATTACTTCGTTTGTGAAGCAAAGAGGATGTGCGGCGCCTCTATGTTGGGCCACACTACGACATACCTCCGATGGAGTCCGTTTGTGGTTTTCGGCTTGGGCGTGGCTAGGTTTGTCATGTCCGAATAGGTGGCCGTCGTCTCGTGTCGAGGTATGTCCTTGCGATCCGTAGGTCGCTCTTGCGTGTCCTGCTTTACTACCCAAGTCCTGTTGACGGTCGTATGCACGACCCCGAGCTGTTTTGTTCTTGCCTTTACGGCGAGGTGGGCGGTCTAGTGTTCGGCTTGAGTTGCCGCTTTACCTGGACCAAGTTGTGGCCGACCTGACGCCTTGTGCGATAATGGCGTGGGCTCGACCGCCTTGTCGTCGCCCTGGGGTAGCAATCTACTCTTCAGGTAGCTTTTGGTTGGGCCACTAAGGCCGTATTCATCGGCGGCCAGGACTTCGGTCCATCTATCATTGAGCAGATCTTGGTCAGCTTGAAGCTGCTGCTTCTTCTTTTTCAGGCTCCTAGCAGTGGCTATTAGTTGGTGCTTGAAGCGTTCCTACTCAAGAGGTTCATCAGGCACGATGAAATCCTCGGTGCTGAGGCTCACCTCATCCTCAAAGAGCGGAAGGTAATTGTCGTCCTCCGAATCTTCATGTGTGGTCTGTTTACGAGGGCTAACCTGCTCATCTTCCCATTCATCTTGTTCATTAGGTGTATCAACGGCATCTTCGTTGTCTTCGGCATCGTCGTCCATACCGTCAATGTTCTCGAAGTCGTGATCAAGTGTATCGGTCGAATCCTCGACCGTGGCTATGAAGTGGGTGGTGGGTGGGCAGCAAAATTCTCCACCGTCATCCCCTGGTCCGAGCAGGATATAGTCCGGCTGTGAGTCCACTGCCAAGGACAGGTTCTTTAATGAGTTTAGCACATCACCCAAAGGCAAGTGCTTGAAGATGTCTGCGACGCTGAACTTGAAGATTGATAAATGATTAAGTTCGGCGTCCGCGGGCTCCGGTGGTTCGGAACTTACGGCCGGAGACGAGTCTGGGGTTCCGGTGACAAAGATGTCGTGAGAGGTTAAGTCTGTGTGCGGCTCCAACGCCGTGGAATCTGTGGCCTCCGTGGTGGGGTTGATCCTCCCATCCTTGGATGGCGCAGTTTGCTCCGGATCTAGGGCCAGAGCGGTTACAGGAGCAATCTCCTGGATGCGGCCTGATGATAGATTTAGGTCATGATCATCGGGGTGATCGGGAGCGGCTACTGCGGTCTCGAATCCGGCGAATATCAAGTCTCCACGGATGTCGGCAATGTAGTTCAAGCTCCTGAATCTGACCTGATGGCCAGGGGCGTAGATTTTGATCTGCTCCAGATGGCCAAACGAGTTGGCCCGCAGTGTGAAGCCACCGAACACGAAGATCTGTCTGGGGAGGAAAGTTTCTCCATGGACATCGTCATTATTGACGATTGAAGGGGCCATCAAACCTTTTAGCTATAGCACAGATGAACTCTCAATGAAAGCCCCAATATCGGTGTCAAAACCGGCAGATCTTGGGTAGGGGGTCCCGAACTGTGCGTCTAAAGTCGATGGTAACAGGAGACAAGGGACACGATGTTTACCCAGGTTCGGGCCCTCTCTATGGAGGTAATACCCTACGTCCTGCTTGATTGATATTGATGAATATGAGTATTACAAGAGTTGATCTACCTTGAGATCGCAATGGCTAAACCCTAGAGGTCTATCTTGTATGGCTATGATAATGAGTCTCCCCTATCCGGACTAAGTCCTTCGGTTTATATAGACATCGAGAGGATCTAGGGTTACACAAGGTCGGTTACAAAGAAGGGAATCTACATATCCGGTCTCCAAGCTTGCCTTCCACGCCAAGGAGAGTCCCATCCGGACACGGGTGCAGTCTTCTGTCTTCGTATCTTCACATCCCATCAGTCCGACCCATGGCTAACAGACCGGACGCCCGAGGACCCCTTAGTACAGGACTCCCTCAGTCAACTCCTGCATGGCGACATCACCAGGATCCTTGCTTCTTGTCACCTTGATTTGCACCTTGATGGCGTCAGTCCTGCCTTTGGGCTCCCCTGGCGGGCTATTCGCCCACAGCTTGGCCGCGTAGTGCGGAGGTGGGGACGCCCCCGCTCTGATGTAGATGACCGACAAGGCGATATGTGCGCCAATGTCGAGCATGCCGCCGACCAAGAAAAAGACGCGAACGTCCTCCTCTGCAAACAGCAAGAGCCGTGGCTCCGAAACTGGCACATGCAGCTAGAGCACCTTGCCGTCCTGGATCCTGTGCATGGGAATGGGATGCACAGTGCTGATGTGGTGGGGGAGCGCTCGCGGCATGCCTTTGTAGCCGCAAATGGGCACGAGGCATTTGCAGGGCGCGAGTGGACACATGCTCTGGTCCTCAGTGAGCTTGTGGTAAGTGACGTAGAGCCCACAACCTTCGTGCGGGCACTCCACCCTCACCGAGGAGAGGACGACGTCCATCGCCGTGTTTCGCACATCGAAGCCGCCACCGTGCTCACACTTCTGGCACTGCCGCTAGTTCCTGGGGCGCTCGCGGCGGTAGTCCGTGCAGGCCAGGTGCTCTCCCTTGCACTGCACAAATTAATCGAACATCACATCAATGAATAAACCTGCACCTTACTCGATCAACCAAACGGACGAGGTGTATTCGAACCTCATACACTAGAGGCTTCAAGAGGTGGAGGCACAAGGGGCAGTGGAGCAAGGTGAGGTCCATAGAGACCATAGAGAGCTCCATCGCTGGGTCCTATTCCGTCGGCATGATCTCGCCCTATTCGTGCACAACCATCTCTCGCTTTAGGTCCGGGGCATTAGAAAGTTTTACCATCACATATTCATACTACTTCAAGGTTCATTAAATCAACACATGCAAGTATGAAAAGGAAAGTCACGGCATGCATGCATGCGTTGTAATTAATGCATCGATAAACGCAAATATTGAAATATATCGAGTGCACTGCTTTGATGTGTCGCGTCAACTCGTACAACAAGGAGAAGTTTGATACTTTGATTACAACACCCTCTCCCTCGCCCATGAGCGTGGTGGCTCGTAGGACTAGGAGAAGCTTTCGCTGCACGCTCTATCTCCCGCACGCGATGGACATGCAATAGTTCATTCGGTGTCAGGGACAGAAGCATACTAGTAGTACTCCACTACAGTAGTACCATCATTGTTCGACTTCCCGAGGAGGTGAAGAGCCAAGTGTAACCCGAACACTCGTGTGGCAGTTTCATGTGTAGGGGAGGTAGTATAGTGACATAGTCTAGGATAGCGTGTACAACTTAAAATCGTTGCAGTCAGCTCCATGCTATGAGGCCGTCTCGAAGCATTTTTTGATTAAAATAATCTTCTGGCCCTACCTGTCATCCTCATGATTGTAGTTTGCGCGCTCATCTGGTCAAGACAAGAATATATATATTTTAATTTGTGTTGGTGTAAAGGTTAGAGGTCGCGGAAAATATATTTGTACACTGCGGGTCCTTTAGCCAAGTTTAGAGGCAAGCATGTGGGCCAGTGCTATGATGTGTCGCGTCAACTCGTACAACGAGGAGAAGCTTGATTTTACTACTAGTACACCCTCTCCCTTGCCCATGCGCGCGGTGGCTCACAAATGAGGAGATGCTTTTGCTTTTACTACTCCTACACCAAGCTCTCCCTCACCCACGCGGTGGAATGGACATGCAGCAGTTGATTCGATACTATAGAAGTAGTAACATCATTGTCCGACTTCTCGAAGAGGCGAAGAGCCAAGTGCAACCCGAACATGGCAGTTGCTAGTAACATGCTTTTGTTACTAGTCCATGTTACTACCTTCATAATGGGTAGTAACATATGGATGGTAACATACAAGCCTTCATTAATTGAAACATAGACTCATTTACCTCACATTTATTGCATCTTCCTCTCATCTTCTCTCTATCCATTTCCTCACATTATTGCATCTGCCTTGGACCACACATATAGCCAGGATCTTGCATGAGATTAGACTAGCCACAATGGAGAGTAACATACACATATCCCTAGACTATGTTACTATCTTCATTTTGTGTAGTAATATAAGTGTGGTGTCATGCAAAGCTTCATTTATTAGGTTATAGATTCATATTTCATTGGGACATGTGATGTTACAGTAACTAGCTAAGTTACTCAAACTACCTCTCTCCTCATTAACTCATTGCCACATAAGCAAATTTGCTGAGTTGGACTCGATGTTACTGTTGAAGTTACTCCCACTGTGGCTAGTCTTACTTTTTTATGTCTTTCTCCTCCACATAGACAAAATTGCCATGTAAGCAGGCTATAAGCCCACTACCGTAGTTGCTCTGTCAACCGGAAAGGAGGGACTACTCCCTCTGTTCCTAAATATTTTTCTTTCTAGAGATTTCAACAAGTGATTACACCATCGTAAATGAGACCATACAAAGCAAAATGAGTGAATCTACACCATAAATAAATACGTAGTTCTCTCGTTTTCCTCTCCGTCTTGGTCGCGATGCACAATATTGAGTATACTACTACTGACTAGTCTCTTTTTGACACACATTTACGTTGATACAGGTTGAATACCAACGAAGCAGAGGGTAGCGGTTCCCGAAACGTTGAACGGTCAATGATGCCTCCATATTCAATTAACATGTAGAGGTAAGTAATTGGAGAAGCAGAATGGAGCCAGCACGATGTGAATGCAACGCAGTTCGGACTCTCATATAAAGGCACCCCACCACTCCAATCCATCTACTCCGAGTCTCTACACAACACTGCCCACTCCAATCCTAGACCAAGACCAAGTAACCAGAAGCCACAAGCACCCATGGCGTTGATGGACGCGAGCCGCAGTCGGCTGTGTCGGATCGTCCAAGACGCCATCCTGCGGCCCCGCACCGCACAGCGTTTCCAGATGGTGCTGGCGACCGTCAGCGTCATAGCCCTCATCGACGCTGGCTTCGCCTCTCGCATGTACCAGATAATGGTCAACTCCATCTACAAGTTCACCGCCGTCAAGAAGCGCGTGGACGACCTTGCCGTACTACTCCAGCCTGCGCGCTCAGGCTCCTCATTGCCTGGCACCCTCATTGGCCTCCAAGGTGACGAACACTTTGAAGCACCGGTGGCCCTGCAGCTCCCAGAGGTCGCGACGAAGAATGTGCACCTCGAGGCCGCGCTCGCCGCGCAGCGCCTCGCTATGCCAGAAACCGTCGACCTACACATCCACGTCTACGAGGAAATCGTCTACTTAGGCCACTACAAGGCCAGCGAGGACAGAAAGACGTTGGCCGTCTTACAGTGGCTAGAATCTTTGGACGCCATTGTTTAGAAGCACGTCGACCTAGCCATGAAAGCCGCTGCTACTTAGTCCCTTTTGCAATTTGTGATAAATTTTGACCAAAGATTTAACTGACAAAATATTAGTGCATGTCAACAAAACTTATATTGTTTGATTTGTATTTCAACATAATTTTCAATGATATAATTTTGGTTACATGCGTGAACCTTTTGTTAGTAAAATTTATGGTCAAAATTTTGCACAGATTACGACTGGGAGTAATAAACCAGGACGGAGGTAGACTGGTCCGTCACCATCGTGTTTTGTGTCTAATTTTGACTTCAGCGACCCAACCTACATGGAGGGATTATTGTATATATTGGCGCGACAACCAAACTTATATATTCAAAACTAAGCATTACTACATGTCACGAGTTCCAAACGAGAAAGTGGAACAAGTACAAAATGCTTGTGCCATTTGCGTCGCACCCCCACATGGTCGCGGTGCACAATGTAGTAAATGACTAGTCTCTTCTTGACCCGCATTTACATTGATATGGCTTGAATACCAAGGAGGGAGAGGGTAGCGGTTCCTGATGCATTGAACGGTCAATGATGCATCCTCAATTAGCATGCAGAGGGAATTAATTGGAGAAGCATAATGGAGGCAGCACGATCTGAATGCAACACAGTTTGGACTCTCATATAGAGGCGCCCCACCACTCCAATCCATTACTCCTAGTCTCTGTGCAACACTGCTCACTCCAATCCAAGACTAAGTGACCAGAATCCACAACCATCTATGGAGGTGATGGACGCGAGCTGCAGTCGGCTATGCCAGATCATCCTAGATGCCAACCTGTGGCCCCGCACCAAGCAACGTTTCTAGACGGTGCTGACGACTGCCGGCGTCATAGCCCTCGCCCACGCCAGCTTCGCCTCTCGCATGAACGACATGATGGTCTGCTCCATCCGCAAGTTCACCGCCATCAAGAAGCACGCAGACGACCTTGCCATACTGCTCCAGCCCGCGCGCCCAGGCTCGTCATTGCCTACCACCCTTATCTACCTCCATGGTGACGAACTCTTTTAAGCCCTGGTGGCCCTCCAGCTGCCAGAGGCCGTGACGAAGAATGTGCACCTCGAGGCCGCGCTTGCTGCGCAACGCCTCACCATGCAAGAAACCGTCGACCTGCACATCCACGTCTACAAGGAAATCATCTACTTAGGCCAGTACAAAGGCCATGAGGACAGAAATACGTTGGCCTTCTTCTAGCGGCTGGAATCTTTGGACTCCATTGTTTAGAAGCACGTTGACCTAGCCATGAAAGCTGTTGCTACTTAGCCGCCGTTCGGTTGGCCGACGCCTTGAGTTGAGGAGGTGGGAGGAGGTGGACGTCGTCGATTGATGAATCTTTCTGTTAGTACTAATCTTGATGCATGTAGTTAGTTGGTTAGTGGATTGACTAGTCTGATGCATGCGTGTGCATGTGTGCTTGTGGCATTAGTGTGTGCGTGCGCGTAGTGGTAGTTGTTGGGCTGTTAGCAGCGGCCGGCCGCGTCGTGCGCGAGGCCAGCGGATCACTCGCATGCAGCTAGGCAGGAAGCGTGGGCGCTGCGTCTCCAGGCTACAAAGACGTATGTATTCTATTTGAGTTTGTGGCGAGCTGAAAAGGAAAAAGGGCGTTTTAGCACCATGGCGTTGAAGTCGCCAAGGCGTTGGTCGCCAAAAAACTATCTCTTGTTCCTTCGTCTACCTCCATCCATACACGTCAGAGATAGCTAGCTAGGCTTCGGCAACAACAATTGGTATCAGAGCCACAAGGTTCGAGGGGCGGCCGTGGCGCGTGGCGGCGTCCACAGCGCGCGCGGTGCGTGGCGGATATGAAGGTCTTGGCAACGGCACGCGGCGAGCGCGTGGCGTCGGCAACATGCGGCGAGTCCGCGGCGATGTGGCATGATGCCATGCACGCTACGAGCAGCGGCGGTCACGGAGACGAGGAGGTCGCAGAGGACCTGCGTGGTGGTGCAGAGGTCGCGACGGCTCGGCGCGACAACCGTGGAGGCGCGTGCCACGGAGACGCGGCGTGGTGGCGCACGGGACTGCGAGCAGCAGCGAGCGGCGGCTTGTGCCGGAGACGCAGCGGAAGCGTGTATGGGCGCGCGCCAGGCGTGTCAGGCGCGGCGGGACTGCGGTGTAGGCGTGTGTGATCGGGCTCGTCGGGTGTGACAGATTCACGCGGGATGTGCGGGACGCACCGGTGCACTCGGTCTCGTCGGGCTCGTCAGGTGCGCGGGACGTGCGGAACGCACTGGTGCGGTCGGGCTCATTGGGCACGTCGGGTGCGCATGGGACGGGTGTGGCGCAGAGGGACGCTGGGCGTGTGTCGCCGGCGGACAAGGAGCTCGGCGTATGTCGTCGGGATCGTGACGGAGCACGGTACGATCAGCGTCGGTGCGCCGGGTCGGGTCCGGCGGCTGGATCACAGTTGTGGCGGCGACATCGACGACGAGAGCTGCAACAACTCCGAAGACGGCAAGTCAAGATTAGGAGGGAAAATGTTAGTACTAATCTTGATGCATGTAGTTAGTTGGTTAGTGGATTGACTAGTCTGATGCATGCGTGTGCGTGTGTGCTTGTGGCATTAGTGTGTGCGTGCGCGTAGTGGTAGTTGTTGGGCTGTTAGTAGCGGCCGGCCGTGTCGTGCGCGAGGCCAGCGGACCGCTCGCATGAAGCTAGGCAGGAAGCGTGGGCGCTGCGTCTCCAGGCTACAAAGCCGTATGTATTCTATTTGAGTTTTTCGCGAGCTGAAAAAGGAAAAAGGGCGTTTTAGCGCCGGGGCGTTGAAGTCGCCAGGGCGTTGGTCCCAGAAAACTATCTCTTGTTCCTTCGTCTACCTCCATCCATACACGTCAGAGAGAGCTAGCTAGGCTTCGGCAACAACACTTTCTTCTTGCCTCCTGTAACCAGCACTTCATCGCCTCGTGGCCTTAATGTTTTATTAGTGTATGACATATTTATTCCAGTCGTAAATGACATGTGTGATCCCTTGCTCTTATTTGGCGTTAATTATATGTAGTATCACTATCTTCGTCCTGGTCTATTACCTAGGTCCTGGTTTTTTAGTTCCTTTTGTAATTTGTGCTAAATTTGGACCAAAGATTTAATTGACAAAATGTTAGTGCATGTCAATAAAAATTAAATCGTTTGATTTGTATTTTAAACATAGTTTTCAGTGATATAGTTTTGATGAAATGCATGAACCTTTTGTTAGTCAAATTTATGGTTAAATTTTGGCACAGATTACGATGGGAAGCAATAAACCAAGACAGACGTAGACTAGTCCGTCACCATCATGTTTTGTGTCTAATTTTGACTTCAGCGACCCAACCTGGATGGAGGGAGTACTGTATATATTGGTGCAACAACCAAACTTATATATTCAAAACTAAGTGTTACTACATGTCACGAGTTCAGAACGAGAAAGTGGAACAAGTACAACATGCCTGTGTCATTCGTGTCGCACCCCCACATGGTCTGTCCGGCACGCCACTCAAGCCAGGGAACGCTTGTTGTCTTAGCATTTTCAATGTAAGATGGGACCGCAGTTGAGCAAACCGTCTATCGGCAAATCCCCACCCCACCCATCGCGCGTCGGCTGAGTTATAATTAGAAGAGATAAACAAGGGAGAAGAGCTAGCTGTAGCATGGACGCCGTTGTCAGATGGGACTCGTGTTGATAGAATAGGAGTACTGAGTACTCGTACCTCTTTTTTAGGGAAAAAGTAGGTGTACGTCTAGTACCACTAGTTGGGTGCGTGCGACCTATACTGGTCATCACTTTAGGTCTCCTTTTCGAATCGCAGCTACGCTTCATAGTACATACTTTTTCACACATTTATCCTCCTATATGTACTCCTAGGCTATTTCCACGTGCTCCCTTTTGCCGACATGTGGGACATAGAGCATCTGGGTCATAGTGCATGCATGACTCGGAGCATATGCAACCATGCCGACATACTTTACATTTCAGACCTCACGAATTACATGCAAACCCCCCGCAGAAGAATAAATAAATAAATGAATTACTACATGCAAACCAGATTATTCTCATAGAAACCGGAGCACGATCGTTAAAGTTTGGACATAACACATTTGTAAAAAACGACCAGACCTAAACTAATCCAAGGGCCTCTTTGATTTGCAAGATACTGAAAACACAGGATGGGGAAAGTATGATGGCGATGAACCGAGAGGAGGAGGAAGAGGAGGAGTAATGCACATGCTAGAGACTGGACTATACCACATTGTTTTTTATGGCCATATCACCACATTGTTTTCTATGGCCTATCGCCTACTGGTTCACTGGGTTGCCGTGGTTTGAACTCCTCCGACGTGAGTAGTAGTACTAGTATATACACTATATATACCGCATGATTCTTTGCTCCTTATATACGTCGCTGACATGTGGGAGAGCAAGCTTCCGGGTCAACGTGTCATGCACCAGATTAGAGTGCGGAATGGAAGGGGGGGCATCACCCTAGTCGTAGCGCGAGTAATTAATGACTATAGTGAGTAGTCATATCACAAGACCTCGTCTTTCTGGCAGTAACGCATCGTCAAATTGCACATCCCTACCATTCCAATAGTAAGTTGAATCCGCTACTCCCTCACCCTCCTCGCCTCTCTGTCAAACCGCCTACGTGAAAACTAGCGCGTACAACCCAGGAAAAATCCCGCCCTCAACTTTTAACTACTCATAGTATAATTTTGTATCGATGAATTGCGCCATGGAGCCAAAAACCAAAAGAAAAAGGTGGTACATGTAAACAAATACAGTTCAAGCTCTAGCTCGCGATTCAGAATGTAAACCATGCATGTGTTTATACATATAGGTTACTTCAAAGCACCGAGTCCATTGATGCAAGGTGGTCAAACTATACCATCGATATCTCAAAGCAAAAATAGTTTGAGCTCGTTCATTCTATATAAATACTAGTACTGTATGTTTATTCTCCCGTGGGGTTGTTTAATGAATGGAGGGCCCGGGAGCACAAGTGAACAATACTACTACTAGTAAGTAGGACTCGTATAGTTAGTCACGTTAAATAGAGAGGTACTTTTCTTTAATGCCACGTACACAAATTGAAACGCTTATTGTGGAGAGAAAAAGATAATCACTCCACTATATATATAGGCAGGGGCCTGAGCGCTTGCTTTACTATGGTTGCTCTCTTCATTCTCTCATCCTCTCCAGATCTAAACAAGACAACGGTAGTGACATTTTTCTCTCTGCTCACCGCTGGTCACAGATCCGGCCAGATCCCTTCGGCCGGTGTGTGTAGAGGACTAGGTGCATTGTTCACGCGGTCATCGGCGGCGAGGGAGGAAACCCACAGCTACCGGCTGGTCTCGATCCTCTCCCATGCCATTCTCTCTGACACTGCGCCAGCTCGGGAGGTCCTCTGACCCTTCTTCCTCCCTGCCGTATTGTGCGCAGATCAGACCTACCGCCGGCCTCCTAGCCACATCCTGACGACCCTCAGGTATAAGTTCCTTTGAAAGCGGCCTTGCTCTACTGCCCTAGCTCCCCACGTGTCTGCATGTGGATCTTTTTCTATTTCCATCAGCTCTTCCAAAGCCACCTAAATTTTTAGTATTATTAGAGGTAAAGCTACTTCATGCAGTCGAATCTAGGACTTGGTTCAAACAAAGAAGAAAGGGGGAAAGTTGTAGCATGAATCTAGGACTTGATTCAAAGAGGAAATAACAGGACGAAAGTAGTAGAGACTGCATACCCAACCGATCTCTTGGTTGAAAAGGGAAATAAAGGGAAAAGGAAGTACAAACTAGACAAGGAACATATCTATTATTGGTTGAAAAAAGGATAGAAAGTGGCGGCTGGTGGACAAGTCAACAGAGTATGTCCAGGATTAGATTTGCTGCCCTGATATAGTAAAAGGTAAGCAGAATTAGATTTCCTGCCCTCATAGAGTATGAACAAACTCAGCATCACCACTTTATGCCTCCTTGTAGGTACATTCTGCTGATACGTCCACTGTCGCATGTCCTTACACCAACCTTTTGCAGTTGTTAATATAAGGGTGCATGTAAAATGAAGCAATCACACTATTACCGTAAGGACATGTCTAACCAATGTTATTATTCTAATGCCTCCAGTAATACGATTCAATTAAACTGTGTTACAAATGGCACTCCTGCAATTTTCCCGGTATGATAAGTAAGTTGCTTCTTTACGCTGCTGAGTGTCCTGGTGTCCCCATTGTCCCATGCCCTTAAACCAACTCTTTAGCTACTTTGATCTACTGTATCTGGTAAACAAACAATGCCACCACTAAAGTAATCCCATATTGACGAATGTCATCGTTGATCTTAATGCTTCTGGTAACATGAAGCAATGCTACCGTTTTAAAATTTCTACAGTCCTTACGTGATTGCCATGAACATAATCAAGATGCTTCTTTTCATTTCGTGTATGTTTTGTATCTTGTTATTGACCAGTAACTGTTTTGTCTCTATCTTTTTGTGCGGATAGGGATATCCATTTCACCTCTTTGCTATTGCGACCTTTTGGTGAACTACACAAAACACTTTTTTTGGAATGAGTGTATTGTGCAGTTCAACTAAAATGTCACGTGGGCAACGTCTCTCAATTTTGGTGGAACTGCACAAAATGGTGATTTGAGTTTCCAAAATGTCCGTCAAACTCTGCTGGTAATCTCATGCAACATTTTATTAGCCTTTGCCAGATGAGTCGTCACTGTCACGACAATGCACTTTATTTGAGTGGAACTACAGAAAAGGATAATCAAATTATAGTTACACCTTACATGAGTAGGACAACCAACCTTACTGTTGCTCAATTTTAGTGCAACTACTAAAGAAGAACCCGCTAGCTCATGAGAGCAACTACTTCTTGCTAGCTGAATGATGCAATCTTTGCTTCATTTCAGGTGAACTGCAGAAAAAGTCACATGAATTGAATCATCCGAGTGGAGCTTTAGGTTACACATCGAGTCATGGGGGCATAGGGCCCCCCTCTCAGTTATGGTTCCGGTGATCGAGTATGTTCCTTTTTGGTTGATTTTTGACTCTGCATCCAGCTAGAGATCATGTGCTACTGTTTTGGCACTGCTACTGCCACTGATAAAATGAAGTAATAATACATTTAAAATAGAGCTACTGTCTTAGCTACCATTTTATTTCCAATGTAGATAGCTTGCAGAAGACCTATCTGGCAGAATCAAGTCCATGTACACTGCATCAAACACATAACTACACTAAACTAGTTGAGTCCATCACACCTACCGTTGAGGTGGCGCGGGCCACCTCTCTAACTGGCGGGCGCCACAATTTTAGTTGAACTGCAGAAAAAAAGTAATTGAAGTGAGTCGACACTCTTCCTTCTGCTGTCTCACTGAGGTGTTAATGGATGTCAACGTGTCATCTTCAAGGCAAGATACGGGGACATGAAGAATAACTTGATCTCCCAAAGTCATCTCACAGAGATCAGTACTGTCCCTTATCAACATGATTGTGCTTTTTCATATTGTACTAACGTTGTATTTTTTAATAAAGCTATTCTATCGCAATCTTTTCTCGTTTTGAAAATAAAGTTGCTTTAACTAGTGCTAATATTATTGTAATCATGCTCTTTCTTATCTATGCAAAAAGGAATACTCAACTACACATGTTGTGATGGTCAAAAGCATTCGCCCAGGGTTGTATGACATGGCTAGCCAAGATGGATTTAATCACGAGATTCACTTTATCCAAAGGCTCTAAAGTGCCATGTGTGTGTGCAGGGTGGAAATATATATTTCAGGATGTTGATTGATGATTCCACTAGATTCTGCTATGTGTATTTGTTAAATACTAAGGATGAGGCTCTATACACACTACTTCAAAATCTAGAAGGCCGTCTTGTGCATATATTGGAAGTGGTAGTGCCACCAGTGATGCAGAATATTTCAGCTGCCAATGTTTGACCTGCGTGGCCTTAAAAAGGACTGGTTTCAATGTTTAAGCAAATCCTTGGATCAAATTTCTTACATGAAGCATCAATCAATTTTTATTTATTTGTTCGCATTCTCACAATGTTTGAGTTGTACACTTACGATTGGCTCTGAGCTGTGAATCATTGAGATGTGTAGGCATCTTTGTTGTATTTATTATTATTTCAATCTAATGGGTTGGTTCTGAATCTTGCAAGCTGGGAATCATTGTGATGTGTAGCCATCTTTGTTTTACTTTTTATTTGAATCATATTGGTTGGTTCTGAATCTTCCAAGATAGGAAACACGACATGATGATGCAGAGGACAACAACCATAACTAGTTGTTCAAACTTGGTAGTGTTGTCTGTGTGAAAGTGCGGAAACTCTCTTCTTCTTAATTAATCGATGAGGCAAATATTTTTCCTCTGTTTCGAAAAAAAGTGCGGCAAATGAGATGATCATTTGCGTACTGAGAATAATAATTCTAATTGATGTGCATGTTGATCCCGTGGCACTGATAGAATGAGCCAATGCTTTGGTTGTTTTACGAATAAATTTTAATTAAAGCTAATACAATGTATGTAAAGTGACCACTAACACTTGCTATTACAGTACCAATATAGACCCGCTCATGAACCCGAGGGGGGATGTTCTGTCGGGCGTGCAGTGGGCGAGGGAGGTGTAGTAACCGTTGTCGCCTGTAGAAGTTCCCCAAGAGCTGAAAAACAAACTGCTGCCGCCGCCTACCCACTTGTTCACCGTTGATTGCTATTCCCCAAGGTTGGAAAAGGAAGAACTGCTACTACGGCGGTGCCGCCCCTAGTACCCCAGTACACACCAATCGTCTTCATCCCCCTGCCCACAATCGCCACAAACGGGAAACACCACATCATCTCAATGTGAGAAGAGACTTCAATGGCGATCTGAGGGGTGAGCCTGCTGGATATGGACTTCAGCAAGGATTTCAACTTTGAGTTCAATGTTCAGACCCATGGTAGTACCAGGTTGAATGTGATGTGCAACAATGATCCGGAATCGGTGAAGCTCTGCCTCGCCAGGTTCAAGCAGTACCCACAGGAGGAGAAAGCACAAGGTCAGGGGACTAGGCCTTGTGCCCATCCATTCGTCTCCTGACAAGGACCAGTGGATCGCCATCACCTATGTATGCGTGCGAGACGAGGTTCTTGTCTACCACATCTCTAGGGCCACCAGAGGTTCTGGAGTATCTAGTGCATAAAGCTTGTCAACATCTAGAAGCAATACAAGATCATCGGCAACAGGCAGGAGAAGGACTCCGTGGTTAACCTTGCCGCGACCATCATCGACCCCTGCTATGCCAACATGAAAGAAGACATCGATACCAAGAACCTGAACATGTGGTAGGTACCTCTGAATCTAGCCTACATAACCTACGCGGACAAGGACGCATACGGATGTTACGACATGTACAGGCGGATCTTGGACATGAGGGCATGTCTGCTTCCCATAACCGACGAGTACACAGACAACTGCAATGTCATGATCAAGTGTGCTAGGAAGGTCTAGATGATGGACTTTATCTATTTAAGCACCTTTATCATCTGAGTGTTTCATGCATTAGCCTATGCGTGTAATTATCTGTTTTGTCCAAAATATTTCGTCTAAGAACACAATAACCTGTTTGCTTTTTTAGTGGCTATTTTCTTATGTATGTAACAAGTTCACCGGGCTGCTGTGCTTTGAATATCCTTCCTCCCAACATATTCCCCTTCTCAGGTGGACCCAGCAGGTCTCGTACACAGACATCTGGGACCAACCACCTATCCATTTGTATTTCCTTATTTTGTTCAATATTTCATCCTCTTCCTACTGCGGTTGGCGGCGCTGCCGGGCATGCCTCGATGACCCATCCTAGCCTATGGCGCTGGCCAGGCCATCCCTCTACTCCCACACATTCTCCGGCAGCGGTTGCTCCACCGGCCCACCCTGCACCCGAACAAGTCAACCCTCGTACCCCCCTCCACCTGGATCTTCCCCAGCCCCAGTTCATTCGGCCCAAGGTCTCGATGCCGTCCTTTGCCTTCGTGCTCTCACTGCGGTGCCGCTGTCTGTCGTTCCCAACATGGTCAACAAAATGAGAGGAATCAGGAGACGACTGTTCATCGAGAGGCTAACAGTCCAGGGCCCACCAGGTCCATGGCCTAGGTTTTGTTGTTTAACATGCGTAGCCCACGACATGCATACACAGTTGATCTAGCTGGTTTCAACTTTTTTGGGGGTCCAACGGGTATCAAGCGGCCTCTGGGGCCTCCCAACTTGTCTATAACATCAGCAGCCCAAGTTATGTTTGTGTTTTCAAGAAGATGCACAACTCAGTTTTATTTTTCAATAAGAATGCAAAACTGAACCTATGTTTTCCCTTCTATAAAAGTATATATATTCATATTTATATTTATATCTTATTGTATTACATATATATAATAGAAAAAGCATAAGGTTCCGTTAAGCCTGTCGTTTGTCCAACCATTGTATAGACCTTCCCACTTCCTTTATTTTTTGTTTTTATTAGTCCTATATCTGAATTTTCTCCCACTTTCTTTTTCGATGTAATCTGAGTTTTCTCCCAGTACTTTTCCCTAGAACTAACTCAACTGTCCCACGTCTAGCCTAAAAAATAATAATACCCCATGTCCTATTAACTCATCAAATTAAAATGATATTTTATTTCATAAATAGAAATTTCTTACAAAATAATAATAATTGTTTATATATAACCTGGCAAGTTAACTCCCGGTGATTGCGTGCATAAGCTTGCAAAAAGATTTTACTGACCAATGCAGTAATAGACGTGCAATCATGTGTTGATGTTTTTATAACATTTCTTCGTCCAACCCAACATGATATTTTCACCGAGCCCGGCAAGTCTACAGATTTCGAGAAAAATGCAAATGGGCTTTAAATTCTAACATAATATATAAGCGCGCCGCATAGACGCTACATCATTGTTTCACCTAGCCCACCAAATGGACTAAAAAAACGAAATAGACTGGGTGACATGTGGGCAAATAAGTCGAAGCCTAAGCACTTTCGTAAAAAATTAAAATACAAAGGTCAAAGCCTAACCATGGCGTTGGATTTACATCCAACGGCTGACATTCTTCTTCAATCTTTCGTCTTCTTCCCCCAGCGCTGCTGTCGGTGTCAGAACCGGCGGATCTCGGGTAGGGGGTCCCGAACTGTGCGTCTAGGATCGATGGTAACAGGAGACAGGGGACACGATGTTTACCCAGGTTCGGGCCCTCTCGATGGAGGTAATACCCAAATTCCGGCTTGATTAATCTTGATGAATATGAGTATTACAAGAGTTGATCTACCACGAGATCGTAATGGCTAAACCCTAGAAGTCTAGCCTATGAATATGGTAATGAGTATATGTGGTCTCCTTTCCGGACTACCCCTATGGTTTATATAGACACCGAGGGGATCTAGGGTTTACATGGAGTCGGTTACATAAGAAGGAATCTTCGGTCGCCAAGATTGCCTTCCACGCCAAGTAGAGTCCAATACAGACACGGTGCAGTCTTCGATCTTCATGTCTTCACAGCCCATCAGTCCGTCCCATAGATAACAGGCCGGACGTCCGAGGACCCCTTAGTCCAGGACTCCCTCAGTAGCCCCTGAACCTGGCTTCAATGATGAGGAGTCCGGCACGCAGATTTGTCTTCGGCATTGCAAGGCGGGTTCTCTCCTTCCGTACTCCAGAATAGTCTTAGGATGAAATAAGTGCATCCGGACTTGTTATGCACACCATACACAACCGTAGAGAGAATATAATATTTGCACGAATCCAATCTGTAGACAGCATCTCTCCAACACGGCATCGTGTCTGTCCGGTTATAATTTTGAACCATTTTTCTTCTGCCATCCCACGTTTCGAGACGCGGTTGCTATTGGCACGTCTTGTTGAAACAGAGATCGTGTCCCCTTATCGCGGGATTCTCATCAATGCGAGCATGGGTAACTCAACCGTGCCGTTCATATAACCCTAGGGAACAGGCGAATCCTAAGGCGAGTGAGGAGGCGTTTAATATCTGCTGCCTTTATAAGGGGATAAGGATCCCCCCTTCCTCTCCTCACACCTTCTCTCTATCTTCGCCCTTCCGATCTCAAGCTCCAGCGCCCAAGTTCCCACCTCCTTTCCACTCAAGCAACCATGTCCAAATCTAGTGGTCAGGGCAAGTGGATGGTCTCCTCTGTGAAGGAGGAGGACATTATTGAGCTCCGGGCTGCCGGATACTTGGCAAAGGAGATCACCCATCACCTGCCAGCCGAGGGACAAGTCATCCCCACGCCAGAGTCCATAGAGAGAGTAGTCTTCATCCCCCATATCCTCCGCGGGCTAGGGTTTCCACTCCACCCTTTCGTCCATAGGCTGATGTACTATTATGGGATAGATTTCCATGATCTGTCCTAGAATTCCTTCCTCAACATCTCGACTTTTATCGTCGTGTGCGAGGCCTTCCTCCGCATCCATCCCCACTTCGGGCTGTGGCTCAAAGTCTTGAACGTGAAGCCGAAGGTGGTGGATGGTCAGCATGCGGAGTGCGGAGGGGCCATGGTGAGCAAGCTATCCAACGTCTCCTGGCCCAAAGGCACCTTTATAGAGACAGTAAAGGAATGGAAAAAGCAGTGGTTCTACATCACAGAACCTCGCGGCACCACCTGGGCCGCAGCTGCTGAATTCCGCTCTAGTGCTCCCACACGGCTCACCTTCTGGGTTGAGAAGAGTCCGGACTGGTGTTCTCCTGATGAGCTGATAGCGCTACAGACGCGCGTTCAAAGCATGGTGACCAAGGACATCAAGCTCATCGATGTTATCCAGGTGATGCTGGTTCGCCGGATTCTTCCGTGCCAGCGCCGAAGCTGCCCTTTATGGGAGTTCAATTCGAAGAAGCATCAGACCCTGAGAAGGCTCTTTGACACCTCTCATGAAGGGGCCTGGAAGTTGCTCTTTAAGGGCAACGAGAAGCCACCGGCCACGGATTCAGAACATGGTCACAATTGTAAACGCCCCACCAACAAGGTATGTTTCTTTTGACGTATTCCCAGCTTGAATGTTTCGAGGATGATGTCTGAGATTTGGTATTGCTCCTTCTGGACTGGGTGGAGAAGGCGCAGTGGATCCAGTGTCTGGCGCCACTGCCTGAGGAACCGGTCATCCTGCGCCTGGCGAGGATGCTGGTGCCGGCGCCATATACAGCGCCGGAGAAGAAGTCCAAGGGGGCCAAGAGTGGCCCCCGTCGCAAGGGCTCTTTGGACGCGACGTCCAAAGGCGACGAGGCCCATTCCTCCGTCCCCGAGGACAATGACGAGGAAGAGGATGAGGAGGAGGATAACAACCCTCCTCCCGAGGAGAAGAAGAAGAAGAGGGTGGCCCCAGCACATCCAGAGGCTAAAGTGCCCAAAAAGGGGAAGGGCGCCCCAACGGTCAACACCGCGTGTGACGTTGACAGTAGTCTAGAACGACGCCCCCGCACTAGGCCTCAGGCCGCATCATAAGCGACATGGCTCATTTATGCACATATCAAGCCCTTTCTTTTTATTATGCTGACATGGTTAATCCACACTTTTGTAGTCCGGCCCATGACCTTATCCAGCGTTCCTCATCTGGAGGTTCGCTGGCTCCGTCGGACATGGTGATCATGTCGCCACCGCCTGCTTGATACCCTGGGGCCAGGGACGACACTGAAGTGTTATCCCGGAGGGCCGCTCGAAGGGAGGAGCTCAGGACATTGTCCAAGGGGCGCCACAAGGCGGGACCTCCACTGCCGGACAGATGGGGAAGCAGATCCCCAAGGAGACCGGCGAAGAGGGCCGTATTCAGTTCGGCCCTCAGCCGGATATGATTCCGGAGATCCATATTGCTCCGGAATCAGGCGAGCACCCTCCTTCGAAGGAGGGGGGTGTGCCAATTCCACCGGTGGCCCCTGTCCACCCAGGGGCACCGGATGACCTGATGGAGGCGCTACGAGGCACCTCCATTGTGGACGAGCACCGCGTCCTTATGGGTGCGGTGATCGAGAAGGTTCAGTCTGCCGAGAGTGGACTAGATGAAGCCTGCAGCAATCTATTGATGGGTTTCGAGGAAAGTGACATATAAGAAGGAAAACCCCATTTATTCAGTAGCCCCTGAGACACTGTCCGGAGTTCGGCAAGAAGAAACGGACAGAGGATCAACCTCTTATTGTTGGAGAATAACAAAATATGTACGAATAAGCAGGCGTCGTTGTTGGCCGCGACCTCGCATACTACCGAGGTCTCCGAGCTGAAGCGGAAGCTGGAGCGGACCGAGAACGAGCTCAACGAGATTAAGGTTCGACTCGAAGAGAAGCAAGGTGAGGAACGACTTGCTATATGTTCGGGAAAGGATAAGCGTTGTGTAGTGACATCGGTATCGTTATATGTGTAGAAGCCGCGACCGAGGATCGAGGCCCTGAAGAAGGCCCTGGGCGAGGCCGAGGAGAAGGTTGTCCAGCAGCAAGCCGCCCGTAAGAAGCTCAAGGCCAGGGTAAAAGAAGTCCAGCAGGAGCTCCAAGAAGCTCAAGGGCCCGAACTCGCCATGCTCGTCAAAGCGTGGAGACTGTCCGGAATGAGGCCTAGGCCGCCCTCCAGGAGATCCAGGAGGCCAAGAAGATCACTGCGGGTAAGGCATTTAAGATTTAAAGCAAGTATGCGGAGAAGCAATACCTTTTACTAACTCGAGTTCGGAGTTCCCCAGGGGCCTTTGCGGATTTGCCACGCAGTGTATCCGATGCCGCGTATTTCTATCGAGACGAAGGAGGTTGTTCCACGGAGAGACTATTTTGGTCGCAGTATGTGGCGCCGGAGCATCCCGTGTCCTTCACCGATCAGCTGAAACAGCTGGTGGAGTTGCATAGGGTGGCCGAACTAGCCATGAAGGATTTGATAATCCGGCTATGGCCAGCCGAAGCTATGCCAAGAAGCTACTTCAAACTCGTGAGGCGGCTGGTGAACGCCTGTCCTCGGCTGGACGTTGTGAAGCGCTTTGCCTTTATTGAAGGTGCGCACATGGCCTTCGCCCATTGCAAGATGTGGTGGGCGAAGATGGACGCCGTCAAGGTGACTAGGTGGCCACCGGAGGGCAAGGAGCACCGTACACCGGAACAGTATTTTGCGGATGTCCTGGAGGGGTCTCGCCTTGCGGCAGCACAATGTTCACAGGACATTATGTTTGAATGAATGTATTCATTTTGCCTTTGCCTTGTATTATGAGAAACAAAGCTTGTTTTGTTAATGCAATTTTATTATGCTTTGATTGTTACCTCCTGTGTAGCCGTGTTATATGTAATCTGAGGGTTGGCCAGTCGTAGGCTTCTGCCCTCACGTAGATAGTACGGAGGTGTTCGGGATGGAATCTAAACAATCTTGATCCAATTACATGGTTGTCGGTGTCAAAACCGGCGGATCTCGGGTAGGGGGTCCCGAACTGTGCGTCTAAGGCGGATGGTAACAGGAGGCAGGGGACATGATGTTTTACCTAGGTTTGGGCCCTCTTGATGGAGGTAATACCCTACGTCCTGCTTGATTGTTCTTGATGATATGAGTATTACAAGAGTTGATCTACCACGAGATCGTAGAGGCTAAACCCTAGAAGTTAGCCTATGGTATGATTGTATATGTTGTCCTACGGACTAAACCCTCTAGTTGATATAGACACCGGAGGGGGCTAGGGTTACACAGAGTCAATTACAAGGGAGGAGATCTACATATCCGTATTACCTATCTTGCCTTCCACGCCAAGGAGAGTCCCATCTGGACACGGGACGAAGTCTTCAATCTTGTATCTTCATAGTCCAACAGTCCGGCCAAAGGATATAGTCCGGCTGTCCGGAGACCCCCTAATCCCGGACTCCCTCAGTAGCCCCTGAACCAGGCTTCAATGACGATGAGCCCGGCGCGCAGATTTTGTCTTCGGCATTGCAAGGCGGGTTCCTCCTCCGAATAATCCACAGAAGATTTTGAACACAAGGATAGTGTTCGGCTCTGCAAAACAATTTCCACATACCACCGTAGAGAGAATAATATTTCCACAAATCTAATCTGCTGATGCGTTTTGACAGCACGACGTCAGGTCATGGCCCGGTCATCATCTGAACCATTTTTCCCAACCAGCACTACACATATTGCGAGGCTGTTTTCTTAGCACGTCTTGTCAAAGCAGAGATCGTGTCGCCTTATCATGGGATTCTCATCAATACGGATGCGGGTAACCCAACCGCGCCATCAATTACGACACTTGGGGAATAAGTGGTTTTACCAGGCAAGTGGGGAGGCGCATCGCCTCTTCCTCCCCTATAAAGGGATTAGGATTCATTCTTTTCACCCACGCCTTCTCCCCAATTCATTCCATTCTGCTCAGGCTCCAGTGCCCAAGCGTCCACCTTCTCTAGCCACAAAAGGTCTTCCAAAGATGTCCAGATCTGGAGCAGGAGGCAAATGGATGGCCTCTACCGTTTGACAGAAGGATATCAAAAAGCTTCGGGACGCCGGGTATCAGGTCAAGAAAATCAACCACCGTCTTCCGACGGCCGGACAGATTGTCCCTACTCCGGAACCCCATGAGAGGGTTGTATTCCTCCCTCATTTTGTCCGCGGGCTAGGGTTTCCCCTCCACCCATTTGTCCGTGGCCTCATGTATTATTATGGGATTGATCTTCACGATCTGTTCCCTAACTCCTTCCTTAACATATGGACATTCATTGTCGTGTGCGAAGATTTTCTCCATATTTTGCCACACTTTGGTTTATGGCTGAAGGTTTTTAATGTGAAACCCAAGGTGGTGGGCGGAGAGCACGCCAAGTGAGGGGGCTCTATGGTGAGCAAAATACCCAACGTCACGTGGCCAACTGGAACCTTTAATGACTCCGTCAAGGAGTGACAGCAGCAGTGGTTTTACATCACTGAGACGTGCGGCAAGGAATGGGCCACCTCTCCTGAGTTTTGGTTCGGCGCCCTGCTACCTCTTGAGCATTGCGTTGGATTTCCCCGAAGAGGAAGGGATGATGCATCAAAGTAGCGTAAGTATTTCCCTCAGTTTTTGAGAACCAAGGTATCAATCCAGTAGGAGGCTACGGTCGAGTCCCTCGCACCTACACAAAAACAATAGCTCAATGCAACCAATGCGTTTAGGGGTTGTCAATCCCTTCACGGTCACTTACGAAAGTGAGATATGATAGAGATGATGAATAATATTTTTGGTATTTTTGGTATAGAGATGCAAAGTAAAAAGTAAAAGCAAAGTAATAGCAAAGCAATAATAAAGTGATGGAGATTGATATAATGAGAAAGAGACCCCGGGGCCATAGGTTTCACTAGTGGCTTCTCTCAAGAGCATAAGTATTCTACGGTGGGTGAACAAATTACTGTTGAGCAATTGACAGCATTGATCATAGTTATGAGAATATCTAGGTATGATCATGTATATAGGCATCATGTCCGAGACAAGTAGACCGAAATGATTCTGCATCTACTACTATTACTCCACTCATCGACTGCTATCCAGCATGCATCTAGAGTATTAAGTTAAAAACAGAGTAACGCCTTAAGCAAGATGACATGATGTAGAGGGATAGTTTCATGCAATATGATAAAAACCCCATCTTGTTACCCTCGATGGCAACGATACAATATGTGCCTTGCTGCCCCTTCTGTCACTGGGAAAGGACACCACAAGATCTAACCCAAAGCTAAACACTTCTCCCATGACTAGAACAACCAATCTAGTAGGCCAAACCAAACTGATAATTCGAAGAGACTTGCAAAGATAACCAATCATATTTAAAAGAATTCAGAGAAGATTCAAATATTATTCATATATACACTTGATCATAAACCCACAATTCATCGGTCTCAACAAACACACCGCAAAAAGAAGATTACATCGAATAGATCTCCACGAGAGAGGGGGAAAACATTGTATTGAGATCCAAAAAGAGAGAAGAAGCCATCTAGCTACTAACTATGGACCCATAGGTCTGAAGTAAACTACTCACACTTCATCGGAGAGGCTTGGATGATGATGTAGAAGCCCTCCGTGATCGATTCCTCCTCTGGCGGAGCTCCGGAACAGGCCCCAAGATGGGATCTTGTGGATACAGAAAGTTACGGCGGTGGAATTAGGTTTTTGGCTCCTGTTCTGATCGTTTGGGGGTACGTGGATATATATAGGAGGAAGAAGTACGCCGGTGGAGCTTCGAGGGGCCCACGAGGCAGGGGGCGCACCCAAGGGGGGCTCCTTCCACCCTCGTGACCGCCTCGTGGCTTTCTTGACGGAGGGTCCAAGTCTCCTGGGTCTTATCTGATGATAAAATCACGTTCCCGAAGGTTTAATTCCGTTTGGACTCCGTTTGATATTCCTTTTCTTCGAAACCCTAAAACAGGCAAAAAATAGCAATTGTGGGCTGGGCCTCCGGTTAATAGGTTAGTCCCAAAAATAATATAAAAGTGGGAAGTAAAGCCCAATATAGTCCAAAACAGTAGATAATATAGCATGGAGCAATCAAAAATTATAGATATGTTGGAGACGTATCAAGCATCCCCAAGCTTAATTCCTGCTCTTCCTTGAGTAGGTACATGATAAAAATAGAAATTTTGATGTGGAGTGCTACTTGGCATAATTTTAATGTAGTTCTTCTTAATTGTGGTCTGAATATTCAGATCTGAAAGATTCAAGACAAAAGTTCATATTGACATAAAAATGATAATACTTCAAGCATACTAACTAAGCAATTATGTCTTCTGAAAATAACATGGCCAAAGAAAGTTCATCCCTACAAAATCATATAGTTTAGTCATGTTTCATTTTCGTCACACAAGAATGCTCTCATCATGCACAACCCCGATGACAAGCCAAGCAATTGTTTCATACTTTAGTAATCTCAAACCTATAAACTTTCACGCAATATATGAGCGCGAGCCATGGACATAACACTATGGGTGGAATAGAATATAATGAGGGGGGCTATGTGGAGAAGACAAAAAAGGAGAAATTCTCACATCAACGAGGCTAATAAATGGGCTATGGAGATGCTCACCGATTGATGTTAATGCAAGGAGTAGGGATTGCCATGCAACAGATGCACTAGAGCTATAAATGTATGAAAGCTCAACAAAAGAAACTAGTGGGTGTGCATCCAACTTGCTTGCTCGCAAAGAACTAGGGCACTTGAGGAGGCCCATTGTTGGAATATACAAGCAAAGTTCTATAATGAAAAATTCCCACTAGTATATGAAAGTGAAAACATGAGAGACTCTCTACTATGAAGATCATGGTGCTACTTTGAAGCACAAGTGTGGTAAAAGGATAGTAACATTGTCCCTTCTCTCTTTTTCTCTCATTATTTTTTGGGCCCTTTCTTTTGTTTATGGTTTCTCCTTTTTTTGGGCCTTCTATCTTTTTTTATGGCCTTTCTTTTCTTTTTTTATTTATTCCTCACTTGGGACAATGCTCTAATAATGATGATCATCACACTTCTATTTATTTACAACTCAATGATTACAACTTGATACTAGAACAAAGATGACTCTATATGAATGCCTCCGGCGGTGTACCGGGATATGCAATGAACCAAGAGTGACATGTATGAAAGAATTATGAACGGTGGCTTTGCCACAAATACTATGTCAACTACATGATCATGCTAAGCAATATAACAATGATGAATGTGTCATGATGAACGGAATGGTGGAATGTTGTATGGCAATATATCTCAGAATGGCTATGGAAATGCCATAATAGGTAGGTATGGTGGCTGTTTTGAGGAAGATATAAGGAGGTTTATGTGTGGAAGAGTGTATCATATCACGGGGTTTGGATGCACCGGCTAAGTTTGCACCAACTCTCAATGTGATAAAGGGCAATGCACGGTACCGAAGAGGCTAGCAAGGATGGAAGGGTGAGAGTGCGTATAATCCGTGGACTCAACATTAGTCATAAAGAACTCACATACTTATTGCAAAAATCTACAAGTCAGCAAAAACCTCGGCACTACGCGCATGCTCCTAGGGGGATAGATTGGTTGGAAAAGACCATCGCTCGTCCCCGACCGCCACTCATAAGGAAGACAATCAAATAACACCTCATGTTTCAAATTTGTTGCATAACGTTTACCATACATGCATGCTACGGGACTTGCAAACTTCAACACAAGTATTTCTCATTTTCACAACTACTCAACTAGCATGACTTTGATATTATTACATCCATATCTCAAAACAATCATCAAGCATCAAACTTTTCTTAGTATTCAACACACTCATACGAAAGTTTTATTATTAATCTTGCATACCAAGCATATTAGAATTTTAAGCAAATTACCATGCTAATAAGACTCTCAAAATAATCTAAGTGAAGCATGAGAGATCAATAGTTTCTATAAAACAAATCCACCACCATGCTCTAAAAGATATAAGTGAAGCACTAGAGCAAAAACTATAAAGCTCAAAAGATATAAGTGAAGCACATAGAGTATTCTATCAAATTCCAAATCATGTATGGATCTCTCAAAAGGTGTGTACAGAAAGGATGATTTTGTTAAACTAACAAGCAAAGACTCAAATCATAAAAGACGCTCCAAGCAAAACACATATCATGTGGTGAATAAAAATATGGCTCCAAGTAAATTTACCGATAGAAGTAGACGAAAAAGAGGGGATGCCTTCCGGGGCATCCCCAAGCTTTGGATTTTAGGTGTCCTTAGATTATCTTGGGGGTGCCATGGGCATCTCCAAGCTTAGGCTCTTGCCACTCCTTGTTCCATAGTCCATCATATCTTTACCCAAAACTTGAAAACTTCACAACACAAAACTTAAAGTAGAAAACTCGTGAGCTCCCTTAGCGAAAGAAAACAAAAGACCACGTCAAGGTACTGTAATGAACTCATTCTTTATTTATATTGGTGTTATACCTACTGTATTCCAACTTCTCTATGGATTATAAACAATTTACTAGCCATAGATTCATCAAAATAAGGAAACAACACACGAAAAACAGAATCTGTCAAAAACAGAATAGTCTGTAGTAATATGTAGCTAGCGCAAGATCTGGAACCCCAAAAATTCTAAAATAAATTTCTGGACGTGAGTAATTTATCTATTAATCATATAAAAAAGGAATTAACTAAATATCACTCTCTAAATAAAAATGACAGCAGTTCTTGTGAGCGCTAAAGTTTCTGTTTTTTACAGCAAGTTCAACAAGACTTTCCCCAAGTCTTCCCAACGGTTCTACATGGCACAAACACTAATTAAACACAAAATACACAACCAAAACAGAGGCTAAATAAATTATTTAGTACTCCACAGGAGCAAAAAGCAAGGAATAAAAATAAAATTGGGTTGCCTCTCAAGAAGCGCTATCGTTTAACGCCCCTAGCTAGGCATAACAAGCAAGAATAGATCTAGGTATCGCCATCTTTGGTAGGAAATTCTTCAATGAGGCATCTATCTCCCTTAGGAATTTCTTTCTTTACAGTGATTATCAAACTCTTAGGCACAAGATCAAAAAATTCATTTGTAGCAATTGGTTCCTTAATGATAGCAAAAAGATTGGGATGAATACTTATAGATTTAAGATCCGCAGTTTCCTTACTAGATGATTCACCCCTATTTTTAGTAACATACATAAGCTTGGCAATTTTAGTAGGAGAACTTGGAGTATTCTTTACGGAAGAAAAAGTGGTTCCCAAGTTCGTAATGATACCCTCAAGTTTATCGATTCTAGTAGAATCTAAGTTTATTTTCTCATTAACTATGGGTTTCTTTTCCTTAATATTTTTCAAAGTCATTCCTACCTTAGATCCGTATTGGGTAATTTGATTGTGGAGCTTTTTATCTACATTGTCAATTAATTCAATAGTAGCAACTTTATTTTCAATAATTTCAAGTCTTTGCATAACATGCTCCAAAGTTAACATAGTTCCATTAACCAAAAGAGGTGGTGAGCCAAATAAATCTAACATAGCATTATAAGAATCAAAAGTATGGCTACCCAAAAAATTCCCTCCGGTAATGGTATCAAGGATATATCTATACCAAGGATTAACACCTACATAAAAATTGCGGAGAAGAACTGAAGTAGATTGCTTCCTGGTAGATATATTTTGAGCATTGCAAATTCTATACCAAGCATCTTTTATATTTTCTCCCTCCCTTTGTTTAAAATTTAGAACTTCATTCTCGGGAGACAACGGAGAAGATAAGAGACTAGCCATAACGACAAGCAAACTAATTAACACGCAAGCGAACGGGCAAAAGAGGCAAATAGAGAGGGAGGATAGAGACAGAGGGCGAATAAAACGGCAAGGGTGAAGTGGGGGAGAGGAAAATGAGAGGCAAATGGCAAATAATGTAAATGCAGGAGATAGGGATTGTGATGGGTACTTGGTATGTTGACTTTTGCGCAGACTCCCCGGCAACGGCGCCAGAAATTCTTCTTGCTACCTCTTGAGCACTGCGTTGGATTTCCCCGAAGAGGAAGGTGTGATGCAGCAAAGTAGCATAAGTATTTCCCTCAGTTTTTGAGAACCAAGGTATCAATCCAGTAGGAGGCTACGCTCGAGTCCCTCGTACCTACACAAAAACAATAGCTCAACGCAACCAACGCGTTTAGGGGTTGTCAATCCGTTCACTGTCACTTACGAAAGTGAGATCTGATAGAGATGATAAATAATATTTTTGGTATTTTTGGTATAGAGATGCAAAGTAAAAAGTAAAAGCAAAGCAATAATAAAGTGATGGAGATTGATATAATGAGAAAGAGACCCGGGGGCCATAGGTTTCACTAGTGGCTTCTCTCAAGATCATAAGTATTCTACGGTGGGCGAACAAATTATTGTTGAGCAATTGATAGAATTGAGCATAGTTATGAGAATATCTAGGTATGATCATGTATATAGGCATCACGTCCGAGAGAAGTATACCGAAACGATTCTGCATCTACTACTATTACTCCACTCATCGACTGCTATCCAGCATGCATCTAGAGTATTAAGTTAAAAACAGAGTAACACCTTAAGTGTAACGCCCTCGATGCGGCTATATCTCCCACGTGTCGAAGCACGACTTAGAGGCATAACCGCATTGAAAGCAATGTCACAAGTGAGGTAATCTTCACACAACCCATGTAATACATAAGGGAAAAAGATATATAGTTGGCTTACAATCGCCACTCCACACAATTACATGAATAAAGCATTACAACATCCAAATACAATCAAGGTCCGACTATGGAACCAAAATAAAAGAAGAACCCCAAATGCGACAAGGTCCCCGATCGACCCCAACTGGGCTCCACTACTGATCAACTAGAATGAAACAACACAAAGGACAAGATCTTCAATGAGCTCCCCTGAGCTTGGTTGCGTCATCTGCACGGACTCATCGGCACCTGCAAGCTGGTTTTGGAAGTATCTGTGAGCCACGGGGACTCAGCAATCTCGCACCCTCGCGATCAAGAGTATTTAAGCTGATGGGTAAGGTAAAGGTATGAGGTGGAGCTGCAGCAAGCGACTAGCATATATGGTGGCTAACATATGCAAATGAGAGCGAGAAGAGAAGGCAAACCACGGTCGATAAAAGTATGATCAAGAAGTGATCCAAATCTACTTACGTCAAGCATAACTCCAACACCGTGTTCACTTCCCGGACACCGCCAGAAAGAGACCATCACGGTTACACATGCGGTTGATGTATTTTAATTAAGGCCAACTTCAGGTTTTCTACAACCGGACGTTAACAAATTCCCATCTGCCCATAACCGCGGGCACGGCTTTCAAAAGTTCAAGTCCCTGCAGGGGTGTCCCAACTTAGCCCATCACGAGCTCTCACGGTCAACGAAGGATATTCCTTCTAGCAGGAAGACCCGATCAGACTCGGAATCCCGGTTACAAGACATTTCGACAATGGTAAAACAAGACCAGCAAAGCCACCCGAATGTGCCGACAAATCCCAATAGGAGCTGCACATATCTCGTTCTTAGGTCACACTGGATTGTCCAAACTTCCGGTAGGCCAACCCAGAGTTTCCCCTGGTGGTCACCGGCGGCTGACAGGTTGGACCAACACTCAGAGGAGCACTGGCCCGGGGGGGGGGGTTTAAATAAATATGACCCTCGGGCTGGCCGACGCAAGGGAAAGAAAAGGCTAGGTGGCAAATAGTAAAACCAAGGTTGGGCCTTGCTGGAGGAGTTTTATTCAAAGCGAACTGTCAATGGGTTCCCATTATACCCAACCGCGTAAGGAACGCAAAATCCGGGAACACAACACCGATATGACGGAATCTAGGGCGGCAAGAGTGGAACAAAACACCAGGCATAAGGCCGAGCCTTCCACCCTTTACCAAGTATATAGATGTATTAATTAAATAAGATATATTGTGATATCCCAACAAGTAAACATGTTCCAACAAGGAACGATCTCCATGTTCCAACAAGGAACAAACTTCAATCTTCACCTGCAACTAACAATTCTATAAGAGGGGCTGAGCAAAGCGGTAACATAGCCAATCAACGGTTTGCTAGTACAAGGTGGGTTAGAGGCTTGGTTCAGCAATATGGGACACATGATAAGCAAGTGATAGGCATCGTAGCATAGGCATAGCAAAAGAGCGAGCAACTAGCAAGCAAAGATAGAAGTGATTTCGAGGGTATGGTCATCTTGCCTGAAATCCCGCAAGGAAGAAGAACGAGTCCGTGAAGAAGACAAACGGATGTAGTCGAATGGGTCCTCACAAACGCGACGTTACCGGAACCAACCCGAAGAAGCAAACACCGGAAAGAAGCACACAACATAGTAAACAAACCACACATGAACATGGTATGATATGCGAGATGCGGTATGCGATGCATATGCATGATTTGACAAGGAATGATTGATCCTGGCCTCAACTTGGAAATCCAAGTGTGCCATTGGAAAGGTGAGGTGATTTCTCTTGAAAACGATATAAAGAACACCGGAATCGGGGGCACGGTTTGGAAATGACAAGCAAAACAAATATGGCACCGGTCTGCGATAAACAGCAATTAGCCACCTAAATGCATCAAGATAAATATTCTACAACACTCAAACATGGCAACAAAATATATGGCAGGGATCCACTCATGATGCTTGACAAAAGATGAACACTGAGCTACGGCTAATTCATCCATTAACAGGTTCAAACAAGCATGGCAAAAGTGTAATTGATAAACAGATCTCAGACTTAGTGAAATTAACACTTGTCTGGAATTTTAGATCAGGTAGCACACTTTGGAGCATGAAAACTATATGCTACAGGAACTTAACGTGGCAAATTAAAGCATGGAATGGAGCTGCTCAAAGAGCTTAACAAAAGTCCCTTAGTGACCTTGAGCCAAAAGGGATCAGAAAATACAATTGCAAGCATGTGAACATGGCAAAAACACAATCAGGTTACAGACTTAGTGAAAAACAGGAACATGCAAATATGTTAACGAGTAGGCATGTTTACGAGCTCGATGCACTCACTACGGAGCAATGCATGACAATCTACGCATACACCCATGAATAATACATGTTATATAAGCTAGACATGGAAAGAACAACAACATAGCATGCACGGATCAACTACAACATCCTCTGCAAAATCGCTAACAAGTAGACAATCTGCCCAGATTCACGAAATAGCAAAAGTAGAGCTCGATTGACGCAAGCTATGGTGCTCCATAATTGCAAAAAAATACATGGATGGATAGAGCACTACAATATTAACAAATCATCCTTACTGATCATCCTCAAAAGAGGCACGGATCACTAGGAAACAACATGAACATATGGCATATTGATAAGAACACCTCAAGGACTTAGTGGAATTGCTAAGTCCCTGAAATCAGCATTAACGAATGTACCACTTTGCAAGCTTGTGCTAGTCACCACACACATCACAAAAATACATGGATGGCACCTCTGGAAAGATGGCAAAGCATATAAGAAAACACATGTAGAGCTCAGGGGCATATCATGCACACAATAATCATGGCAAAAATGACAAATAGCTATTTGCAACAGCAGGTCTGACAATTAACTCAAATAGCACTCTTCCAACAGCATTTCGGGCATCAAGATGAGCTCAAATGAAAAAGATGAAATGAGGTGAAATGATGTGCTCTCTGAGTCAAACATTTTGATATGCTACACACATGAATCGGAGCTACGGATGCAAAGTTACGATGCTATGAACACGGGCATATGAAACATGGAAAACTCAGGGACTTAGTGGAATTATCACCCCGTGGAAAAAGTCAACGCGGCGCGGAGAACGAGGATGCCGGCGGATCTGGCCGAAACTTTGCCGGAGGAGGAGAGTACGGCGGCCGGAGCTCGGGGAAGGTGGCCGGAGACGAGGGGGGCTCACCGAATCCGGGCCGACGTCGAGGGCACGACCGGATGGGGTCGGCGACGTCGGGCTGCGCGGTGGTGGAGCGCTCCGGCAAGCGGGAGTTGGAGCAGCGGCGAGCTAGCGCGGGGCGACGGCGCTAGGCGTCGGAGGAGCAAGGGCGTGGGCGGCGCCGTGGGTCGGAGGCGCGCGCGCGGCGCTAGAAGTAGACGGCGGCTGCGCGCGGGAGGCGAGGAGGCAGCGCAACGAGGTTGGTGGGGCGCGGCGGAGGTCGGCGGCGAGCACGTGGTGCGGTGGCGGCGGCCAGACGGCGAGGGCGGCGGCGGCAGAGCGGGCTGGGCAGCGGCGAGATCCGAGCTCGGGCGGGCCCGTGATGGGCTTCCCCGGGCCGCGCGGTAGAGGGGGGAGGCAGCGCCACATGGCGGAGCGCGAGTGGAGGAGGGAGGCGGCGGTGATGATGTGGCGCACTCCCATTGGTCGGGCAACGTGGCAGTGCGGCGGTGGACATGTCCGGCTCCGCCTGGACGAAATGTCCGGCGGCGTGCGGGGGAGTTTTAGGGTTTCGTCTGCGCGAATTTCGGAAGGGATCACATATATATATAGGTAGAGGGAGCTAGGAGAGTCCAAATGAGGTGCGGTTTTCGGCCATGCGATCGTGATCGAACGCTCTAGATGATGGAGAGGGTTTTGGGCCAAAATGGAGGGGTGTTGGGCTTCAACACACACGAGGCCTTCTCGGTCCCTCGGTTAACCGTTGGAGTATCAAACGAAGTCCAAATGGCACGGAACTTGACAGGCGGTCTACCGGTAGTAAACCAAGGCCGCTTGGCAAGTCTCGGTCCAATCCGGAAATGTTTAACCACCACACACGAAAGGAAGGTAGAAAGGACCACCGGAGGAGATAGGAGCGCCGGAATGCAAAATGGACAACGGGAAAAAAGCTCGGATGCATGAGACGAAACATGTATGCAAATGAAATGCACATGATGACATGATATGCAATGCATGACACGCAAGCAAAGACAAGGCAACAACAGCGAATAACTGGAGGACACCTGGCACATCGGTCACGGGGCGTTACAACACTCCACCACTACGAGAGGATCTTGCCCCGAGATCTAGAATGGCACCGGAGGGAAAACCGGAAGAGAAAAGAGAAGAGGTAAAACTAAGTTCCTTCTTTGACAAACGAGTGAAACCAGAGAACCTTGAAAAGGTTGAGAAAAATGAAAGAAAGAAAGCAACGAAGAAGAACAAAGTTGAAAGCACTCCGTTAAGAAAGAGGAATAAGAAAGAACTGATTCGGGTAGCACTTCGGTTGAAAAGAGATGAAGACTTGATAAAATGAAAGAGCTTGAGCAAAAGGGACACAACACTCCGGTTAAATCGATAAACCAAGAAAAGAACATGATCCTGACAAAACAAGAAGATGGGTTGCGGAGAGCAACATCACAATGCCTCCGGAACACAGGGAAACAAGATCTTGAGAGAGCATGGTTACAACAAAAGCTAGAACGGAGTTGTTGGAAAACCAACAACGTAAAGAATAAGCTTGATATGGTCTTATGGGATACATCTCAAATTATGAGGTGACAACCTGCCACTCACGGGAAAAAGAATTGGATTGGAATGAGCAAGGAGACGAGAAAAAAAATTCACCGGGAGGATAAAGAAGAACTTGGGTCCTTTATAAGCACCATGAATAGCCACAATCCTCAGGGAAGGCTTTAGGTGAAATATAACCCAACATAATTCCAACGAAGAGGTTGATGGATCTAAAATATCTCATACTTGATAACTTGTGAATCATGAAAACATGAACTCAAATTATCAAGAATGACATAATACCACCTCCAATAATATGGTAGAAAGAATTGCACTCCGGATTTCAAGATGAAGAATGCTTGAGCTCCTCTAAAAGAATCTTGATGAACACTTGAAGAAGGAATTTAAATCCTTTATGAACCATCATGTAGCACCTCCATAAAGAGCTCCGTTAAACAAAAGGATAACGAAAAGAAAGAGAAGTTGAAAAATACAAGGTGGAGACTTGCAATTATTAGATGGATCTCCGTGATAATAAAATTGCGAGAGCTTGGAACTCTTGGAAAAGAAAAGATAAAGCCTCTCGAACCGAGAATGTGATATGGTGAACCTCCGGAATAAGGAATTGAATTCACTCGATGAAACAAGAATAAGAATTACATTATGCTTATCCTTTACCAATTAAATTGATGACAACCAATGGATTTGGCACACTACTTATTCTCGTAGAAAGGATTACAAAGAGATATAGCGTCAACCTGGAAAGGTCTTCAACGAACCACCGGTAGGATTGGAAAGAACGAGTCAAATGATATGATAACGAAGGAAGAGAAATCTTGAACAAACCACTGTAAGAAATGAAAATGGACGAAGAAAAGATAAAGGAACACCGGGAAGAATTATGAAATGAACTAGGATACTTGAGAGAATTTAGATATAAGTGAACGAAGGGATCACAAACTGACTAGAGAATATTGAATGATGCACCGGTAAGATTGGAGAATGATAACTGGAAGCTGAGAATAAAAAACCTGAAATGATGGACTCCGGATAATCAAACTGAGAAGACTCTTGAATTGCTCCGGATAGGTGAAAAGAATTCTCACGATCAAAACAATTATGAGAGGATGGCAACAAGCTAGAATCACGAATCTTGAAGAGAATGGAGCAAGATTAAAGAGAAACTCTTCTTCGGTTTTCAAAATCCGAGAATGACGACGAGAAGCACCACCATGAATTATTTAGACACTCCGGAATGAAGAAAAGAGGAGAGGTTGAGCCAAAGATGAAAAGAATTTGAAAGATCTTAGAGAAAAACATATGACAGATGATGAATCATTCTTACATCAAATTTGAAATGAATTTAGGATAGCTCCGGTAAAATTAGAAGAGTCAGGTAAGATCCTGGGAAAAGCCTTTGGGTTAGGGCCCACTCAAAAGAACACCGTTGAAAAGATTTAAAAGAGATATTGCACCAGTTGAATTAAATGACTTGAATGGGATAACAACCTCGAAAGATCTCGAATGAATGCAGAGTGGAAAACACGAATCTTCTGAGATATCTTTAGCACTCCAGAACAATTGAATAGCAAACGGGGAATGATTGAGAGGTACGCCGACAAGAGAAGACATTTAAAATGGTGAAAGGATGTGAGCAACACGGAAAACTTGAATTGAATCCACCGGAGAAGAAAAAGAATGAAGAATGATGAACTTGAATCTCCGTTAGAATCTTCATGAGAATCACCGGATAAGAATATTGATGGAGAAGAATGGAGAGACTTCACATGAATAAAATGATACCTGATTAAGAAATCTGAGTCCTTGAAGAAACAAGGGTGGGAGGGTGGGAAAAACAAAGGTAACTTGAGGAAAGATGAAACGAACAACGTTGGAAACCCAAGAGGTGATCTTGCGGATGTTGAAGTGATTGGATCCACTTAAAGAGAGACACGCCGGTTGGAAAGGATTGACATGACAAACTCGATGATCAAGAAGGATTGATATTCACATAGGAAACATGAGAACATCACTTGGAAAAGGTATGGAATCAACATTTGACTTCGAAGCAACTCAAATACCACAACTGAAAACAAAACAAAGGATTGGCTTGCGGAATAAGCCGACACAAACATATGATAGAGATTTCGTCTGAAGTTTTTGTGGTGGGGCCTACACGGGCTCGATCGTACAACACCATCATGTACAAGGCAGTGCACATGACATACGAAGCATCCCCGAGTCGGCATAGCCAAGGACTCTTTAAGACACAACGAGACCACTGTAAAATCAACCGTGAATAGGCGGACCACTAGAGTCGAACCCCAATTTCATATCATACATCTGTCGGAAAGATATCCTAGGAGCTACTTGAATTCCCACTAATAAACTACCGAAATTTTCCAGTTATGCAATCAGGTGTTGGGGATACAGGGGAAGCATAATATCTCACCCAAAACTAGCAAATCCTACATCTAGCTGTATCCATCCTTCAACACATAACCAAGAAATCTTCGGAAATCATCTACCTCAACCTTCGAAAAGCATCCGTTATACGAGTTATGGTAATACTCCCGAACTCCCGCCCCAGTACTGGGTGGCGTCGAGGTTATCTCACCAACAACTGCAAAAAAGAGATTTTCGATGTCGGCGAACTAAACTCAGGTATTCCAGAACTGCAACGATAAAATTGTGACGACAACACCTCGGAGCTCAACTCCCCGGGACACTGCCACAACCCCTAAATGACAGGAGGCACCAAGAACAATGTTCTCGTCACAAATTGATCGGAACAATTCCAAGATACCCGTGTGATCCTAAAAAAAATTTAGTGAAATTTGAGAAGAGAAGAGTCAAAACTCTACGTCAGGAAGCCTTACCAGAGTGATGAAGGGACTGGGGAGTAAAAAGAATTCCTAAACTCTCCGATATATAATTCCTAAATGACTCAAAACATTTTTCTAGACTCAACAACGGCTACTAAAAACGATCAAGCAGTAAGGCTCCTAAGGTCGGGGAAGGCTCTGATACCAACTTAGAGGCATAACCGCATTGAAAGCAATGTCACAAGTGAGGTAATCTTCACACAACCCATGTAATACATAAGGGAAAAAGATATATAGTTGGCTTACAATCGCCACTCCACACAATTACATGAATAAAGCATTACAACATCCAAATACAATCAAGGTCCGACTACAGAACCAAAATAAAAGAAGAACCCCAAATGTGACAAGGTCCCCGATCGACCCCAACTGGGCTCCACTACTGATCAACTAGAACGAAACAACACAAAGGACAAGATCTTCAACGAGCTCCCCCTGAGCTTGGTTGCGTCATCTGCACGGACTCATCGGCACCTGCAAGCTGGTTTTGGAAGTACCTGTGAGCCACGGGGACTCAGCAATCTCGCACCCTCGCGATCAAGACTATTTAAGCTTATGGGTAAGGTAAAGGTATGAGGTGGAGCTGCAGCAAGCGACTAGCATATATGGGGGCTAACATACGCAAATGAGAGCGAGAAGAGCAGGCAAACCACGGTCGATAAAAGTATGATCAAGAAGTGATCCAAATCTACTTACGTCAAGCATAACTCCACCACCGTGTTCACTTCCCGGACACCGCCGGAAAGAGACCATCATGGTTACACACGCGGTTGATGTATTTTAATTAAGGTCAACTTCAAGTTTTCTACAACCGAACGTTAACAAATTCCCATCTGCCCATAACCGTGGGCACGGCTTTCGAAAGTTCAAGTCCCTGGAGGGGTGTCCCAACTTATCCCATCACAAGCTCTCACGGTCAACGAAGGATATTCCTTCTAGCGGGAAGACCCGATCAGACTCGGAATCCCGGTTACAAGACATTTCGACAATTGTAAAACAAGACCAGCAAAGCCACCCGAATGTGCCGACAAATCCCGATAGGAGCTGCACATATCTCATTCTCAGGGCACACCGGATTGTCCAAACTTCCGGTAGGACAACCCAGAGTTGCCCCTGGTGGTCACGAGCGGCTGAGAGGTTGGACCAACACTCAGAGGAGCACTGATCCGGGGGGGGGGGTTAAAATAAAGATAACCCTCGGGCTGGCCAACCCAAGGGAAAGAAAAGGCTAGGAGGCAAATGGTAAAACCAAGGTTGGGCCTTGCTGGAGGAGTTTTATTCAAAGCGAATTGTCAAGGGGTTCCCATTATAACCAACCGCGTAAGGAACGCAAAATCCGGGAACATAACACCGATATGACGGAAACTAGGGCGGCAAGAGTAGAAGAAAACACCAGGCATAATCCCTTTACCAAGTATATAGATGCATTAACTAAATAAGATATATTGTGATATCCCAACAAGTAAACATGTTCCAACAAGGAAAGATCTCCATGTTCCAACAAGGAACAAACTTCAATCTTCACCTGCAACTAACAACGCTATAAGAGGGGCTGAGCAAAGCGGTAACATAGCCAATCAACAGTTTGCTAGGACAAGGTGGGTTAGAGGCTTGGTTCAGCAATATGGGACGCATGATAAGCAAGTGATAGGCATCGTAGCATAGGCATAGCAAAAGAGCGAGCAACTAGCAAGCAAAGATAGAAGTGATTTCGAGGGTATGGTCATCTTGCCTGAAATCCCGCAAGGAAGAAGAACGAGTCCATGAAGAAGACAAACGGACGTATTCGAACGGGTCCTCACAAATGTGACGTTACCGAAACCAACCCAAAGAAGCAAACACCGGAAAGAAGCACACAACATACTAAACAAACCACACATGAACATGGTATGATATGCGAGATGCGGTATGCGATGCATATGCATGATTTGACAAGGAATGATTGAACCTTGCCTCAACATGGAAATCCAAGTGTGCCACTGGAAAGGTGAGGTGATTTCGCTTGAAAACGATATAAAGAACATTGGAATCGGAGGCACGGTTTGGAAATGACAAGCAAAACAAATATGGCACTGGTGTGTGATAAACAGCAAGTAGCCACCTAAATGCATCCAGATAAATATGCTACAGCACTCAAACATGGCAACAAAATACGTGGCAGGGATCCAATCATGATGCTTGACAAAAGATGAACACTGAGCTACGGCTAATTCATCCATTAACAGGTTCAAACAAGCATGGCAAAAGTGCAATTGATAAACAGATCTCAGACTTTATGAAATTAACACTTGTCTGGAATTTCAGATCAGGTAGCACACTTTGGAGCATGAAAACTGTATAATACAAGAACTTAACATGGCAAAGTAAAGCATGGCATGGAGCTACTCAAAGAGCTTAACAAAAGTCCCTTAGTGACCTTGAGCCAAAAGGGATCAGAAAATACAATTGCAAGCATGTGAACATGGCAAAAACACAATCAGGTTACAGACTTGTGAAAAACAGGAACATGCAAATATGTTAACGAGTAGGCATGTTTACGAGCTCGATGCACTCACTACAGAGCAAGGTATGACAATCTAAGCATACACCCATGAATAATACAGGTTATATAAGCTAAACATGGCAAGAACAACAACATAGCATGCACGGATCAACTACAACATCCTCGGCAAAATCGCTAACAAGTAGACAATCTGCCCAGATTCACGAAATAGCAAAAGTAGAGCTCACTTGACTGAAGCTATGGTGCTCCATAATTGCAAACAAAGACATGGATAGATAGAGCACTACAAGATTAACAAATCATCCTTACTGATCATCCTCAAAAGAGGCACGGATCACTAGGAAACAACATGAACATATGGCATATTGATAAGAACAGCTCAAGGACTTAGTGGAATCGCTAAGTCCCTGAAATCAGCATTAATGAATGTACCACTTTGCAAGCTTGTGCTAGTCACCACACACATCACAAAAATACATGGATGACACCTCTGGAAAGATGACAAAGCATATAACAAAACACATGTAGGGCTCAGGGGCATATCATGCACACAATAATCATGGCAAAAATGACAAATAGCTATTTGGAACAGCAGATCTGACAATTAACTCAAATAGCACTCTTCCAACAGCATTTCGGGCATCAAGATGAGCTCAAATGAAAAAGATGAAATGAGGTGAAATGATGTGCTCTTTGAGTCAAACATTTTGATATGCTACACACATGAATCGGAGCTACGGATGCAAAGTTACGATGCGATGAACATGGGCATATGAAACATGGAAAACTCAGGGACTTAGTGGAATTCTCACCCCGCGGAAAAAGTCAACGTGGCGCGGAGAACGAGGATGCCGGCGGATCTGGCCGAAACTTCGCTGGAGGAGGAGAGTACGGCGGCCGGAGCTCAAGGAAGGTGGCCGGAGACGAGGGGGGCTCACCGAATCCGGGCCTACATCGAGGGCACGGCCGGATGGGGTCGGCGATGTCGGGCTGCGCGGTGGTGGAGCGTTCCGGCAAGCGGCGGTCGGAGGAGCGGCGAGCTAGCGCGGGGCGGAGGCGCTAGGCGTCGGAGGAGCAAGGGCGTGGGCGGCGCCGTGGGTAGGAGGCGCGCGCGCGGGGGTGGAAGCAGACGGCGGCTACACGCGGGAGGCAAGGAGGCGGCGCGACGAGGTTGGTGTGGCGCGGCGGAGGTCGGCGGCGAGCACATGGTGCAGTGGCGGCGGCCGGATGGCGAGGGCGGCGGCGGCGCATGGCGAGGCAGAGCGGGCTGGGCGGCGCATGGCGAGGCAGAGCGGGTTGGGAGGCAGCGACACATGGCGGTGCGCGAGTGGAGGAGGGAGGCGGCGGTGATGACGTGGCACACTCCTATTGGTCAGGTGATGTGGCAGTGCGGCGGTGGACATGTCCGGCTCCGCCCGGACGAAATGTTCGGCGGCGCGCGGGGGAGTTTTAGGGTTTCGTCTGCGCGAATTTCAGAGTGGATCACATATATATAGGTAGAGGGATCTAGGAGAGTCCAAATGAGGTGCGGTTTTCGGCCATGCGATCGTGATCGAACGCTCTAGATGATGGAGAGGGTTTTGGGCCAAAATGGAGGGGTGTTGGGCTGCAACACACACAAGGCCTTCTCGGTCCCTCGGTTAACCGTTGGAATATCAAACGAAGTCCAAATGCCACGAAACTTGACAGGCGGTCTACCGGTAGTAAACCAAGGCCTCTTGGCAAGTCTCGGTCTAATCCGGAAATTTTTAACCCCCACACACGAAAGGAATTTAGAAAGGACCACCGGAGGAGATAGGAGCACCAGAATGCAAAACGGACAACGGGAAAAAAGCTCGGATGCATGAGACGAAACATGTATGCAAATGAAATGCACATGATGACATGATATGCAATGCATGACACGCAATCAAAGACAAGGCAACAACAACGAATAACTAGAGGACACCTGGCACATCGGTCACGGGGCGTTACATTAAGCAAGATGACATGATGTAGAGGGATAGTTTCATGCAATATGATAAAAAACCCCATCTTGTTATCCTCGATGGCAATGATAGAATACGTGCCTTGCTATCCCTTCTGTCACTAGAAAAGGACACCGCAAGATCGAACCCAAAGCTAAACACTTCTCCCATGGCAAGAACAACCAATCTAGTAGGCCAAACCAAACTGATAATTCGAAGAGACTTGCAAAGATAACCAATCATACATAACATAATTCAGAGAAGATTCAAATATTATTCATAGATACACTTGATCATAAACCCACAATTCATCAATCTCAACAAACACACCGCAAAAAGAAGATTACATCGAATAGAGCTCCACGAGAGAGGGGGAGAACATTGTATTGAGATCCAAAAAGAGAGAAGAAGCCATCTAGCTACTAACTATGGACGTGTATGTCTGAAGTAAAGTACTCACACTTCATCGGTGAGGCTTGGATGATGATGTAGAAGCCCTCCATGATAGATGCCTCCTCCGGGGGAGCTCCGCAACAGGCCCCAAGATGGGATCTCGTGGATACAGAAAGTTGCGATGGTGGAATTAGGTTTTTGGCTCCTGTTCTGATCGTTTGGGGGTACGTGGATATATATAGGAGGAAGAAGTATGTCGGTGGAGCTTTGAGGGGCCCACGAGGCAGGGGGCGCACCCTGGGGGGGGCATCCATCCTCGTTACCGCCTCATGGCTTTCTTGACGGAGGGTCCAAGTCTCTTGGGTCTTATCTGATGAGAAAATCACGTTCCCGAAGGTTTCATTCCGTTTGGACTCCGTTCGATATTCCTTTTCTTCGAAACACTAAAACAAGCAAAAAACAACAATGCTGGACTGGGCCTCCGGTTAATAGGTTAGTCCCAAAAATAATATAAAAGTGGAAAATAAAGCCCAATATAGTCCAAAACAGTATATAATATAGCATGGAGCAATCAAAAATTATAGATACATTGGAGACGTATCACGCCCCTCCGCGGCTTACATCCTGGGCCAAGAAAGGCCTGGACTGGTCCTCATACAACGAATTGTCAGTGCTTCGAACGTGCGTTAAAGATATGGGAGATAAGAACATTGAACTTGTCAACATAGTACAGGTGATGTTAGTCCCCCGTATACTGCCTTGTCAACACCGGACGTGCAATCTATGGGATTTAGATCCGGCCAGGCACCAAACTTTGTGAAGGTTCTTCGGCTCCTCGCACGGGGAGATTTGGAAGGTGCTTTTCAAGTCCGGCAAATCATGGCCGGACTCTGCCAAAGACCGCGGGTACCAACTGTCCCGCCCTGCAAGTTCGGTGAGTTTATTAAACTTTTCTATCCACATGACCCAAAGGAAGCGCTTAACACATGTTCATTCAACTCCCCCAGAGCTGGATGAACAAGGCGGAGCGGATCCATTGTTCGGCTCTGTTGCCTGAAGACCCGGCCATTCCACTTCTGACGAAGATGTTGGTCCCGACGCCCTACAAGGTGCCCAAGAAGACGGCTAAAAAGGAGGCCAAAAAGACCCGGGGCGACCTTCATCGTCGCGGCACTTCGGACACAATACCCGAAGGCTCTGATGCCCGTCCCGCTTCCGAAGAGGATAAAAAGGAGGAGGAAGGTGAATCCCCTGCAGGGGGAAGGAGGAAGAGGACGGGCTCCGCACCCTTGGAGGGCAAACTGCCCAAAAAGGGAAGGGCTTCTCTTCCGGAGGAGTCCACTGCCGCCGACGACAGTGGCCTGGCATGGGATCCCAAGGCCCAGCCCTTGGTCAACTCGTAAGTATATAAAATCCAAGTACGTTTAAGCATCCGAACTCATCATGGCTTAGTATTTTAACCTTAAGCCATATTTTTTGGTAGTCCGGTAAGGTCTCGTACCACACAATCCTCATCAGAGGACCTACTGAGCTCGAATGCTATGGAGAGTGGGACGCCCCAAAAGGACCCTTCCCCCAAACAGGTGCATAACACCGAGGCTTCGTCCCAGAAGGACCTCGACCAAGGAGGAAAGGGAGAAACTGTGTAGGTGGCGCCTGGAGGTCCAACCGTAGGGCTCGGACACGTGGGGGAAGAGATTCCCACAGGGTCTGACGGGGGGGCGACGCTGAGTTCGGCTCCTCACCGGATGCGATTCCAGAGGTTTATACGACTCCAGAATCAAGAAGGCAGCTTCCTTCGGCTGGAGGGGGCGTGCCTGTTCCACCGGCGACCTCTATCCATCCAGAGGTATTGGATGCTTTGTTGGCGGCGTTACGAGATGCCTCCATTGTTGACGAACACCGTGCCCTTATGGGTGCGGTGATTGAGAAGATTCAGTCAACCCAGAGTGGACTGAACGAAGCCTGTATCAGCCTTATACGAGGCTTTGAGGTATGTTTTATAAGTTTGCTGAAGAGTGTCATAGTATAGATAGTAGCCCCTGATACCCTGTTCGGTGAAAGAAGGAACCGGACAGGGGATCGCATTGATGATCACAGGAAGACTTATTGAGTGATAGTGATTTATCTTCTGTTCTAAGTAGATACCTGTAGCGGCTGCTGCTTCTCGTACTGCAGAGATCTCCGGACTGAATCAAAGTCTGGAGCGGGCCATAGAAGAAAGTGGCCAATTAAAAATGCAGTTGAAGGATAAACAAGGTATGCACAATCTGTGCGCACATTAATTGTGAAATAAATGTTCAGTATGAAATAAGCCACTTTATTTGTGCTAGGGATTATGACGAAGTCGAGGCCCTTAAAAGGGCCGTTGCCAAGGCCAAGAAAAAGGCGGCCATGGAGTGGACTCTTCGTGAGGAACACGAAGCCAGACTTATTAAAGCTGAGCAGGAGCTGCAAGAGGCCGTAAGTAAATGTGAGGCCTTGGAGCAGAGTTTAACGGAGAAAGAGTCCGAACTCACCAAGGAGCGTCAGGCCACGAGTGACGCTTAGGGGCAAACCCAAAGCGCCCTGTAGGGGATCCAAGAGGCGAGGAAGATCGCGACGAGTAAGCTTTTTCCACGTAAAGCAAGTATTTGAGTGGAAAAATATGCTTCTGATTGTGAATCCGGGCTTCTCAGGTGTATTTGCCGAGCTGCCTCACAGTATATCAGATGCTGGAACACCGCCGATAAGCTCTTTTGGTCGCAATATTTGGCACCGAATTATCTGGTGCCTTTTGCCGATCCACTGAAACAGCTGATCGAACTGCATAAGGCGACGAAACTAGCCATGAAAGATGTGGTTATCCGGCTATGGCCTGCCGAGCCGATTCCAAGCAGCTACTTGAGGCTCGTTTGGTGGCTTGTAAGCGCTTGCCCTCGACTTGACGTCATCAAGCGGTTGGTCTGTATAGAAGGAGCGCGAATGGCCTTCTCCCTTGCAAAGGTGCACTGGGGGAAGATGGATGCCGAAAGGCTAGTGACCGAGGGACCGTCGGAGGGGAAGGAGCACCGCAAGCCCAAATTGTATTATAAAAGTGTCCTGAAGGGATCCTACCTTGCAGCGGTCCTATGTACCAAGGACATTATATTTCCATGAATGCCAATCATGTTATCCGTTGTAATGTTGGAACAAGGTCGTTGATATGTTGCTTGTTGTATAAAAGTTTACCCTCCTGTGCGGCCATTTGTATGTTAAGGCTGAGAGTTGGCCAGTCATCAGCTTCTGCCCCCACGTAAGAAGTACGGGGGTGTTCGGGATAAAGTTGAGCACTCTTTATCCCAATTTTGGGTCCTCCGAAGGAGGTGTTCAGCACAACGAACCAGGCAATCCGACTATAGGGCTTTATCACTCTCACTTAGCCATAGGAGCTTTAGTATGGTCGGCGCATCCCCTTGTGTTCGGAAGACCGTACTAGGGGATCTCTAAGCGCCTGATTGAATAAAAAAACCGATCCATCGCACGCTGCATTGGTTATGGCATTATGCGGGAGAAATCCTTAAAGATTTTGTGACCACTCGAACAGTTGACCAGCTCTCGCCGTATCATGACAGTCAGTTTTTGGCTTTCTCTACTGAGGTGCTCATCCAGAAGAACCGGGACACAATCACAATAGTTCTCCCAGTGCTACCTTAGCCGATATGGCGGAACGTAAGCTACCAAAACATAGGAGCCGGCCAAACCCAACTATTGACCCAAGACATGATTCAGAGCTGATGCATATAATGCTATAAGTTCGGGGTGCCAAACTTCCATGAAGGTGTTCAGACTTTTTGTTGCCGTGTTACGGGGAAAACGAAGCCCCTGGCATATTTAAGGCATATCGCGGTGAACGGATGCCATTTGACAAAATGATTTTGATAAGAAATAATCAACAGGTAAACGTCATATGAATCCACGTGTTGTATTTGAATAATACGTCTATGCGTATGGGTATAAGCAATGTGATAATAAAAGAGTTGTGATAGTGGAACCTCCCGTGACCAGGGGGAAGAGTTTGAGTGTGGATCCGTGTTGTAGCCGGACGTTCACTGCAGGGAACGTCTAAGGATCCCCTGACACGTTCGAGCTGCCTCTGTGGAATCCATCCTGGTGGGTGCGAAGGTGAACCTGCGAAGGAAATATAAGAAATGTTTACGTGCCGGAGGGTGGTTGAACCGCTAAGTTCAGCCTGTCATGGCCTTCGCCGGAATGTTTAGTTGAGCCCTGGACGAGCTGGGGTATCCTTCTGTGAAGTAGTTCAGAGCCCCTTGACGGTGTCCTGGAGCCTGGGAGTCGACTCGAGGTTTGGCTGCAATGTGCTACTCGTTGTTCCTGCTGCTAAGGCAATGATGTATTTGTTGGTGCCGAGGTAAGGTTCGACCTTGCCATGAACCGTGATGACGCCGCGTGGACCGGGCATTTTGAGCTGACGGTATGCATAGTGTGGCACCACGTTGAATCGAGCGAACGCGGTTCGCCCGAGCAGTGCTTGATAGTTACTTCGGAAAGGGGCGATTTCGAAGATTAACTCTTCGATACGGTAATTTTTTGGTGATCCGAAGATTACCTCAAGGGCAATGGAGCCTGCACAGCTAACCCCCGTACCTGGTATGATGCCTCTAAAAGTGGATTTAGTGGGCTTGATTGCTGAATGATTGATGCCCATCTTGCGCACTGTATCCTGGTAAAGCAGATTTAAACTGCTACCTCCGTCCATAAGGACTCGAGTGAGGTGGAACCCATCTACTATTGGATCGAGGATTAGTGCGGCTGGAATGCCCCGCTTGGCATTAACCAGACGATCCGTGTGGTTGAAGGTGACCTGTCCCATCTTATATTGTGGGACGGCGAGTTCCGTTGAGTTGCCGTCCCTAAGGGTGTGTATCTGGTCCAAGTGGGCAATTTGGGTGGTATTTACCACATTCACCGATTGAATATGGGGGGGTGGGGTTTCTTTTGCCCTCCTGTGTTCGGCGATTTGGGCTCTTCATTGCTATTGTCGCTTTGAGACCCCTCTTCTGGCGCCTGCCTTGCCGGCTTGTTTGAAGACCCAGCATTGTTTGTTGGTATCGATGGCTATCGTTTCTGGGGTGCCATGAATTTGGCATTGGCGAGCGAGTATGCGGTCCAGACTGGATGGACCCGGATTTGTATTTTTGGGCGGTCCTTTCCGCTAACCGGACTTTGAGGCCCTGAACCCGGCATTAACTGCCGTATTTTTGGTGTTTTCGCCGTATTTGCGGCGCTTGTGTTTGTGGCATCGTGGTTTGCCGTTGGCATCTTTGCTATCCGGATTCCTTGATGTGTTGTTACTGTGAGCCAGCCAGCTATCCTCGCCTGCGCAAAAGCGGGTCATGAGTGTCATGTAGGCTGCCATAGACTTCGGCTTCTCCTGGCCAAGGTGGCGGGCAAGCCACTCGTCACGGATGTTATGCTTGAATGCTGCTAGGGCCTCTGCATCCGCACAATCGACAATTTGGTTTTTCTTAGTCCGGAACCGTGTCCAGAATTGCCTGGCTGATTCCCCTGGCTGCTGAGTTATATGGCTCAAGTCATCAGCATCCGGAGGTCGCACATAAGTGCCCTAGAAGTCGTTAAGGAATGCGTCTTCCAAATCCTCCCAACTGCCGACAGAGTCTGCTGGCAAGCTATTCAGCCAATGCCGAGCTGGTCCTTTGAGTTTTAGTGGGAGGTACTTGATGGCATGTAGATCGTCACCGCGAGCCATGTGGATGTGAAGGAGGAAATCCTCAATCCATACAGCGGGATCTATTGTACCATCATACGATTTGATATTTACGGATTTAAAACCCTCCGGGAATTCATGATCCGTAACTTTATCAGTGAAGCATAGGGGGTGTGCGGCGCCTCTGTGCTGGACTATATCACGACGCAGTTCATATGAGTCTTGTGTGTTGTATTCGGCCCGGCCGGATTTACCTTTGGTGTATCCGGCGCGACGATCATCATCCCGCGTTGGCGCACGCGCTCGTGACCCGTATATTGACCTTGCAAGTTTTTCCCTGCTGTCCAATATGTCTCGCAGGTCCCGTGTGTTGTCCCGGGCCTTGGTATTTTTGATTGAGTGGCGGCGGGGTGCGGGCTGAACTTCAGGCTGAAATGCCTCTCTGGCTCGGCCACGCGGGTGGCCGGTCAGCCGCATCGTACACTGGTGATGGAGGTTTCAATGATTCCTCCTTAAGGTGAGGTAGCAACCTGCATTTTGGGTAACTCTTGGAGGGGCGCTCGAGTTCGTATTCCTCGGGGGCAAGGACTTCGGTCCATCTGTCTGCTAGCAAGTCTTGATCAGCTTGAAGCTGTTGTGGCTTTTTCTTCAGGCTATTTGCTATGGCCATAAGCCAGCGCTTGAAGCGCTCCTGCTCGACGGGATCCTCAGGCACGATAAATTCTTCATCACCGAGGCTTGCCTCGTCTTTGGAGTGAGACATGTAATTGACCGGATACGGTTTTCCTTTTGCTGCCTCCTCTGGAGGGCTAGCTTGTTCATCCTATGGCTCTACATAGTGCTGGAGGGGATTGTGGTTATCTTCGGCGCTAACGGAGTGTTATTGTCTCTTGTGCCGGTATCACTACTTTTGTTGTGGCGGGATTTCGAGCGGCACCGCTGACGTCGGCACTTGGGTTGCTTCTTGGAGGGATTATCCTTCGCTGTCTCGGCGCCATTGCCTTCTTTTGGGGGTGTCCACCATGTATATATCGTATGATGAGGTGGCGGTCCAGCACCTTGTGGGCGGTGGTTCCTGTTCGTCTCCTGCATCGTCGTCCATACCTTCGATGTTTTCGGAGTAAAGTCGAGCATGTCGGTTAAATCATCGACAGTGGTTACTAAATGGGTGGTGGGTGGGCAGCGAATTTCTTCGTCCTCCGCATCCTATTCTAGCTAGAAATAGTTCAGCCAAGGCTCCCCTGACAAGGAGAGAGACCTTAATGAATTTAGCACATCGCCGAAAGGCGAGTGCTGAAAGATATCCGCGGAGGTGAACTCCATAATAGGCGCCCAGTCGGATTCGATGGGCACGGATGCAGGCGGTTCGGAGTCCGTGGCCGGAGACGAATCCGGTGGTTCGGCGACACGGCTCTCATAAGGGGTCATGTCAGTATCCACTCTATCGCCACTGAGAGTGCGGCCTCCATGGCGGGGTCCATCCTTCCGCTCTCGGATGGCGCAATCTGCTCCGAATTGTCGGCCGGAGTAGTTGCAGATGCGATCTCCCGAATACTGTCCGACGGCAGAGTTACGTCATGCTCGTCGTGACTGTGCAGCGCACCTGACATGGGCTCGAATCCGTCGAAGAACAAGTCTCCGCGGATGTCGGCAGTGTAGTATAAGTTTCCGAATTTGACCTGATGGCCAGGGGCGTAGCTCTCGATCTGCTCCAGATGGCCAAGCGAATTGCCCCATAGTGCGAAGCCGCCGAATACAAAGATCTGTCTGGGAAGGAAAACCTCACCCTAGACCTCATCGCTACCGATGATCGAAAGAGCCATCGAGCCTTACGGTGATGACACAGTGGAACTCTCAATGAAAGCACCAATGTCGGTGTCAAAACCGGTGGATCTCGGGAAGGGGGTCCCGAACTATGCGTCTAAGGCGGATGGTAACAGGAGGCAGGGGACACGATGTTTTACCCAGGTTCGGGCCCTCTTGATGGGGGTAATACTGATACGTCTCAAACGTATCTATAATTTTTGATTGCTCCATGCTATATTACCTACTGTTTTGGACAGTATTGGGCTTTATTTTCCACTTTTATATTATTTTTGGGACTAACCTATTAACCGGAGGCCCAGCCCAGAATTGCTGTTTTTTTGCCTATATCAGTGTTTCGAAGAAACAAAATATCACACGGAGTCCAAACGGAATAAAATCTTTGAGAACGTGATTTTCTCACCGAACGTGATCCAGGAGACTTGGACCCTACTCCAGGGAGTCAAAGAGGAGGTCATGAGGGTGGGGGGCGCCCCCCCTAGGGCGTGCCCCCCTGCCTCGTGGGCCCCTCGGTGCTCCATCGACGTACTCCTTCCTCCTATATATACACATCTACCCCCAAATGATCAGAATAGGAGCCAAAAACCTAATTCCACCGCCACAACTTTCTGTATCCACGAGATCCCATCTTGGGGCCTGTTCTGGAGCTCTGCCGGAAGAGGGCCGTCATCACGGAGGGCTTCAACATCACCCTAGCCCCTCCGATGAAGTGTGAGTAGTTTACCTCAGACCTTCGGGTCCATAGTTAGTAGATAGATGGCTTCTTCTCTCTCTTTGAATCTCAATACAAAGTTCTCCCCCTCTCTTATGGATATCTATTCGATGCAATCTTCTTTTTGCGGTGTGTTTGTTGAGACCGATGAATTGTGGGTTTATAATCAAGTCTATCTATGAATAATATTTGAATCTTCTCTGAATTCTTTTATGGATGATTGGTTATCTTTACAAGTCTCTTCGAATTAACCATTTGGTTTGGCCAATTAGATTGGTAGTTCTTGCCATGGGAGAAGTGCTTAGCTTTGGGTTCGATCTTGCGGTGTCCTTACCCAGTGACAGAAGGGGCAGCAAGGCACGTATTGTATCGTTGCCATCGAGGATAACAAGATGGGGTTTATTTCATATTGCATGAATTTATCTCTCTACATCATGTCATCTTGCGTAAGGCGTTACTCTGTTTTTAACTTAATACTCTAGATGCATGCTGGATAGCGGTCGATGAGTGGAGTAATAGTAGTAGATGCAGAATCGTTTCGGTCTACTTGTCACGGACGTGATGCCTATATACATGATCATGCCTAGATATTCTCATAACTATGCTCAATTATCGCAATTGCTCAATAGTAATTTGTTCACCCACCATAGAACACTTATGCTCTTGAGAGAAGCCACTAGTGAAACCTATGGCCCCCGGGTCTATTCTCATCATATCAATCTCCATCACTTTAATCTTGCTTTGCTTTTTACTTTGCTTTTAATTTTTACTTTGCATCTTTATACCAACAATACCAAAAAATATTATATCTACCAGATCTCACTCTCATAAGTGACCGTGAAGGGATTGACAACCCCTAATCGCATTGGTTGCGAGTAGCTATCATTTTGTGCAGGTACGAGGGACTTGAGCATGGCCTCCTACTAGATTGCTACCTTGGTTCTCAAAAACTGAGGGAAATACTTACGCTACTCTGCTGCATCATCCCTTCCTCTTCGGGGAAAACCAACGCAAGCTCAAGACGTAGCAAGAAGGATTTCTAGCGCCATTGCCGAAGAGTCTACGCAAAAAGTCAACATACCAAGTACCCATCGCAATCCCTATCTCTCGCATTACATTATTTGCCATTTGCCTCTCGTTTTCCTCTCCCCAACTTCACCCTTGCCGTTTTATTCGCCCTCTGTCTCTATCCCCCCCTCTCTATTTGCCTCTTTTGCCCGCTTGCTTTTTGTTTGCTCGTGTGTTAGATTGCTTGTTTGTCGCGATGGCTCAAGATACTACTAAATTGTGTGACTTCACCAATACCAATAATAATGATTTCCTTAGCACTCCAATTGCTCCTCTTACCGATGCTGAATCTTGTGAAAGTAATACTGCTTTGTTGAATCTTGTTATGAAAGATCAATTCGCGGGCCTTCCTAGTGAAGATGCCGCTACTCATCTGAATAGCTTCATTGATTTATGTGATATGCAAAATAAAAAATATGTCAATAATGATGTTGTTAAATTGAAGCTATTTCTTTTTTCTCTTAGAGATCGTGCTAAAGCTTGGTTTTCGTCTTTGCCTAAGAATAGTATTGATTCATGGAACAAATGCAAAGATGCTTTTATCTCTAAGTATTTTCCTCCTGCTAAGATCATCTCTCTTAGAAACGATATTATGAACTTTAAACAAATTGATCATGAACATGTTGCACAAGCTTGGGAGAGAATTAAATTAATGATACGTAATTGCCCTACTCATGGTTTGAATTTGTGGATGATCATATAAAATTTTTATGCCGGATTGAATTTTGCTTCTAGAAATCTTTTAGATTCGGCCGCGGGAGGCACTTTTATGGAAATCACTTTAGGAGATGCTACTAAACTCCTAGATAATATTATGGTTAATTATTCTGAAAGATCTTCTAATAAAAAAGTGCATGTGATAGAAGAAATTAATGTGTTGAGTGGAAAGATGGATGAACTTATGAAATTATTTGCTACTAAGAGTGTTTCTTCTGATCCTAATGATATGCCTTTGTCTACTTTGATTGAGAATAACAATGAATCTATGGATGTGAATTTTGTTGGTAGGAATAATTTTGGTAACAACGCTTATAGAGGGAATTTTAATCCTAGGCCATATCCTAGTAATCCTTCTAATAATTATGGGAATTCCTACAACAACTCTTATCGAAATTATAATAAGATGCCCTCTGAATTTGAGAATAGTGTTAAAGAGTTTATGAATTCACAAAATAATTTTAATGCTTTGCTTGAAGAGAAATTGCTTAAAGTTGATGATTTGGCTAGAAATGTTGATAGAATTTCTCTTGAGATTGATTCTTTAAAGCTTAGATCTATTCCTCCTAAGCATGATATCAATGAGTCTCTCAAAGCCATGAGAATTTCCATTGATGAGTGCAAGGAAAGAACCGCTAGGATGCGTGCTTCCAAAGATGCCTTTACTAAAGTGTGTTCTTCCAATTCCTATGAAAATCAAGATGAGGATCTAAAAGTTATTGATGTGTCCCCTATTAAATATTTGTTTTGCAATATGAATCTTGATGAAAATGAATATGATCTTCCTTTACCTAGAAGGCGTTATAAAAATTTGGAGTATTTAGATCTTAATGATGAAATTGATGAAAGTGGGATTGAAAGAAATAAAAATCTAGATGTTGCTAAACCCACTATATTGGATTTGAAGGAATTTAATTATGAAAGTTTCTCTTTAATTGATTGTATTTCCTTGTTGCAATCCGTGCTAAATTCTCCACATGCTTATAGTCAAAATAAAGCCTTCACCGAACATATTGTTGATGCCTTGATGCAATCTTATGAAGAAAAACTTTAATTGAAAGTTTCTATCCCTAGAAAACTCTATGATGAGTGGGAACCAACTATTAAAATTAAAATTAAAGATCATGAGTTTTATTCTTTGTGTGATTTGGGTGCTAGTGTCTCTACTATTCCCAAGACTTTGTGTGATTTACTAGATTTCCGCAATTTTGACGATTGCTCTCTAAACTTGCATCTTGCGGATTCCACTATTAAGAAACCTATGGGAAGGATTAATGATGTTCTTATTGTTGCAAATAGGAATTATGTGCCCGTAGATTTCATTGTTCTTGATATAGGTTGCAATCCTTCTTGCCCTATAATTCTTGGTAGACCTTTCCTTAGAACGGTTGGTGCGATTATTGATATGAAGGAAGGGAATATTAGATTTAAATTTCCATTAAAAAAGGGCATGGAACACTTTCCTAGAAATAAAATAAAATTACCATATGAAACTATCATGAGAGCCACTTATGGATTTCCTACCAAAGATGGCAATACCTAGATCTATCCTCGCTTTTATGCCTAGATAGGGGCGTTAAACAATAGCGCTTGTTGGGAGGCAACCCAATTTTATTTTTATTCCTTGCTTTTTGCTCCTGCTTAGTAATAAATAAATTATCTAGCCTCTGTTTTGGTTGTGATTTTTGTGTTTAATTAGTGTTTGTGTCAAGTAGAACCGTTGGGAAGACTTGGGGAAAGTCTTGTTGAACTTGCTGTAAAAAACAGAAACTTTAGCGCTCACGAGAACTGCTGTAATTTTTATTTGAAGAGTGCTATTTAGTTAATTCTTTTTGAAGATGATTAATAGATAAATTCATAACGTCCAGCAATTTATTTTAGAATTTTTGGGGTTCCAGATCTTGCACTCGCTACAGATTACTACAGACTGTTCTGTTTTTGACAGATTCTGTTTTTCGTGTGTTGTTCGCTTATTTTGATGAATCTATGGCTAGTAAAATAGTTTATAATCCATAGAGAAGTTGGAATACAGTAGGTTTAACACCAATATAAATAAATAATGAGTTCATTACAGTACCTTGAAGTGGTCTTTTGTTTTCTTTCGCTAACGGAGCTCACGAGTTTTCTATTTTGAGTTTTGTGTTGTGAAGTTTTCAAGTTTTGGGTGAATTCTTTTGATGGATTATGGAACAAGGAGTGGCAAGAGCCTAAGCTTGGTGATGCCCATGGCACCCCCAAGATAATACAAGGACACCAAAAAGTCAAATCTTGGGGATGCCCCGGAAGGCATCCCCTCTTTCGTCCACTTCCATCGGTAATTTACTTGGAGCTATATTTTTATTCACCAACATGATATGTGTTTTGCTTGGAGCGTCTTGTATTATTTGTGTCTTTGTGTCTTAGTATGCCACAATCATCCTTTCTGTACACACCTTTTGAGAGAGCCATACATGAATTAAATTTTGATAGAATACTCTATGTGCTTCACTTATATCTTTTGAGCTAAGTAGTTTTGCTCTATGTGCTTCACTTATATCTTTTGAGCTAGTTAATTTTGCTCTATGTGCTTCACTTATATCTTTTGAGTGTTATAATTTTGCTCTATGTGCTTCACTTAGATCTTTTAGAGCACGGTGGTGGATTCGTTTTAAAGAAACTATTGATCTCTCATGCTTCACTTAAATTATTTTGAGAGTCTCTTAATAGCATGGTAATTTGCTTAATAATAATATGCTTGGTATTCAAGATTTGTGAAACTTTCTTTTGAGTGTGTTGAATACTAAGAAAAGATTGGAGCATGATAATTGTTTTGAGATATGGAGGTGATAATATTGAAGTCATGCTAGTTGAGTAGTTGTGAATTTAAAGAATACTTGTGTTAAAGTTTGTGATTCCCGTAGCATGCACGTATGGTGAACCGTTATGTGATGAAGTCGGAGCATGATTTATTTATTGATTGTCTTCGTTATGAGTGGCGGTCGGGGACGAGCGATGGTCTTTTCCTACCAATCTATCCCCCTAGGAGCATGCGCGTAATACTTTGCTTTGATAACTTATAGATTTTTGCAATAAGTATATGAGTTCTTTATGACTAATGTTGAGTCCATGGATTATACGCACTCTCACCCTTCCACCTTTGCTAGCCTCTCTAATACCGTGCACCTTTCGCCGGTATCATACACCTACCATATACCTTCCTCAAAACAGCCACCATACCTACCTATTATGGCATTTGCATAGCCATTCTGAGATATATTGCCATGGAACTTTCCACCATCTAGTTCATCATGACACATTCATCATTGTCATATTGCTTAGCATGATCATGAAGTTGACATAGTATTTGTGGCAAAGCCACCGTTCATAATTTCTTCATACTTTTCACTCTTGATTCATTGCATATCCCGGTACACCGCCGGAGGCATCCATATAGAGTCATACTTTGTTTTAGAATCGAGTTGTAATCATTGAGTTGTAAATAAATAAAAGTGTGATAATCATCATTTAATAGAGCATTGTCCCAATAAAAAAATGAAGAAAGGCCAAAAAAAGAAGGCCCAAAAAAAGAAAATAAACAAAAAGGGGCAATGCTACTATCCTTTTTTCCACACTTGTGCTTCAAAGTATCACCATGATATAGCGAGTCTCATATATTGTGCTTCAAAGTAGCACCATGTTCTTCATATAGAGAGTCTCATATGTTGTCACTTTCATATACTAGTGGGAATTTTACATTATAGAACTTGGCTTGTATGTTCCAATAATGGGCCTCCTCAAGTGCCCTAGGTCTTCGTGAGCAAGCGAGTTGGATGCACACCCAGTTAGTTCTTTTTGTTGAGATTTCATATACTAATAGCTCTAGTGCATCCGTTGCATGGCAATCCCTACTCACTCACATTGATATCTATTGATGGGCATCTCCTTAGCCCGTTGATACGCCTAGTTGATGTGAGACTATCTTCCCCTCCTTTTTGTCTTCTCCACAACCACCATTCTATTCCACCTATAGTGTTATATCCATGGCTCACGCTCATGTATTCCGTGAAGATTGAAAAAGTTTTGAAAAAGTTAGAGTATGAAACAATTGCTTGGCTTGTCATCGGGGTTGTGCATGATTTAAATACTTTGTGTGGTGAAGATGGAGCATAGCCAGACTATATGATTTTGTAGGGTTAACTTTCTTTGGCCATGTTATTTTGAGAAGACATAATTGCTTTGTTAGTATGCTTGAAGTATTATTATTTTTATGTCGACATAAACTTTTTTCTTGAATCTTTCTAATCTGAATATTCATATCACAATTAAGAAGATTTGCACTGAAATTATGCCAAGTAGCACTCCGCATCAAAAATTCTCTTTTAATCATTTACCTACTCGAGGACGAGCAGGAATTAAGCTTGGGGATGCCTGATACGTCTCCAACGTATCTATAATTTTTGATTGCTCCATGCTATATTATCTACTGTTTTGGACTATATTGGGCTTTATTTTCCACTTTTATATTATTTTTGGGACTAACCTATTAACCGGAGGCCCAGCCCAGAATTGTTGTTTTTTGCCTATTTCAGTGTTTCGGAGAAACATAATATCAAACGGAGTTGAAACGGAATAAAATCTTCGGGAACGTGATTTTCTCACCGAACGTGATCTAGGAGACTTGGACCCTACTCCAGGGAGTCAAAGAGGAGGTCACGAGGGTGGGGGCGCGCCCCCTACCTCGTGGGCCCCTCGGTGCTCCACCGACGTACTCCTTCCTCCTATATATACACACGTACCCCCAAACGATCAGAACAGGAGCCAAAAACCTAATTCCACCACTGCAACTTTCTGTATCCACAAGATCTCATCTTGGGGCCTGTTCCGGAGGTCCGCCAGAAGAGGGCCGTCATCACGGAGGGCTTGTACATCATCCTAGCCCCTCCGGTGAAGTGTGAGTAGTTTACCTCAGACCTTCGGGTCCATAGTTAGTAGCTAGATGGCTTCTTCTCTCTCTTTGAATCTCAATACAAAGTTCTCCCCTTCTCTTGTGGAGATCTGTTCGATGTAATATTCTTTTTGCGGTGTGTTTGTTGAGACCGATGAATTGTGGGTTTATAATCAAGTCTATCTATGAATAATATTTGAATCTTCTCTGAATTCTTTTATGTATGATTGGTTATCTTTGCAAGTCTCTTCGAATTATCCGTTTGGTTTGGCCAACTAGATTGGTAGCTCTTGCCATGGGAGAAGTGCTTAGCTTTGGGTTCGATCTTGTGGTGTCCTTACCCAGTGACAGAAGGGGCAGCAAGGCACGTATTGTATCGTTGCCATCGAGGATAACAAGATGGGGTTTATTTCATATTGCATGAATTTTTCTCTCTACATCATGTCATCTTGCTTAAGGCGTTACTCTGTTTTTAACTTAATACTCTAGATGCATGCTGGATAGCGGTCGATGAGTGGAGTAATAGTAGTAGATGCAGAATTGTTTCGGTCTACTTGTCACGGACGTGATGCCTATATACATGATCATGCCTAGATATTCTCATAACTATGCTCAATTCTGTCAATTGCTCAACAGTAATTTGTTCACCCACCGTAGAATACTTATGCTCTTGAGAGAAGCCACTAGTGAAACCTATGGCCCCCGGGTCTATTCTCATTTGATCAATCTCCATCACTTTAATCTTGCTTTGCTTTTTTACTTTGCTTTTACTTTTTACTTTGCATCTTTATACCAAAAATACCAAAAAGTATTATATCTATTAGATCTCACTCTCGTAAGTGACCATGAAGGGATTGACAACCCCTAATCGCGTTGCTTGCGAGTAGCTATCATTTTGTGCAGGTACAAGGGACTTGAGCGTGGCCTCCTACTGGATTGATACCTTGGTTCTCAAAAACTGAGGTAAATACTTACGCTACTCTGCTACATCATCCCTTCCTCTTCGGGGAAAACCAACGCAAGCTCAAGACGTAGCAAATACCCAACGTCCTGCTTGATTGTTCTTGATGATATGAGTATTACAAGAGTTTATCTACCACGAGATCGTAGAGGCTAAACCCTAGAAGCTAGCCTATGGTATGATTGTATACGTTGTCCTACGGACTAAACCCTCTGGTTTATATAGACAACGGAGGTGGATAGGGTTACACAGAGTCGGTTACAAAGGAGGAGATCTACATATCCGTATTGCCTAGCTTGCCTTCCACGCCAAGGAGAGTCCCATCCAGACACGGGACGAAGTCTTCAATCTTGTATCTTCATAGTCCAACAGTCCGGCCAAAGGATATAGTCCGGCTGTCCGGAGACCCCCTAACACAAGACTCCCTCAATGATCCTTGAAGGAGTTGTTTAGCGCAACGAACAAGGAAATCGGACTATTCGGCTTAAACGCCCTCACTTAGCCATAGGAGTTTTATAATAAAGCATGGGTGCAGCCCCTAGTTCAAGCCAGAGTGCTGTCATCATCTGATCGAGAAGTGCCGATCTTTCGCATAATGCGGATAAAATCTCCAACGATTTGTAACCCTCGAGTAGCTGACCGGCTCTCGCCGTATCATGACAGTAAGTTTTCGGCTTTCTCTACTGAGGTGCTCGTCCGGTCCAAGCCAGGGCACAAGCGCAGTAGTTCTCCCTTTACTACCCTAGTTGATAGAGCGAAACGGAGGGTAGGAAGCACAGGAGCCGGGCAACCCAACTATTGACCAAAGACATGATTTAGAGCCAATGCATATAATGCTAAATTCGGGGTGCCAAACTTATGTGTAAGAATTTTTCGGACTGTGCTGCTGTATTGTGGGGCGATAGGTATCCCCTGGCGAATATGAAACGTAAAAGAGTGTCGATGCAGCAGATAGGCAGATGGAAATAAAACAAAGTAAGAGGCGAAAAACACAGAGACTGAGCCACAAACCATTTTTATTATAACTGGATAGATACGTCAAGGCGTATCTTGTACAGATGGTGCTAGAAGTATCCGGCCATTTAACATGCTGGAATCAGTATGGTGCAGCGTGCGGGTCCTGAGAAAGAAGTGTGAATACCGTCAGGAAGAACGTATAAAGGTTACCCTACAAACCTGTGTTGCTTGCCTCTGTTGTGTTCCTGTCCTTCTAGAGGACTTGATATCAGGCCTGCGAGAAAAGGTGCCTGTAATGAGAAAAATAAGTAAAAGTATGTGTGTCCGAGATCGGTTTTGCCGAATTGCAGCCCCCAGGCTATCTCATGCCTCTGTCGATGTCCATGGAATTTTGAGTGCATAATTGTGTACACGTGGTACGAATGCCACTACCTCATTGGGGCTGGGACGGAGTCCGAATTTCTAGTCGACCTCTTGACGAGCCGCGCTATCCTGTTGCAGTGTAGTCCGGACCCTCTTGATGGTGTCCAGGGGCTCGGCAGCTGGATTACAATGCTGCTTGAGAAGGCCGCTCTATACTTCTGCTGCCAGGGCAGTGGTTTGCTCCTCTGTTCGGGGGGAGCATTCCGTATTGCCATTGACTGTTATGACGCCGCGTGGACCGGGCATCTTGAGCTTGAGATAAGCATAGTGTGGCACTGCGTTAAATCTAGCAAACGCGGTTCATCCGAGCAGTGCGTGGTAGCCGCTGCAGAAGGGGACGATATCGAAGATTAACTCTTCGCTTCAGAAGTTGTTCGGAGAACCGAAGACCACCTCCAACATGATTGAGCCCGTACAGCGGGCCTCTACACCTGGTATGACTCCTTTAAAGGTAGTCTTTGTTGGTTTGATTCGTGAGGGATTAATGCCCATCTTCCGTATTGTATCCTGGTACAGCAGATTGAGGCTGCTTCCACCATCCATCAGGACTCGTGTGAGGTGGAATCCGTCGATGATTGGGTCAAGGACCAGTGCGGCCGAACCGCCATGGCGGATACTAGTCCGATGATCCCTTTGATCGAAGGTGATCGGAAATGACGGCCATGGATTGAACTTGGGGGCGACTGTCTCTACCGCATAGACGTCCCTTAGTGCTCGTGGCGTATATCATGTTCACGGTTTTGACTGGGGGGGGGGGGATTTCTTCTGTCCCCCGGTGTTTGGCTGCCGGGGCTCTTCATCATCATCCTCACTTTGTGATCCCTTTCCTTTGTTTTCCGCATTTAACTTGCTAGCCTACTTGAAGACCCAACAATCCCTGTTGGTATGATTGGCTGCTTATCTGGGGTGCCGTGAATTTGGCACGGACGGTCGAGTATGCGGTCCAGGCTGGAAGGTCCTTCATTGTTTCTTTTGTAGGGCTTCTTCCGTTGGCCGGACTTGGAGCTACTGATCCGGCGTTGACTGTGGTGTCCTCGGTGTTGTCGCCATTGCTTCTGCATTTGTGTCTATTGCGCCGGAGCTTGCCGATGCTGTTCTTGGCCTCGGTGGGGCCTGCCTCACTGGCTGAGTTTTTGCTGCAAGCCAGTCAGCTGTCCTCGCCTGCATAAAAGCGGGTCATGAGTGCCGTAAGGGCTGCCATTGACTTCAGTTTTTCTTGTCCGAGGTGGCGTGCTATCCATTCGTCACGGATGCTGTGTTTGTAGGCTGCTAGGGCCTCGGCATCTAAATAGGCAATGATCTAGTTTTTCTTGGTTAGGAACCTAGTCTAGAATTTTCTGGCTGATTCTCCATGTTGTTGGACTATGTGGCTTAGGTCATCGGCGTTTGGTGGCTGGACATAAGTTCCTTGGAAGTTGTCGAGGAAAGCCTCTTCCAAGTCTTCCCAGCTGCCGATGGAGTTCTCAGGAAGGGTATTTAACCAGTGCCGAGCTGGTCCTTTGAGCTTTAATGTGAGGTATTTGATGGCGTGGAGGTCGTTTCCTCGGGCCATGTGGATGTGGAGGATGAAATCCTCAATCTGCAGGATCGGTTGTGCCATCGTATGATTCGATATTGACGGGCTTGAACCCCTCGGGGAATTCATGATCCAATACTTCATCTGTGAAGCAGAGCGGGTGTGCGGCGCCTCTGTATTAGGCCGCATCATGGCGGACTTCCGAGGGAGTCCGTCTGCGGTATTCGGATCGAGCATGGTTAGGTTTGTCACGTCCGAATAGGTGGCCCTCGTCGTGCCTCAAAGCATGTCCTCGCGATCCATAGATCGATCTTGTGTGTCCTGCTCTACTGTCCTTTGTCTTTTGGAGGTTGTACATGTGACTTCGGACTTTTCCGTCTTTATTATGGCGGGGTGGTGGGGTGGTCGACTGTTCGGCCTGAGTTGCCGCTTTATCCCGATCGCGGGGTGGCCGTTCGTCCGCCCTGTCCCGACCACGTGGTGGTCGGTCTGCATTGCATGAGGGAGATATGTGCTCCGGTGCCTCCTCATCGAATTGAGGTAGCAGTCTGCATTTCAGGTAGCTCTTGGCTGGGCGGTTGAGGCCGTATTCCTCGGCTGTCAGGACATCAGTCCATCTGTCGACAAGCAGGTCCTATTCGGCTTGAAGCTGTTGTTGTTTCTTTTCAGGCTCCTTGCGGTGGCTATGAGCTGAAGCTTCAAGCGCTCTTGCTCGAGAGGATCCTCAGGCACGATGAAGTCTTCGTTGCCAAGGCTTGTCTCCTCCTCGGAGGGTGGACGATAACTATCATCCTCCGAGTCATCTTCTATGGCCTGTTCGTCAGGGTTGTCTTGCCTGCTGTCATGTTCCTGTTCGGATGTAGCCCCGACAGGGTCTTCATTATTTTCGGCTTCGCTCGGGGTACTATTTTTCTCCGGTGCCAGTGTTGCCATCCTTTGAGCGGCGGGGCTTGGGGCAGCATTTGGGCCGCCGGCGATTGGACTGTGTCTCAGAGGCTTTATTCACATCCGGCTCTTCTGTGTCATCGCTAGATCCTTTAGCTGTATCAACCATGTACACGTCGTATGAAGAGGTAGCCGTCCAATGTCTAGTGAATGGCGGGTCTTGGCCCTGCTCCTTGTCAGCATCGTCGTCCATACCGTCGATGTCTTCCGAGCCATAGTCAAGCATGTCGGTTAAATCATCGAAGGTGGCTATGAGGTGGGTGGCGGGTGGGAAGCAAAATTCCTCATCATTCATTTCTAGCTCGAACCGGACATAGTTCGGCTGTGAGTCCTTCTCCAAGGACAAATTCTTAAAAGATTTTAGCACGTCTCCCAAACGTGAGTGCTGGAAGACGTCAGTGGTGCTAAACTCGAAGATCGATAACCGATCTAGATCGGTGTCCGCGGGCGTACACAGTCGGGAACTTACAGCCGGAGACGAGTCTGAACTTCCGTTAAAGCGAATACTGCAGGGCGTCGAGTCCATGTGCGGATCCAACTCCTCGGACTCTGAGGCCTCGGATGGCTCGATCTGCTTTGGCTCTAAGGTCGTTGCAGCCATAGGAACCATCTCGTGGGTGTGATCCGATGACAGATTTAAGTCACGTTCATCGGGATCTGGGGAGCAATCGCCGCAGGCTCAAATCCCTTGAAGATCAAGTCTCCACGGATATCCACGACGTACTTCAAGCTTCTGAGTCCGACCTGATGGCCGGGGGTGTAGCTGTCGATCTGCTCCATATGGCCAAGCGAGTTGGCCCGCAGTACAAAGCTGCCGAATATGAAGATCTGTCCGGGGAGGAAGGTTCCTCTTTGGACAACGTCATTATTGATGATTGAAGGGGCCATCAAGCCTCTTGTCGATGGCACAGTGGAACTCTCAATGAAAGCACCAATGTCGGTGTCAAAACTGGCTTATCTCGGGTAGGGGGTCCCGAACTATGCGTCTAGGATCGATGGTAACAGGAGACAGGGGACACGATGTTTACCCAGGTTCAGGCCCTCTCTATGGAGGTAATACCCTACTTCCTGCTTGATTGATCTTGATGAATATGAGTATTACAAGAGTTGATCTACCACGAGATCGTAATGGCTAAACCCTAGAAGTCTAGCCTATGAATATGGTAAGGAGTATATGTGGTCTCCTTTCCGGACTACCCCCTACGGGTTTATATAGACACCGAGGGGATCTAGGGTTTACATGGAGTCGTTTACATAAGAAGGAATCTTCGATCGCCAAGCTTGCCTTCCACGCCAAGTAGAGTCCAATCTGGACACGGTGCAGTCTTCGGTCTTCATGTCTTCACAGCCCATTAGTCCGGCCAATAGATAACAGGCCGGACGTCCGAGGACCCCTTAGTCCAGGACTCCCTCCGCTACCGGGACCGCCTGCTCTAGCCTCTGGCATCCAGCGGCGCTGTTTTGCACGCCTCGCAGCGAAACACTACACCACTGACGGCCAGGCCATCCCTCCACTCCTCCGCACCTCATGTTATTGTCTGCCGAGTGTAGGCCCACCCCGCACCCGAACAAGTCAAGTTTCCCACTCCTCTCCGTCTGCGACTCCACTACCGCGTCCTCCCCATCTCCGTCTGGGGCCTCACCGTCGTCCACTGGCCTTGGTGTGCTCTGCACAGTGTGGTCAACAAACAAGAGTCATCGAAAGATGACTGTATGTGGAGAGGCTGACAATGCGGATGCACCACGCCCATGGGCACATGCATGCAACTGCATCCTTTTTACCCTGAAAAATAATGATTTCTCCCACTAACAGCTGGGACCCACCAGCTGCATCTTCGCACACAAGGAAGTGCGTCATTACGGGCAAAAAATGATTCTCCCCCTGACATCTGGGACCCACAAGCTATATCTTCGCACACAAGGAAGTGCGTCCTTATCCTCCCTGACAGCTAGGACCCACCCAGTCGAAATGCGCGTAACATTGTCTGTGTACATATCGGCCGATCGGTCTGTCTGCTACGATGAAGCATGGCCGAGTAAGGAGCGGTAGTAGTTCAGGCAGTCCAGTCTAAACCGCGTACACATACATACAGCCAGATGCCAAAAAATATGGCCACGTACATACATACGGGCAGGGTCTGGAACATGTACTCACGCATACGTACGGCCAGGGCTCGTGTACATGGAGAGGGAACGGACGGCAACAACGGCATCCTATTCATCGGAAGCCAACCCGCTGGGTCAGAACGGAGAAACCGTGTCGTGTTCATCGGGAGGCAATGGAATGGGTCGTGTTCATCGGGAGGCAACACAATACGTCGTGTTCATCGGGAGCCAACGGCTTGGATGAAATAGCCGAAACGAGGTCTGGCGTACCATAGAACAGAGGAAACGGCCTTCTGTTCGACCGCGTACGGTTGATAGGGGGTCCTGTTCATTGGGAAGGGTCTGGCGTACCGTAAAACAGAGGAAACATAATTGTGTTCGAGTGCCTATGATCGAAATGGGGTGCTATTGATCAAGAGGGGTGTGGCATACCGCAAAACGGAGGAAACAGACTTGAGTTGGAGCACCTACGGTCGAAACGGGGTCCTGTTCATCGGGAGGGGTGTGGCGTACCGCAAAACGGGACTCCACGGGCTACTGTTCATCCACCGTTAATTTCCTCTAGCCTCCACCTGCTACCGTTCTTCCACCATCGACTTCCTCCAACCTCCACCTGCTACTGTTCATCCACCATTGACTTCCTCCTGCCTCAACCAGCTACTATTCATCCACGGGCTCCTATTCATCTAGCCTCGATCGGCTCTTGTTCAACCAGCCTCCACAGGTTCCTATTCAACCATCCCTCCACATGGTCCTATTCAACCAGCCCTCCACCGGCTACTGTTCATCCACCCGACCTCCTCGATCGGGGTCCTGTTCATCCAGTGGCAATGACCTCTACTACCACGGGATCCTGTTTGTCGTGGACTTGACACGGCAGATGTCCTAGTGCAAGGACTTAGTCGTGGAGCCATCGCAACTAGGTTAGCTTGAAGGGGTTAAACGGGACAGAGGACACAGAGAGTTTACCCAGGTTCGGCCCCTCTCAACGAGGTAAAAGCCTACTCCTTCTTTGTGTTGTATTGCTAGGGTTTCGATTACCAGGGAGCGAATACGCTTGACCTACCTCCCGATTGTTTGTTACTTGAGTTAACTCGCTGCCGGGTCACCCCTTTATATACACAAGTTTATGCCTGGCGTCTTACAGAGTCTCAGCCGGCTCATACACAACATGTCCGGCTCGGTGACTAACTAAGCTTGCCTTACAATACAAGTTACACATATGGCGGTTCATCCTCTTGGGCCTCAAGTCGCCTCTGGGTCTTTGGCCGTTAATGGGATTTCTATGACACGCCATCTTCATTGATAAGTCGCCAGTGGTATGACCCAGCCCCTCCTGGGGGGCTCTTACCCAGTAGTTATATCCCCAACATTAGGCCCAGGTTGATCTCAACTTTGTTCACATCAATCTTCAATACCTAACTTGTTAAATCTTGCATCATCTTTTAACAAATTTGTTGTAACCCGCCGTGATGTCAGCTCATAGAATTTCCTTAACCCGCCATGAGGTCATTTCGCATTAACGTCTCATGAGGCCCAGAACATCTTTAGCTGATCCTTGTCTTAATGATCACCCGAAAATCGAGGCGTCCATATAGCCACATGATGATTTTGGCCTCCTCGATTCCCGTGCATGCCCTATATCCATCCCCTTATAAATAGGCGCAGGGGTCCTATTCATTTTCCCCCTTGCCTCCTCGTCTTCGTCTTCCTCTCGCGACTCCTCTGCAGCCTCAAGCTCCGCCGTTGCCGTCCTCCGCCCGCTGCACCAACTCAGGTCGCTGCGTCAACCTGATGGGTCAAGAGAACACCGGCGCTCCACCATAATCCATCTCCAACCGTAAGTGTTCATCTCCTTCAACCTCTGATCTGCATTAGGGTTAGCCTTGTTCATCGGTGTTCTTCACCATTCTTCGTCTTCTCCTTTAGTTTTAGTAGCCTTTGATCTAAACATGACATGAAACTTATGCGATAGCAGTTTAGCATTCGTTTTTAACATGAGAATACTTCCTCCCCATAGAAAACCCCATCGGAGCACACGAACTTTTCTGCTGCCGCCACCTTAGGTTAGAATTTACTGTCTTTTATGAACTGTTGTAGATCCAACATCATAGCTCTAGTCTGTGAAATCTGTTTGTCCACCACTTAGCAAAAGTTTCACTGATAGATTTGAAGTACCATAACTGCCATGGCGGCTTATACCATAAACCGTGATCCACCATATAACATTAGGCCCTATTTAAACCTCCATCATATGCTTCATAGCCTGCATAACCCAGTAATACTCTCTGGTTTAACCATGCTTGCTTATTCATCCTCATAATTTGGTTATGCACAATACACTTGACTTTTAAACTCTGTCCGGCTTAACAGCGGAAACCTTAATCCGGTAGGTACCATTAGTCCCCTTTTAAGTCGCCAATATGAATATCCGTGTACTTCAATTTTCATCTTCCATCTTAACCTATGAGCCGTTTATAGCACCTTACCTTTGAATCCATGGTCCGGTCTAACATGGTAGTCTTAAACCGGTAATGTTTCTTTCTTTTAGGCTTTCAATCTCCAAATGGGAAAAACTGTCACTGCCTGCAACTGGGTCATTTCCAGGGTCATCGAGGAAGACTTGAATGAATATATTCACACAGGCGTCCTGGCCAAAAAGGATGTCATCCATTGGACGGTCCCAGGCACTGAAACTCCTCCTGAGCCCAAGGATCGTGAAGTAATTGTCTTCATTGATCATATGCTTCGGGGCTTCAGCCCTCCCGGCTCAAAATTCTTTCATGATGTGTTGCATTTCTTCAAGCTTCATCCACAAGACATCAGCCCGAACTCCATTTCAAACATCTGCAACTTCCAAGTATTATGCGAGGTGTATCTTCAACAGGAGTCCACCATAGAACTATTCAGGGAGTTTTATTACTTAAACCGGCAGAACGAATTCACAGATGGGCCCAGCCTAGAGCTAGGCAGCATTTCCATACAATGACGGAAAGAAGCCACTTTCCTAGCCGCCACCTTGCCCAGTCATCCCAAAGACTAGAATGAAACCTGGTTTTATTACAAAGACACTTCTCTAGAAGGGGAAAATTATATATATCAGCCGCCAAGTATACTAGATATGATAGTAGTGAATATACTATAGACATTTAGATAGTCATAAATATATGAAAGTCAAAACTAGTAGCCCCCAAGGGCTAGCTTAAACTATCAAGTTAAGCCGGGATTTCAAATTAACAGTGATCAACTTTGCACTGGTAGCCCCCAAGGGCCGGCTTAAACTATTAGGTTAAGCCGGGACTTCAAATTAGCAGTGATCAACTTTAGCCCCAAGCCGTCTTAATGAACATGAATAAACCGGGACTTATCACCATGGCTGAAAAATAAAATCCAAGTATGTAGCCTTTATCAACCAGATCACATCATTTTGCTCGGGTCATGATATAAACTTGTCTTTAAAAGAGCAATAGGCATTAGCCCCCAAGTCCCAAGGAAAATACTTGTATTGTGCTTGGGACTTTCAGAAATTATCATAATACCCTCCATGTTGTTCATGCCGCAGGATGAACTAAATGAAAAGGAGACCCAAGTCAATGACCTGAGACCAATATTCAAACTCAACAATCTGAGACCTCAAAAGCCAAATCAGAGCCGAGGACTGCATTGGAGAACATTGAGCAGTTGAAATAGAGTTTCATCACTGATAGAGCCGACTAGGAGACTAAGAAGGCAGCCTTACTAAAAAGAGCGGAGGATGCCGAAGCATCCCTTAAACCGATAACTGACGACTTGTCCGATTTAAAGCATCAAATTAACAGCATGACATCGGTCATCTTCGGTAAGAACCTTCCTTTCCACTAATAGTATATCATAATCATCTGCCGGTTTACCAATAACTTTACTAATGTAGGCTCCCGAAGCACCAAGTTGGGTTCAGACATGCGCATCAAGCTTAAGGCTGTCTATACTCTAGTAGAACAACTATACACTGGCGCTCAATGGACAATCACTGCTGCTATTCATAAGAAGCCTCTGCCCACCCACATCAAGGAAACACTGGAGAGGCTATCTATGCTGCCCCAAAGGATTGAAGATTTAAAGCGAGCAGCCGCCAGAGCAGGCAGCATGACTTCCTTAAGCTGGGCAAAAGCATGGCAAGCAGATCTTGATCCAGAAGTTTTAGCGAACGGTTTCCCAGTGTGAAAGAAGACGGGTCTCCCTTCAGCGCTGATGATTTTGCACAAATAGCAAGGGAAATGCGTTCGTTACCAAGCAAGCTGGCTGAAGAAACAAATCTCTCCCAATACCAGGCGGCTTATGATGCCGATAACAAGAAGGTAAAGGCGCCAGTTTATCAAGAGGTGGATCTCATCCCACCGACTCGTAAGCACACCTTCGCTCCTGACATTGATCCATCAAATCTTATCGACGATGAGGATGTGTTTAGAGCCTTGACCGGTATCAACTAGGCTACTCCTGGCTTCCAGCCAACGAATAATCAAGGAGATGAAGAAGAAGAAGTGCAGGATGGCCCGGAGGCTTCAACCCGTCTAGACTAGAAGTCTAAATTCATAATCCAGTGTACCAGCCATAGCATTTGGATGCTATGTCTCAAAAACACTTATCCTTTTGGGCCGTCAGGTGCCTTGTAATAGGCTAGTTAAAACAATGATCTGCCGTGCCATCGTGCACGTTTTATTTGCATAACACTGTTGATCCATTATTTTAAGATCTGCCATTTATGCTCATAATACCATCAATTATGCAGACCATATATACTTAGCATGTTTTCCTGCACATAAGCAGATAACTGGTGCCTTGGCAGTTTACCCCAGGGCGGGTCACAATACCTCATATAAAAACCACTGATGACTAAATAGTCCATAACCAGGGCTGGTTTATCAAAACCTCATATAATCATAACAAAATAAATATCATGCTTGTGATATTTGTTCACACTGTCGGCTTATCACATGTCGTGTAGTAAGGGTCACAACCCAAAGATTGAGAGCACAACACCCTGTTCGATTTATTCATACCACCAGCTTACAATGCCATATGCAACAAGGGGTAACATCCCAAAGCATAGAGCCAGTACTCCAAGCACATAATCATCATACGCTGGTGACTTAAAGTCCAAAGCCAGGCTGGGTTAACAAAACTCCTGATATATTCGTATATGAAACATAAGGCAACGTGGCCCTAATCAATTTTCAACCATATAGAAATATGCCAACAAAAGATGAATCTAAAAAAATATTTAAAACAAATATAAATCAGAAAAACAAGGCATTCATAGGCTGCCAAGCATCAATGTCAAATGCTATTCAAGGGCTGCACAGCCACTGAGCTAAACCTTAATTCAAACCCGTAAGACGGACCTCACGTGACCAATCACCATTTTAACCTTGACAAATTCAAGGTCTTTATAAGATTGATTGTCAAGAGTACGGTGAGTCATTCCAGGATTACCTGGTCGGAGTGGTAGGCAAACAAGGACAAGGATAACCCGAATTTTTGGTTAATACACCTGGTGTCCAAGCCTATTACAAGGGACAAACAAGCTCTTGTTCATTAACAGGAGCCCCCAAGTAATATTTCATTCCAACCGCATAAGCCGGATTAATAGGGTGGTCATAGCTATGCTCAATGAGCAGGAAGCCCCCAAGTATTTTGTAATCATGGTGTACAAGCCGGATCAAGAGGGTAGTAATAGCTATGCTCAGTAAGCAGGAAGCCCCCAAGTGAATGTATGAAGTGACAATAAAGACCCATATTCTCAGAAATGAAAAGAAAGAGGCCCTGAATTATCAGGGATGCCAGCTTTATTATATTCATCATAATATATACATTGACAAAATATGTACATCATAAGAGCCGGTGGCTCAGGTGTGATAAGGCCAAAGATGAGCAATATTCCATGGTCGGCTGGTCTCCTCCTCCGACGTGCGTGAGTCCTTGTGGTATCAAACATCGATAAGGTAGTATGACCTATTGTTCAGATTTTTTCTGACCACAAAATGCCCCTCCCAAGGTGGGGATAGCTTGTGCAGCTCAGTTTGATCTTGGATGACCCAAAGCACCAAATCTCCTTCTTGAAAGGTCCTGGTTTTAACCCGGCGGCTGTGATAACGACGCAAATATTGCTGGTAAATTGCCGAACAAGCCGCCACACGGTCACACACCTCATCCAACAGGTCAAGAGCATCTTGACGTGCTTTTTCATTATCAACTTCAACATAAGCCGCCACACGGGGTGATTCATGACGGATGTCACTAGGGAGAACCGCCTCTGCTCCGTAAACCATGAAGAAAGGCGTGTAACACGTAGATCTATTAGGGGTAGTATTGATACTCCATAACACTGAGGGAAATTCCTCCACCCAACAACCCGGTGTCCTCTGCAAAGGGACCATAAGCCGGGGCTTGATGCCTCTCAAAATTTCTTGATTGGCTCTTTCAGCTTGACCATTGGATTGGGGGTGAGCCACTGATGATACATCAAGACGAATATGCTCTCGTTGACAAAATTCTTTCATAGCAACCTTGATCAGATTAGTGCCATTATTAGTTATAATGTTGTGAGGAAAGCCAAACCAGAAAATCACCTTTTTGATGAACTGAACCATTGTTGCCGCGTCACACTTACTGACGGGCTCTGCCTCAACCCACTTTGTGAATATGTCATCCGCCACCAAAAGGTGAGTCTTTTGTCTTTGGACCTTTTGAAAGGTCCAACCATATCTAGCACCCAGACTACAAACGACCAAGTAATTGTAATCATCCTCAATTCTTGAGCCGTCACATGAGCTCGTCGTGAAAATTTCTGAGAACCATCACATTTACTGACTAAATCCTCTCCATCATCATGAGCCGTCAGCCAATAAAACCCATGATGGAAAGCCTTGGCTATGAGGGACTTAGAGTCGGCATGATGTCCACAATCTCCTTCATCAATCTCTTGTAGAATCTCACGGACTTCCTTAGGAGAAACACAACGTTGAAACACCCCTGTGACACTGCAGCGATGCAACTCTCAATTGACAATAGTCATTGACTTAGACCGTTGGGTTATTTGCTTGGCAAAGTTTCATCTTCAAGTAACTCGCCCCGGGTCATATAAGCCAAATATGGAACTGTCCAATCAGGAATAACATGAAGAGCCGCCACCAATTGCGCCTCCGGCTCAGGAATACCAAGATGCTCCTCCGTAGGCAGTTTGACTGAAGGGTTATGCAAATATCAAGGAAAACATTAGGTGGAACCGACTTATGCTGGGACCCTAGCAGGCTCAAAGCATCAACCACCTCATTTTTCACGCGATCAACATGTTCCACTTGATAGCCTTTGAAATGACCAGTAATATCATCAACCTCTCACGGTAAGCCGCCATGAGTGGGTCTTTAGAATCCCAAGTGCCTGAAACTTGCTGAGCCACCAAATCTGAGTCGCGAAAGCACCTCACCCGGCTTAGATTCATCTCCTTAGCTATCCGAAGAACATGGATCAAGGCTTCATACTCAGCTGCATTGTTAGTATAAGGGAACATCAACCTTAAAACATAACAAAATTTATCACCTCGCGGGGAAGTCAAAACAACTCCATCCCCCAAGCCTTCCAACTGCCTCGATCCATCAAAGTGAATAGTCCAATATGTGCTATCTAGATTCTCCTCAGGCATCTGCAGCTCTGTCCAATCATTGATGAAATTCACAAGTGCTTGAGATTTTATAGCTATGCGAGGTGTATATTTCAAACCATGGGGTCCAAGCTCAATGGCCCACTTGGCTACCTGGCCTGTGGCCTCTCTATTTTGAATAATATCCCCTAAGGGAGCAGAACTAACCACAGTGATGGGATGACCAAGGAAATGTTGCTTGAGCTTTCGACTAGCCATGAACACCCATATACCAGCTTCTGCCAATGCGGATACCTCTACTTGGATTCAATGAGCACCTCACTGATATAATAAACCGACCGCTGAACCGGATGTTCCTTGCCTGCTTCCTTCCGTTCCACCACAATCGCCACACTGACGTCTCGGCTATTGGTAGCCACATATAACAACAAGGGCTCATTATCAATAGGAGCGGCAAGGATCGACGGCTCAGCTAACTGTTTCTTTAGGGCTTCAAACGCCTCATCAGCAGCATCACGCCACACAAAGTGATTTGTTTTCTTCATCATCTGGTACAGAGGGATAGCTTTTTCTCCCAACCAGCTTAAGGCTGCAATACGACCCGCCAAATGTTGAACATCATTAATATACGCCAGTTTAGCCAAAGAAGTAATAGCCTTGATTTTCTCCAGGTTAGATGCCTTGTTCAGAAACCAAAAAACCCAAGAGCTTGCCTGCTGGCACAGCAAAAATACACTTGGCCGGGTTAAGCATCATCTTGTAAACCCGGAGATTGTGAAAGGTCTCTTTCAAATCATCTATCAAGGTTTCCTTCTTCCTGGATTTCACAAAAATATCATCCACATAAGCATGAACATTGCGTCCAATCTAACTATGAATGCAATTTTGAACACACCGTGGTAAGTCGCCTGGGCACTCTTGAGCCCAAAGGGCATAGACACATAGTAGAAGGCTCGAAAAGGAGTGATGAAGGCTGTCTTCTCCTGGTCCTTAATTGCCATCTTTATTTGATGATACCCAGAATAAGCATCCAAAAAACTCAAATGCTCACAACTCGCCGTAGCATCAATAATCTGATCAATACGAGGGAGAGCGAAAGGATCAGCCGGACATGCCTTATTAAGGTATGTGTAATCCACACACATGCACCAAGTACCATTTTTCTTAAGTACCAGCACCGGGTTATCCAACCATTCAAGATGAAAAACTTCAACAATGAAACCGGCTGCCAAGAGCCGGGTCACTTCTTCACCAATGGCCTTGCGTCTCTCCTCACTAAGGCGATGAATGAATTGCTTGAATGGTTTAAACTTTGGATCAATATTGAGAGTGTGCTTAGCGAGTTCCCTCGGTATCCTGGTATATCTGAAGGCTTCCCTGCAAAGATGTCCCGGTTCTCAAGGATGAACTCAATGAACGCGCTTTCCTATTTCAAATCCAGATTAGCACTGATACTAAATTGTTTAGATGAATCACCAGGAAAAAGATCAACCAACTTAGTGTCATCTGCCGACTTAAACTTCAACAGAGGGTCATGCTCTGTGGTTGGCTTCTTCAAAGGCGTCATGTCCGCCAGGTTAACATTATCTTTGTAAAGCTTCAGTTCCTCTATTGCACAAACAGACTTAGCATAGGCAGCATCGCCCTCTTCATATTCCAAAGCTATCTTCCAGTTCCCATGTACTGTGATGGTACCCTTATGACCTAGCATCCTAAGCTGCAGATAAACATAACAAGGCCTCGCCATGAACTTAGCATATGCCGGCCGCCCAAACAAAGCGTGATAATGGCTCTTGCTCTTAACTACCACAAAGGTCAATGTATCAACTCTGGAATCATGATCATCAGCGAAAGCTAGTTCCAAAGCTATCTTGCCCACCGGATATGCCGACTTACCAGGGACCACACCATGAAAAACAGTGTTAGACTGCTTAAGATCCTTGCCGGTTAAACTCATACGACGAAAAGTTTCATAGTAAAGGATATTGATGCTGCTGCCTCCATCCGTGAGCACCTTAGTGAATTTGTAACTTCCAACCTGAGGCGCAGCCACTAAAGACAAGTGACCCAGATTTTCGACCCGGGGTGGGTGATCCTCATGGCTCTAAAGAATAGGATGTTCAGACCATCGCAAGTAACGGGGAACCGCCGGCTCAACTGCGTTCACCACCCTTCTATGAATCTTTTGGTCTCGTTTACATAAACTCATGGTGAACACATGATATTGTCCACTATTCAACTACTTTGGATTACTCTGATAACCAGATTGTTGCTGCTGATTCCCTTGACCAGACTGCTGATTAAAACCACCTTGATTGCCTTGGCCCTGGAAACTAGAGTTTGAGCCACCGCCACCAAAACCTGGTCCGTGAGAGCCGGACCCTGAGCCGCCATTCAGGCCATGATTATTCTGGAAAAAATTAGAATTCCTATACTCTCTCATGATGAAGCAATCCTTCCACAAATGATTGGCCGGCTTCTTACGCGTACCATGCTTTGGGCAAGGCCGGTTTATCATCGCCTCAAATGTTAAATTTTAGCCCTCCAAGCTGGGGCGGCTTTCCCTTGCGACGCTGATTATTATTCTGCGTATTGGTATTAGCCACAAAATCTAAATTGCCATCAGCTTTGCGCTTACCATTGCCACTTTGACCCACCGTATTATGCTGTCGCTCCTTTGCATTGCCACTCTTCTTCCCCTTACCAGCCTTCTCCTCATCATACTCAGGGTCTTTAGTACTATCAGAATTGACGTATTTGACGAGAGCCGCCATGAGCTCTCCCATATCATTAAAGTGACGTTTAAGCCGCCCCATTTTCTTCTTAAGGGAAGGAAACGACAATTCTTCTCCAACATCAGGACTGCTGAACCGGCGTTGATACTGTCTGATGAGTGTATAACAGCTAAGATCTGGCGCACCCAATTGGTTGTTGACTCACCCTCACCTTGGACACAAGAATCCAAATCCAGGATCGACAGAGGCTGCTTGGACGTGTCTTTAAAAGTTTGGATGAAACGGGCTTTCAACTCCACCCATGATCTAATGGAGTTAGTGGGTAGCCCTTTCAACCAAGTATGAGCCGGCCCATCCAACATCATGGTGAAATACTTAGCACATGCAGCATCACTAACATGCAACATCTCCATGGCCATATCATAGCTCTCAATCCATGCCTCTAGAGACTGATCCGCCGTATAATTAGGCACCTTACGAGGGCCCTTGAAATCCTTAGGCAAACGCTCATTGCGTAGAGCCGGCACTGAACATGGCACACCCAATGTTCTAGATGTCACTCCTGCCTCCACAGATGTTGACGTATAAAACAGAGATTGTTGTTGAGCCGCTAGTTGAGCCACCAGCCCCGCCTCCTAACGTGCCCTGCCCTGATCCACCAAAGTCAACACCACCGCATGCCGGGTCATGCCTATGAGGTTGGTTATGGTGTTGTTCACTGCTTGAAACTGCTGGCGAGTTAATGTGTCTGCTATAACTCTGGCTTGGCCGAGGGGTTGAGTGAATCCGTTCACGGCTATATGAATAAGCCTCCTGTTGAGCCACAACCATATGAAGAAGTTCTCTGGCCCTTCGTGTCTCTATCGCAGTTGGAGACTCTCCTTCAACTGGAAGAGCCGCCAATTGTGACGCCGCAGAAATCATGTTATCCAAAGGGTTAGAATAATGACCCGTAGGTGTCAGAACATGGTGAGGCGGAGCCACATCCAAACGAGGCGGATCCATAGTTTGCGGATGAACTGGTGCTCCAGTCACGGGATCCTAAACCGCCCGGTTCACCACGGGCGGGTCACTGGTCCCTGCCCCCGGTGTGTTAAAAAGGTTTCTCGCATCGTACTCCATAGGTAAGCGACTCTGGTATCTCTTTCTCATGATGGCATTTGAAGCGTTTTGATCCAAGGTAAGCCGGAATGACTCCGCCTGAATCCATTGTGCTTGAGCATCCAAAGCAGCTCGCTCCATGGCCATCCTAACGTTCTCAGCCACCAGCTCTTCCTTGTCCTGAGCTATCTCATCTCGTAACTTCACAACATCCACCTCGTGCTGTTCTTGAGTGTCCGAGGTCACCTCCACCCCCATCAAAGTCGCCAAAGCCTCCAACAACTCTGTCAGAACATGAGCCGGTGGGTGCGCAGAGCCGCTAGCACCAGCCGTCGCCATGACCGTTGAGCTAGAGGTCATGGCTGCGGTGTTCGTTGAGCCAAGCGCCGGCTGCGTACCGGCCATGAAGATCGCAACCCTATTCGGCGGCTCATAGGGATCCGGAATACTGTCACCATCGGAATAGCCCCAAAGCCGACTGTCCTGCAGTTGATACATTAAATTGGTTTCGCCGATTGATGATTACCATCTTAGTATATAGCCGGTTCACCATCAGATGTAGATCCTTCCTCAAAATCCACCCCATGGGTGAAACCAACAAAGGCACACTTTACAACGGCTTGAACCTTGGCGGGTCGTGCACGCTGAGTCGTCTCGATGATGTCGATGCAGATGTATGGCTCAGGGCCCGGTTCGCCGATCTTGGCGATGAAAACATGGATTCCGCCGAAGGGGACCCGGTACTCGTACTCAATTGAGCTGGCCTCAGGGCCCCAGCCAGCATTGTTGATGTAGAGCTTGCCGCGACGACTCTTGGTCATCCGGCCCATAGTGTATCCCTTGATCCCTGCGAAGTTGCCCTTCAATAAGTCAAAACCACCATGTGCTGGCCCCATGGTGGGCGCCATGGACTTGACACGACAGATGTCCTAGCGCAAGGACTTAGTCGTGGAGCCATCCCAACTAGGTTAGCTTGAAGGGGTTAAACGGGACAAAGGACACACAGAGTTTACCCAGGTTCGGCCCCTCTCAACAAGGTAAAAGGATACTCCTACTTTGTGTTGTATTGCTAGGGTTTCAATTACCAAGGAGCTAATACGCTTGACCTAGCTCTCGATTGTTTGTTACTTGAGTTAACCCGCCGCCGGGTCACCGCTTTATATCCATAGGTTGATGCCCGGCGGCTTACAGAGTCCCGGCTGGCTCATACACAATGTGTCTGGCTCAGTGACTAACTAAGCTTGCCTTACAATACAAGTTATACATATGCGGTTCATCCTCTTGGGCCTGAAGTCGCCTCTGGGTCCTGGGCCGTCAATGGGCTTGCTATGACCTACCATCTTGGTTTATAAGTCGCCAGTGGTATGACCCGGACCCTCCTGGGCGGCTCATACCCAGTAGTTATATCCCCAACACTATTCATCCAACCCCCACCAAGGACTGTTCATCAAGAGGTAGCTTCGATCGGCTTCTGTTAGCAGCAGTAGCGAAGGAATCACTCGGGTTCAGTTAATAGCAAGGGATTGATCGGGGTTCAATAATGTAGCTAGTGCAATAGCTCGGGTTCAGTAAGCGAATGCCTCACTCGGGTTCAGTTATAGCCAACGCCTAGCACACATGCGCGTACATGTACGGGATAAACACGCAAACCTCTATGCATCGCTCGGCCCCGAGAACCCACCTTGACCGGGAACTCCCCGATATTTTCCTCCCTCGCTTCTACCACGGGTTTTTCTGTCATGGACGACCCAAAGAATGTCATGCACTTGCGTCTCCGGCTCGCCCAGGACGAAAAGCCCATTTTCTGTCATCATTTTTTGTCATAGAAGTAGGAGCCCACCACATCTATGCTGATACCGGGTTTTGTCACAATTATCGTCATAGATGTATCATAAGCATGACAATGTTTTTTCGTTCGGCCCAAAATGTCACGGATGTGTATTTTTTGTAGTGCAGTGTACGGGTGCGTGCTCACTATTACTGCCCCTCGGAAGTACGAGGGCACCCACGCCGCCTCCATCATGCTGACTGGGACTATGCCAAGCTGCTCCGTTCCCAGCAATGTGGTCATGGAAGACGCGTGGTATGATTTTTACCCCAAGATGACGCATGGGGACTCCAAGGAGGTTCACCTAGTCATATGCATTACTGAGTCAACTTTTCATCATTAGTCTTCACTCAATGTAATCCGCTGTGTAAGCATGTGGATACGTCTTATTTATATAGTATAGAACCTTCCATGCATGATCTTGCTCTATTAGAGTATCGCGCTTGAATAAAAGTGTATCCATTTATGGTTTAGTCTAGAATCTTCCATGTATGCTTTTGCTCCATTAGAGTTCGCGCTTGCCATTTATGAGATTAGTTGAGAATTTTTACTACAGTAATGGTGAAAGACTTATGATGAAACAATTCTTACATCTCCTCCGCTCCCTTCCAAGTCATCCTGATTTAGTCCCTCCGTCTAGGTATATAAGAGCATGGTTAATAGTATAACCAACTGTTGACTATAAGAAAGTGCCATGTCATTTATAGCCAACTTATAGCCAACATGTATAACAATTAGCTATAAGTATGTGCTACTTTATTAATACATAGCCCACTTTGCACTCTCACATAGTGCCCAGGAGCACGTGTTGCAGCTGGCTCTTGCATGAGAGCCCGCTTACATTCTCTCTCCTATCCTCTCTCCTCCAACTAAGCATTAGAAATATTACTTTACTTCTCATAGCATGTTGACTATACCTTATTGTACTCGATCTAAGTCACCTTACGAAAACCAAATAATCCCAAAACACTTAGGCACGGTGCATTGACTCCCACCTCATTTCTTGTTTCTTGACATATCAACCAATAAGAGATGTGGGGCATGCATGTTTTCAACGACTCAAGACTACCAAACATGGCATGTAGTGGTTAGTTCATTGCATGCAATGCTATTAATTAGCAAATAAACATTAAGGTCTCTCGTTTTCCCCTCCTTCTTGGCCACGGTGCACAACCTAAGATGACTTATTCACCTAGACGGAGGGAGTACACTCATAGTGGTCTAGAAAAAAATAAACAAAATCAAAACTCAAAAACTAATTCTTAAAGATCATTTCTTGCAAAGCATAATAAGTGTTATTTCTTCACAAGTTTTGGATGCAGGTTGAACAGTTGAAAGCTTTTGTTTGGAAAAGATACATTTTTAATCTATTTATCCTACATTTACTATTCACCCGAATGTTTGTGAGCTCTAGAGAAGAAATAATATCCGAAGAAACCTATCGATACTCATTGCACATGAGATGACCCCCACATACTTCATCAAAATAAACAACTCCCCGATCAATGCATTTCACTGTTCCGTGCAACGGACGGGCACCTTACTATATATAGTACGACCATAAATTTAACTAAAATTATATATAGTACAATAAATGCTCATGCATGTCACCAAAAATTATATCATTGAAAACTATGTTCAAATATGAATCCAACGATATAGTTTTTGTTGACATGCACTAACATTTTGTGAGTTAAATATTCACTCAAATTACATGGGGGACTAATAAACCATGATGGGGGTAGTACTAGTGTAGAGGGTGGCGTTGCACGGGAGTCTCACCCCGCTCGTGGAGCGGCAGTAAATCCGTCATATCACAAAACCCCACCACTCCCAGTAATAAGTGGCCTAGTAAAATAAACGGACAAGCAACCATCACATCCCTCTATCTTTTTTTGCATTTCATCTCTTGGCATTTACTTTGTCCGGTTCATCTCACACACTCGATCCCTGGCTACTACTCCTAGTACCCCTAGCTACTACTCCTAGTATCCCTAGCTACTACTCCTAAGGCCAGTTCTTTTGGCGGGTTATAAAATAAGCCATCTCTTCCCCGGCTTTTCCGATAAGACTAGTCAAAGTGGAGAGTAACATAAGGTGCGTCACTCATTTGTCTGGGCTTCTAAACTACTACCTACGTCATGGTTTATTAGTCATCATTGTAATTTGTGCTAAATTTTGACCAAAGATTTAACTGATAAAATGTTAGTGCATGTCAACAAAAGTTATATAATTTTTGGTGACATGAATAAACATTTCATTAGTTAAATTTATGGAAAAAATTTGACACGGATTACAATGGGGACCAATAAACGAGGATGGAGTTTGTAGTTATGGGATTACTAATCTAGAAGCCTAAAAGAACTGGCCCCTGGGACTCCTAGTAGTAGTACTCAAGTTAGAATTCCAATTGCACAGTACAACTTGTTAGGCAAAAACTTCGATACATGGTGTACTAAGCGGTTTGGGAATTTGCATGCCTTCCCGACCAGTGAGATACTCCGTACAAAGTACGATAGAGAAATAACCAAAGAGAAGGAAGCTAAAAGTAAACAAACAAATGAGAATTTTTAATTTTTTTGCATTGAATCATTTCACAAGCTTGACTAGTGTTGTTTTTCTACTTTAACAAAAACCGCATCGTAATGTTAGAACGTGCATTTGCACGTACATAAGTAATAGTAGTAGCACAGTCTGCAAGTAGAGACGTGTAGTGCGATATATAGTTAAGTCCGTGCTATATGCACGTACTTACCAAATGCCTACGAATACACAAGGTTTCCAAACTTTTCCTTTTACATACTTAATTAAGGACGCTAATAATTCCCGAACGTTCGGGATTTATCATTTGCATCCCAAAACTAATGAGATCGCCTTACGAAACTAAATTATTGCTAATAAAAGCCACGGTGTTCGCAGGAGCGCTTGCGATGCGCCACGAGTGCCCTAGTGCGCAGCTATTTCCCAGCGCGCCGACACAACACCTATTCCCTAGCCTCGCAACTTGCAAGGTGCTGATTGGTAGCTTGCAGGCGGGCGAGCGCGATCTCACCCGTGTGGTGATCCGGCGCCAATAGGTACTCCTCCTCACTGGAAGCGTGCACCCGGTTCACGTACCACCAAGCATAGATGAGGCGCTTGGGCCCGACTGCACTCAGGGCTTTGGCACGGGCATCCACCGCCACCCTCACGGCCCTCGCATGAGCCTTCTGCCAAAGAGCCAATTGCCAGACTCTCTCGTACATGACATAGGCCTGCCAGGCAGCATGCCTCGCGGCATGCTTCTCTTCCTTGACCTTCTTCTCTGCCTCTATTTTGGCGTGCTCTGCCGGAGGCAAAGCCTCCCACAAGGCAACCTCCATTTCTTTCCAAAGCTCCTCAAGGCTGGGTGATGTCTACTACACAACCTTCTTCTTGTAGACTCGTGTTTGGCCTCCAAGCTCAGAGTTTTGTAGGACAATAGCAAATTTCCCTCAAGTGGATGACCTAAGGTTTATCAATCCGTGGGAGGCGTAGGATGAAGATGGTCTCTCTCAAACAATCATGCACCCAACTAACAAAGAGTCTCTTGTGTCCCCAACACACCCAATACAATGGTAAATTGTATAGGTGCACTAGTTTGGCGAAGAGATGGTGATACACGTGTAATATGGATCGTAGATATAGGTTTTTGTAATATGAAAATATAAAAACAGCAAGGTGACTAGTGATAAAGGAGAGCACAAACGGATTGCAATGCTTGAAAACAAGGCCTAGGGTTCATACTTTCACTAGTGCAAGTTCTCTAAACAATGATAACATAGTTAGATCATATGGCAATCCCTCAACGTGCGACAAAAATCACTTGAAAGTTCCTATCACGGAGAACATAAGATGAAATTGCTTGTGGGATACGAAACCACCTCAAAGGTATTCTTTCCGATCAATCCATTGAGCTATTCCTATATGTGTCACAGATAGCCCTAGAGTTCGTAGTAAAATAACACCATATAACACACATCAATCAACCCTAATGTCACCTAGATACTCTAATGTCACCATAAGTACCCGTGGGTCAATTATACGATATGCATCAAACAACTTCAGATTCATAATATTCAATCCAACATAAAGAACCTCAAAGAGTGCCCCAAGATTCCTACCGAAGAAACAAGGACGAAAGCATGCATCAACCCCTATGCATAGATTACCCCAATGTCACCTCAGGAATCCGCGAGTTGAGTGCCAAATCATACATCAAGTGAATCAATAAAACACCCCATTGTCACCACGGGTATCCCAGGCAACACATACATCAAGTGTTCTCAAATTTATAACAGTATTCAATCCGATAATAGTGAAACCACAAAGGTAAAACTCAGTTCATCACAAGAAGGTAGAGGGCGAGAAACACCATATGATTCAACTATAATAGCAAAGCTCACGGTACATCAAGATCATGTCATATCAAGTACACGAGAGAGAGAGAGAGAGAGAGATCAAACACATAGCTACTAGTACATACCCTCAGCCCGAGGGTGAGCTACTCCCTCCTTCTCATGGAGAGTGACGGGATGACGAAGCTGGCCATCGGTGATGGTTTCCCCGTCTGGCTAGGTGCCGAACATGCTCCTGATTGTTTTTTCATGGCTACAGAGTCTTGCGGCAGCGGAACTCCCGATCTAGGTTTATCTCTGGAAGCTTTGGGATTTATAGGAGGTGTTGGCGTCAGGGACAAGTCAAGGGGGGCCACGAGGCGATGGCAAGGCAGGGGGCGTGCCCTAGGGGGGGGCCCGCGACCCTTGTGGTTTCCTCCGGACTCTTCTCCGATATCTTTTCATTCTAGTATTTTTTATATTTACCAAAAATATTCTCCATAATCTTTCAGCTTGTTCTGAGAACTTTCATTTCTGCACAAAAAAACGACACCATGGTAGTTCTGCTGAAAACATCGTCAGCCCGGGTTAGTTCTAATCAAATCATACCAAAATCATATAGAATTTTTGTAAACATGGCATGAATACTTCATAAATTATAGATATGTTGGAGACATGTCAGCATGCCCAAGCTTAATTCCTGCTTGTCCTCGAGTAGGTAAATGATAATAGAAATAATTTATGAAGTGTGAATGCTAGCAAGTGCGCACTAGTTTGATCAATGATAATTTCAATCACTTTTTCTAGCATCATTATATATCATAACATTATCTCATCTCACAAAACTTCTCATGATCAAGTAGCAAGCTATTCACATGTTAAAGCAAAGATCATAAACTTTCTTGGAAACTAACAAACTAGGTTCTCAGTCATCAAACAATTGCAATTCATCTTATTTTCAGGAAGGGTCTATGTAAGAACTTTGATTTAGCAAATCCCACATACTCAACTATCATATAGTCTTCCATGATTGCTACCATTCAAAGCATATTTTTAGAACAAATATCATCCATTGAACACAGAGAAAGATAGGGTCTTAATGTTTCGCCTCCCAACTTATTTATCATATAGATAATTGTCAACAATAATAATTCATGATCAAATATATTTGAATGGCCATATATGCTTTGACCTTTCCCCATCACATGATGCTTGCCAACTAAAGAGTAGGTTGGAATGAGAAGGAATACTACTCACTCTTGCATAAAAGTAAAAGATATGCCCTTTGCAGAGGGCAGCAGGGATTTACAGAGGTGCCAGAGTTCGTAGCTTTTGAAACAGAGATGAAAATAATTTTGAGAGGTATGCTTTCAGTGTCAACATAACAACCAAGAGTTCTCACTATCTTCAATGCTAGACAAATTATAGGCGGTTCTGAAACAGAATGATAAAGTTTTTACTCCCCCATCACCAATAAGCACATTCCACGGCTGGTCCGAAACAACAGGTACAGTCCAACTATCAATAATCCCTTGGGAGTTTTTTTTTGCAATTATAATTTGATTTGATTTGAGCATGGAACTGGGCATCCCGGTTACGAGCCATTTTCTCGTGAATGATGAGAAGAGTCCACTCATCGTGAGAATAACCCACCTAGCATGGAAGATACTGACAGCCCCTAGTCGCTACATGAGCGATTTGGTCATACAAAACATATTATTATTTGAAGGTTTAGAGTTTGGCACATGCAAATTTACTTGGAATGGCAGGTAAATACCATAATAAGGTAGATACAGTGGACACTCATGGAAGAAACTTGGTTAAAGGGTTTTTGGATGCACAAGTAGTATCTCTACTTAGTACAGAAAGTTTTGGCTAGCAAAATATTTTAAAAAGAAACCACCGCATGTTGGAGGATCTATAACAATATAACTTCTATACAAATATACCCAAACATAACTCATTAAGTTGTCTTCCTTGTCCAACTTTGGCTAATTTGATCAAGTTTTAAAATAATTAATGGGGCTCACAATCATAGAAGAAGTCCAAGATAGTATATTTGTATGTGAAATCTCTCTTCCTTCAATATTCTTTCATGAATTGTTCAAGTGATCAATACTATGTTTGCTAACTTTCAATAAATTTACCACCTCTACTTCTTATATGTGAAGTCATTACTCCCCATGGTATAATCATATGAAACATATATAAATTCAGATTTATGATATTCAATTAATTCAACCATCTAGTCATGGGATATAAGTGAAACACGAGAGTAAATGACAAACTACTCCAAAAAGATATAAGTGAAGATCAATGAGTAGTCAAATAATTATTTAGCTATGTGAGGACTCTCTCATTTAAGTATTTCAGATCTTAATATTCTATTCAAACAACAAGCAAATCCTAATAAAATAAAATGACACTCCAAGAAAAACACATATCATGTGGTGAATAAAAATATAGCTCCAAGTAAGGTTACTGATGAACGAAGAAGAAAGAGGGGATGCCATCTGGGGCATCCCCAAGCTTAGATGTTTGGTTGTCCTTGAATATTACCTTGGGGTGGCTTGGGCTCTTGCCACTCCTTATTCCCTAGTCCATCGAAACTTCACCCAAAACTTGAAAACTTCACAACACAAAACTCAACAGAAAACTCGTAAGCTCCGTTAGTATAACAAAGCAAATAACCACTTAGGTACTGTTATGAACTCATTCTAATTTTATATTAGTATTATATCTACTGTGTTCCAACTTCTCAATGGTTCATACTCTCTGATACTACCCATAGATTCATCAAAATAAGAATAGTCTATAGTAATCTGGAAACTTTCCATACTTCTGTAACTGCAAAAATTTTGAAACATTATGACAACCTGGGCAATTCTTATATCAATATACATTAAAAAAATTCAGAATTTTTCGGCGCTCCAGTGATTTCTAACAATTTTGTGACTGGGCGCAAAAGTTTTTGTTTTTGGACAGAATTGAATCAACTATCATCCACACTATCCCAAAGGCTTTACTTGGCATTTTACTGAAACAAAAGCTATAAAACATGATTACTATAGTAGCTTAATCATGTGAACATGCAAAAACATTAGGGGTAAATATTGGGTTGTCTCCCAACAAGCGCTTCTTTAATGCCTTTCTAGCTAGGCATGATCATTTCAATGATGCTCGCATAAATGTAAAGAATTGAAACGTAAAGAGAGCATCATGAAACATATGTGGCAAGCACATTTAAGTCTAACCCACTTCCTATGCATAGGGATTTTGTGAGCAAACAACTTATGGGAACAAGAATCAACTAGCATAGGAAGGCAAAACAAGAAGGACTTCAAAACTTTCAACACATAGAGAGGAAACTTGATATTATTGAGATATGTAAAAGCATATGTTCCTCTCTCATAATTATTTTCAGTGACATCATGAATGAATTCAATAATATAACCATCACATAAAGCATTACTTTCATGATCCATAAGCAAATTTTACTACTCCCCTCATAAGCAAAACTCTTCTCATTCAGAATAGTGAGAGTATCATAAGAAACTCGAATACTATAAATAGTTTCCACATTAAAATAATAATGTTCAGAAAAAGGGTAATCATAATTATGACAAGCTTTATAAATATAATCATCACTACTTTTTATAACATAAGTGTCATCACAATAATCATCATAAGTAGCAACTTTGTTCTCATCATAATCAATTGAAATCTCTTCCAAGATAGTGGAATCATTACTAAATAAATTCATGACCTCTCCAAATCAACTTTTATCATTATAATAACATTCAACACCCTCCAAAATAGTGGGATAATTATTATCTAAAGTTGACACTCTTCCGAACCCACTTTCATAAATATTGCAATAATCATAAGTAGGAGGCATGCTATAATCATAATAAATTTGCACATTAAAACTTGGGGACTAAAAATATCATCTTGATTAAACATTGCATCCCCAAGCTTGGGACAAACATTAATTACAACCAACAAACTCTCAAACATGTCATTCTCATCAAACATAACATCCCCAAGCTTGTGCCTTTGCATATCATTAGCATAATCACTTTCACCATTAATAGTATGGATAGCACCAATAGTATAGCAATTATTATCATCACAATTTTCTAAGTTGGTGCTGAAAAGATTCTCAAGATTATAACAAGTATCATTACTGTCCCAATTATAATCATCACAATTAGCAATGGGAATAACAATAATAGGAGCAACATCATTTGGGAGGGATACCTTTTTACCTTTGCTTCTCCGTCTTTTCTTTTTCTTCTTCACATCATGTGTGGGTTTAATCACCCTTTTGGAGCTCCTTATTGATGAGATTGGTTGAATAAAAAGCTCCTCCTCGTTACCAGATTCATCATAAGAAAAAATAGGAGAATACTGGGAAACCTCTTCCCCTTCATTAGATTCTCTTCATCTTCTATTTGTTTTCTTGTCTTTACGTAATTGGCAATATAAGGATTCTGAATGCAATTTACCGCACAATACATATAAATTTCCTCTATATCAAAATCAAGAAATCTCTTAAGGTTGTATTTCGGAATACCCTTAGTTATACAATTCATTTCTTCATATCCCAGAAGCAAACTAAGTTCATTATGATGGGCAAGGGAAATCAAGTCATCACAATTTTTAGACACAACTCGATCATGAAACAATTTGCACTGGAGATTTAAATGACCACGTTCATTGCAAAGTTCATGAGGATGGTGAGAAAAATTAATTTTTTCAGCACAAACATTTAGCCTCTCTTGCAACCATTAGTTTTCTAAATACTTATGCCTATTGCAAAATCTATCTTCCCTTTTTGGTATGTAACTGCAAACTCTATGCACTCCACAAAAATTGAAATGCCTATAAGAAACATTTTTTATCATGACTAGTGAAATCATCATTAGCACTATGAATATTCAAAGAATTCATACTAACAACATTGCAATCATGCTCATCATTCAGATATTTAGTGCCAAACATTTTATTGACTTCTTCTTCTAGCACGTGAGCACAATTTTCCTTTCCATCATTTTCATGAAAGACATTAAAAAGATGAAGCATATGACGCAACCTCAATTCCATTTTTTACTTTTCTTTTATAGACTAAACTAGTGATAAAACAAGAAACTAAAAGATTCGCTTGCAAGATCTAAGGATATACCTTCAAGCACTCACGTCCCCGGCAACAGCACCAGAAAAGAGCTTGATGTCTACTATGCAACCTTCTTCTTGTAGACTCGTGTTGGGACTCCAAGCGCAGAGTTTTGTAGGACAGTAGCAAATTTCCCTCAAGTGGATGACCTAAGGTTTATCAATCCGTCGGATGCGTAGGATGAAGATGGTATCTCTCAAACAACCCAACAACCAAATAACAAAGAGTCTCTTGTGTCCCCAACACACCCAATATAGTGGTAAATTGTATAGGTGCACTAGTTTGGTGAAGAGATGGTGATACACGTGTAATATGGATGGTAGATATAGGTTTTTGTAATCTGAAATAAGAAAATCAGCAAGGTAACTAGTGATAAAAGTGAGCACAAACGGTATTGCAGTGCTTGAAAACAAGGTCTAGGGTTCATACTTTCACTAGTGCAAGTTCTCTCAACAATGATAACATAGTTAGATCATATGGAAATCCCTCAACAAGCTACAAAAGTAACTCCAAAGTTCCTATCACAGAGAACGTATGATGAAATTTCTTGTAGGGTACGAAACCACCTCAAAGTTATTCTTTTTGATCAATCCATTGAGCTATTCCTATAAGTGTCACAAACAGCCCTAGAGTACATAGTAAAATAATACCATATGACACACATCAATCAACCCTAATGTCACCTAGATACTCCAATGTCACCACAAGTATCCGTGGGTCAATTATATGATATGCATCAAACAACTTCAGATTCATAATATTCAATCCAACATAAAGAACCTCAAAGAGTTCTCCAAGATTCCTACTGGAGAAACAAGGACAAAAACGTGTGTCAACCCCTTTGCATAGATTACCACAATGTCACCTTGGGAATCTGGTGAGTTGACTTCCAAAATATACATCAAGTGAATCAATAGAACACCCCAATGTCACCACGGGTATCCCATGCAAGACATACATCAAGTGTTCTCAAATCCATAATAGTATTCAAGCCGATAATAGTGAAACCTCAAATGTAAAACTCAAATCATCACAAGAAGGTAGAGGGGGAGAAACACCATATGATTCAACTATAATAGCAAAGCTCGCGGTATGTCAAGATCGTGTCATATCAAGAACATGGGAGAGAGATCAAACACATAGCTACTGGTACATACCCTCAGCCCCGAGGGTGAACTACTCCCTCCTCATCATGGACAGCGCTGGGATGATGAAGATGTCCACTGGTGATGGTTTCCCCCTCTGACTGTGTGCCGGAACAGGCGCCCGATTGGTTTTTCATGGCTATAGAGACCTGCGGCGGTGGAACTCTCGATCTAGGTTTATTTCTGGAGGTTTTGGGATTTATAGGAGGTGTTGGCATCGGGGACAAGTCAGTGGGTCCCACGAGGTGATGACAAGGCAGGGGGCGCGCCCTCGGGACTCCTCTCCGATATCTTTTTGTTCTAGTATTTTTTAAATTTTCCAAAAATATTCGCCGTAAATTTTTAGCTCATTACGAGAACTTTTATTTCTGCACAAAAAAACGACACCATGATAGTTCTGCTGAAAACAACATCAGTCCGGGTTAGTTCTAATCAAATCATACCAAAATCATATAGAACTGTTGTAAACATGGCATGAATACTTCATAAATTACAGATACGTTGGATATGTATCATTGGGGGGCTCGGCAGGCGGCGCGATGTTCTCCTCGTACTGGGGAGCCGACGCATCCTCCGACGCGTGTGCTGGCGAGACTGGGAACAGCGACGCGTCCACCTCGATGCGTCACGGCGAGGCGCAGAATGCCAACGTGTCCACCTCGATGCGTCGCGGCGAGGAGCGGAACACCGACGCGTCCTCCTCGACTAGTGGCGGCAAGGAACGGAACAATGATGCGTGACCCTCCATGTGGTGCAGCGAGGGGCACCTAGGGCTTGGGAGGGGTGATGCCATGGTGGTCGACGTGAGAGGGAGGGGGAGGATATAGCGATGAACGTGAGTGTTCTTCTGAATGCCGTGGTAGGCGCAGTATTTAGAGCGACAAATGGCACACCTACATAAGATATGTTGCGTGATTAACATAACAACTACATGGGCATATTTGTTGGAGTAAATTATGGAGGAGGGAAGGGCTGGAAATATTGCTGGTCACAACGGATTGGACGAGTGCGGGTGGAGGAGAGTCATGCATGCAATTTTTTTCCACACGGGGTGGAGTGGTGGGACTGCAAGAGGGAGAAGGAGAGTCAAGCCGGCAGATTGTTTTCACACATGGCGAGGAAAATATTTGGAGATGAACGGGCTTCCTAAAGGTATGGGGAATGGTGCATAATAAGTCATCTTACATGCAATGAACTGACCATTGCATGCCGGGCTAGGTATAGTCTCAAGTCATTAAAAACATACATGCCCCATAGATATTCAGATTTCAAGCTGCACTAAATTATTGCATGCCATGATTAAGGCTGGCCATAGTGGTGGTATCTTAGCCGGTATCATGCACACGGGAATAGCAAACATGCTGATGTGGCAAAGAATTAAAGAAGAGGGGGGGGGGGGTAGATCGAGTAACATAGGTAGATACCGTATCATGTTAAATACTATGCTACTTTTTGTCATGCACCACTACAAAAAATACACTTCCGTGATGATACGTGTTTGTCACAGTAGGTCACGTTTTCTGTCATGCATGTACATCCATGACGATTTTATGACAGAATCAAGATAGTTATAACTGTGCTGTCGTAGAAGTGTTCCATGACATTACCAAAATTATCATCACGAAAGTGTCCACTTCCATGATGATAAGTCACGCATCATAGAAGTGCTTTCGTCAAGGGTAATCAATGCGTGGCATCCACATAACGGGTTGCCGTTAAGCTATCGGGTTCCGGTTTGGATCCGATAACCCGAAAACAACCCGGACCAATGGGGATTTTCCACATGTAAAATTCTGAATGGCCAGAGGAACCATGTGTCGGCTCACCGTTGGGACAGATGTCATCCACACATTGGACCAAAGGCGCTTATGATACGTCGAAACATGGCACGGCCCAACAGAGGCCCAGTCTGGTGAAAAGGCCAGCCCGTTTGACTTGGTCAAAAGGTAGCGGGCCAGCCCACAGAAAGCCTTTAACGACATATTCGCATATAGCCCATTTACAGCCCGCTAAGTCATGACCCGTCATGGCTTATCCAAACTAGGCCCAGTAGTGTCATCTGGGCCGTCCACTATGATTCCAGCCCGTTGTAACTTTCGGCCCATGTATCGTCCATGACGTCTTTCAGCCCATATGAGGCCCTTTGTAGCTCTTGGCCCATTAACGGCCCGTGGTGAAATTGGCCCATAATGAACAGTGTATCACTTTATACCCAATAAAGGCCCATTAGTCCATCGGCCGTTTCCAGCCTGTGTTAACTTTCGGCCTTCTAAGGGCCTATTTATTCTTGGGCTCATTTCCAGAATTCGATTACTTACGGTCCGTTACTGGCCTGCTTCGCTTGTGGCCAAATTCAACCCGTGGTTATAGTCGGCCTGTTTGTGGCTTGTTAACCCGTTGGGCTGTTTTCATTGTGTCATCAAATACGGCCTATTAATGGCCCGTTATGGTCGGGCCATAAAACAGAAGATTTCCACTCTAGCCCGTTTACAGCCCATTTTGCGATCTGTTATTGGTCCACGAATAGTATAGCCCATGTTTGGCGAAACGATTATACGGCCCGTTGAAGGCCCATGGATCCTACGGCCCGTAGAAGGCCCATGGATCCTACGGCCTATTGAAGGCCCATGGATTGTACAACCCATGGAGGGCCATGATCACTATAGCAGGTACCAGGACCATGTTCACAACAGTTAGTGTGTTGTCGTGGTTATTGTGGCCTAGTTATAAAAATAGGTTATTGTGGCCACTAGAAAAATGTGAAAAAAGAACTACAGTGACTACAAGCAAACAACTAAGCAAGACAATAACAAAATAAATAAGCAAGCAACTAATGTTACGCTATTAGAGCTAGTACACATATTACATCCACTGGTCATCAAAGTTCGCCACCAGTGCAAATATAGGGAACAAATCAACATGTTACATACACTAGCCATCTAAATTAGCCACCAGTGCAAATAAACGCGGCAGCAAAACAAGTCCATAACTGAAACAACTTCAGAAGAGCTCAAGAAACATTATCCTAGGTATCCACCATGCTGGCACTAAGCTTAGCAATCTTATTAGCTTTGTCTTGTTTGGCGCTAACATCCTCCAACGCTTGTTGTTGCACTAGAAAAGTATGCATCTGAATGCTCCAGGGACTTCTGCAGTCCTTCCGCTTCTTATCGCAGCACAGCTGGTCAATGTCTTTCAGCTTGTAGTTGAGACTCAAGAAACCGAACTGATTCAGATAGTGAGTTTGGATACCTTGTACAACCGGTAGTGGCCAATAATTGGAACACTAAACCAAGACAGGACTTTGGGGTTGTCTCACTGTCTTCAATATAGTTTTCCTTAGCTATTTTATCAGCTTTGTTGGAGACCAAAAAGGATGTCTCCCTATCCTGAACCTGATTTTCACTTCCTTTACCATTACTTAATAAGGCACTCTTCCCCAATATTCTGTCAGTATTCTAAAAGAAGAATCAAGCAAACACATAACAGGTTTAGCATGTACTAGTATATGAAACTCATTTCGGTGAACCGGTTCATTAGTAAGGTGGACAGGATTAAACTGCCAAGTCTTCTATTGCCAAGTAGTACATAATAAAAGCCTATGGTCACTGCATTGTCATGCCAAATCGAAATAGAGACACGGTTCAAATCATATCAGTTCAAGATAAAGCAGCACTGAAAGAATAAAAACAATGGGAAACTACATGGCACAACAAGATTTCAGATGGGTACCACGGGTCTACATGTACAACAACACTATTGGCTCTATTGTGATGCTAGTAATGTTCATGATATGAGAAGTCAACTGTATACACAATTTATAAGAGCAAACCTGTTAAAGAAATATGCGTAAACATACATGTTGTGCCATTGGAGTTTTGATTGGATCCTTCAATTTAAAAATAAGTTTGTATGAGTAAATACAGTGATACAAGAGCAAAGCAGTATGCATGATAGCAACGGAATCTTGAATGAGAACAATTGTTCTTTAGGTTTAAGCACTTGTTCTACAAGAACAGGGTATAGTAAGACACAAGAATATTGTACTTAAAATAGAAAATGAGCTCATAGACCTTACCACATTCTTGGTTCGGGACCAGTACAGAACAAGGCGTTCCTAGTCATTGTCCAGTAAATGTGTCTCAGGAGAACGTAAGGGAATTTAATGAGTTTCTTTGCAAGTGAAGTACATTTCTTCAGGTAATTCCGATACTACCACCAAGCATTCTTGAAGATAGCAGAGGTATTAGCACAGTTTACTGCATCCTGAGTTTCCAAATCGGTCCTTCTCTATAGAGAAAATGGGAAAAATTTGTTGTATTATAACCATCATGGAGGTAGAATGTATGGGACAAACCAAAGTAATTGCCATGAATAACATTACTTACACATAACTCCTCGACAAACACCTGCAACTAGCATCTTCCTTCATCTTTATTATAATATTTCCATGATGGGAAGATACACACATAGGATTTAACAACATCAAATGCGATAGATGCTAAACTACGACTGGCTGGTTGTGCTTCCTCCACAGGAGTAGGTGTACTAACTGGTGGAGTTGGGGTTCGCCGTGGTAGTACTGGCGCTTTGGGCACTGGAGCGGCCTTACTAACTGATCTTGTTTGGGAGCTCCATGGTGGAGATGGTGTTGTGTCAATAGGAACTGGGTTACTATCTACTTGGGTTGGGGTTAGATTTGGTGAAGCTGGTTCCATCACAGCAGGGATACAATCTACGAGAGTCTGGGGTATGTGTGGTAGGGCTGGTTCTCGTTCATGTACAACCAGGGTGCTATCTCCACCAATAGGTGGCACTGTTTTATTTGAAGACCGTGTTTTTACTCCGCTAGATACTACCATCACCCACTCCAATTCAAATGGCTGATAAACAGGAAACATAGTTGAATGTACAGACATTGTATGAGAGACAAATGCAATAGATGGTGTGGAAAAAAGAGGGCATGAAATATTTGACATGTATAGTGTTTAACTAAAAAGTATAGCGTGAAATAATTTCACATATATGATGTCTATCTAAACTGGATAGCATAGCATCGCATAATTCAAAGATATAATGACTAACTAAACAAGATGGCACGAGATAATTATATGATGTATTTATTAACAGGTTCGCATGACATAATTCACATACATGTTATCTAAGTAATCAGGATCACATGATTTAATTCACATATGTGATTTATATGCTAAGCATAGGGCATTCTCATATATGATGTCTGAACTAAGAACATGGTGTTGAGTATTGTGTATATGATGTCTAAACTACGCAATGCAAGACACCATATGCATGATATGAGTAGTATAACCGTGCCAATTTAGAGCATACACCTTAGTGGGGGAATAGGACTGGTCATCTGTCCCTGAATCCATCTCCGAGGAGCTATCGGGACCCAGCAAGAGATCTACTTCGACAGGTAGCACTGTCTGCTCTGAAGACCTTGTGTTTTACTCCAGATGTTTCCATTACCCACTCAAATGGCCGATTCACAAGAAGAGTAGTTTAATGTACAAACATTGTCAACAAATGAAAATGTAATGAAGAAAAGGATGGGCAAGATATCATTCAAATATATGATGCCTGGTTAAACAGGATGGCATTGCATATTTCACATATATTATGGCTGGCAAAAAGAGATGAGACTGCATTATTCCCATATATGATATATAAACTAAACATGTGGCATTACATAACATGTCTAAACTAAGCAGATGACATATATGATGTCGAAAGTAGGCACTACAAGGCAACATATGCATGATATGACTAACATCATCATGCCAAGTTAGAGCAAACACCTTGCGGGGTAAATAGGAGTGGTCAGCTGCGTCTGAATCCACCTCAAAACATATATCTTCCTATGGATTACAATCTGGAGAGGGGGAGAGGGTTTGCTATTGAACCCACAATGGAGCGATGTCTGCATGCCATTGTATTGCCGCACAAAACTCTTCTCTCTTTCTCTACATGTTCAGCATGACTGTGTACAATATCCGACATGCATACAAAAAATATAGTGAGATTATGTAAGGAGAGCATGCAGAAATATAGAGTGATGGTAACAACCAGTGGATGGATCCAAAAATAATGATAGCGGGCTGATGATAGCTTTAATTTAATAAAAAGATAGATGATGATTGCTTTACTATTTGTTTCCCACCCAAGATGAACAACATAGGCATACCATAGGTGAACCAGATAATAGACAGAGATACTATTCATAGCTGCCTCGATATGTGCCTCACAAGTAATTTTAAAACTCATGTTTGAACATTAATTTGGACCTGACTTGAAGCCTAAGAGGTGAATAGGACGATAAAACAGGTAATATTAAGCAATGCATAACGTAAGAAGAAACAAAAGAGTGCGACCTCTCTTCTGGACCCATGTACTTCTCAGGTTCATCTGCTGAGTCGATGATGGTGATGCAGTTGCGGTGGGTGCCGGCGGTAGGGAAGGAGATCTGAGGCGACAAAAGAAGGTCAGGAGTCGCGATGTATGGTTTGGTGGATGCTTTTGTGAATGGAGCAGCTCACGTGAGGTGGACGACTTTGCAGCTGGAGCAGGACAAACCACACAAAGTTTTCTTAAACACCTACCTATAACTGAAGTAATTCTCTAAGGACTCCTTTGGCTTGTAGGATTCTAAAAACGCAGGGATAGGAAAAACACCGGAATAGGATAGGAATGCATGTGGGAAACAGAGCATTTATAAACACAAGATTTATATCAACTTGGGAGTTTGGTTCACAGGAATTGGAAGAGCAGAGGAATGGAAAGAAACATGGCCAAATTAGAGTGAAACCATATGAAAGCGTGTATAGTTAGAATTTTATTCTGCCACTAATGCACTTGGTCTTATTTTCATGCATAGGATTTTGAAAAGTAGGTCCAGGTGGATGTTTTGCTCCATTCCTTTGAACAAAATGCATGACCAATTGAATAGTAGAGTGCCATAGGAAAATTTCCTATTGCTATGTTTTTCCTTTGAACCAAAATAGCCCTAATGGATCGACATGAATGTAGAGTAATAAGTGATGCGACAAGTGTACATCCTCTTTGTCGTAGCCGTGTCAACCTCAGCATCATTGGGTTGGTCTCTGAAGAAGTTGAGGCAGAGGTGGCTGTCGGAGGTGTGGAGGAAGATCTGAGGAATCTGTAGACGACGTCCATGGCACTACTCTATTGTGATGGATGGTTCCGTCGTTGGAGCAGCTCCGGCGAGCCGTAAGACATCGAGGCTGAAGTAGTACAAGACAGACATGTTAATCTCAAGTGGGATTCTAATAGCATCTCCAATAGATAATGTAAAATACGTTACCAAAAAGTGATAGATGTAAAATTTACATCACCAAAAAACACCCGACTACAACAGATGATGTAAAAATTGTGGACTCTGAACTTAACTATCGAAACTGAAATTTACTTTGGAATCTGAATGATACTATTGAAACTGATCGCACTAGTAGTAGAGAGGCACTTCACATGTAGTTTAGGAAGGGCCTGCAATTCATTTTCAACCTCCACCCCCCTGAGCCGCCAGCCACCACCGGTCGAACCGCCGGCCCCCGCCGCCCGCTGCTGGCGGCGCTCCCGCCCCGCCTCGCCGCCCGAAACCACTCCCCACCATCGGTCCGCTGTCGCCCTGGCCAGCCCTCTAGCACACCCCGTGCCGCGCTTTTTCTCTAGCGATCCCCACGCCACCGCCCCACCACCATGCCACCCCACCACCGGCGACCACCGCCCCCACCCTTAACCATAAGATAGATAGTGGGGTACCTCTCCAGCGAGCCCCCCTCCCTGTTGCGGGTGGTTCTTCCTTAACTCCGGCGAGCCCCCACCCCCTGAAAATCAACTAACCCAAAAGTCGATTCAGTCGACTGAAGTGTAGCTAAATCAAAGCAGAGCAGCAACACGAGCGAGGGGGAGAGCAGCAGCAGCGCGAGCAAGAGTCGGAGGCTGGTATGGCCACTGCCGCCGAAGGGGCCTTGCATTGGGGGAGAGCCGCCGTGGAGATGTCGCCTGCAGCGCCGGCTTCGAGGTAGCCGAGCCATGGGGGTGCGGGATGGAGCACGATCGGCGCCAGGAGGTCGAGTTAAGCAGACTGTGTGAGTTGATGAGTGTACAACCTCTTTGGTGGGCCGAGTAGACCTCGGCTTCATCCGAGGAGTCGGTGTGGATGTTGCGGTTCCGGTGGAGCAGGTTAAGGCGGCGCTGTGGGGATGGAGCAGCCGCGAAAGACAAGGCAATCCACTACAAGAAATATGTCAACTTGTGACCTTCTCTCAGTGACCCTGGAAGAATTGGTCGTAAATCTACGACCATTTGAGACCAATTGGTCAAAAGCTTTTCGGGGGGCTCCAAATTGTAAACCATAACGACCATTTTGGTGAGAAAGGTCTTAATTTGCTTACACGAAATGGTCGTAAATCAAACAACACTGGTCCGCTGCATTATTTCTAGGGATTCGGCTTGCCTGCCCCCTCCGCATGCTCCCATCCGTGCTCCCACTTCATCTTATGGCTGTCATTTTTCCTTTCTAATCTAATCATCTCGCCCCCTGATTTTAAGGGGTTGGGGCCGGGCCTTATTTTGTTCCAATCAAATCAAGCCACGTATGCGGGAGCACTGATGGGTGCACGCATGGGGAGCAGGCAAGTCTCGTCCTATTTCTAGGTGATCACGACCGATATAGATGGTCATAGCCTTGTAAATTATGGTGCATTGCTATGACTAGGTGCCACTTCATCAGTTTTGCCTATGTCTCATGTCCATGTGTCAATTTTTGCCTATATGATGCACATAGCATTGGTTTGAATCTACCACGTACAAATGCGACCCGCACATTGACCTGTTAACCTACACCAACTATCCAATGACAGTTCATACCCACCACTAACTTACACGCCGGACCCACCACCAACATGACATGTGGGCCCCACCAAACTAACATGGAGGACCCATCAACAAACTGACTCTAGGTCCCACCACTGAACTGACCCATTGGCCACACTGACCTGACATGCGGGTCCCACCATCGACCTGACAGGTAGGACGACCTAACACACATGACCCTCCAACTGACATGCGGGTCCCACCACTTACCTGACAAGCAGGACCCACCAACTGACATGAGGCATAACCACTGTCAATGGAGAAAAGTAGAAAAGAAATATGGGCAACGGGGATTCGAACCCGTGCCGCAACACACAAAGCCGCAGAGCCACGCCACCATCTCGGTTGTGATATGCTACTACAATCCTTTCTTTTATAGAATAAGATCGTTTCCTGGGCTTGGTCCTAAATTGTAATAGGCCTCCCCTTCTCTCCTTCTTTTTTACGCTAACACAGCGGTCCACCGAGTGGGCTCACGGCCCATAGCCTATTAGCAAGCGTTTTTAGGTTTGAAATGTATGCTTATTCTTAAAACAATTTTGTTTAATTTTTTTCTTCTTGCAAATAATTCGGGATTTCAAAAAAGTTTCAAACATAAAAAATGAATTTGTTAGAAAAATGTATGTGAAATCATAAAATGTACGCGGACTAAAGAAGTTCATGATTTTGAAGAAATGTTCGCGTATTGAAATAATGCTTGTGAATTTGACCCAAAAATTTTGAATTCAAAAAATGTTCATGATTTTTCATAAAAAAGTTCACAAAAAATGATCATAAATTTCAACAAAAATCATCAATTCGTAATCATCATTTCCAAGTTTGTAGTTTTTTTAGTAACTATGTGACAAATGTGACGTAACGCTAAGGTTTTTAATTTTCATGATTTTCTCAACTTCTCATGTATACGAATTTTTTTATACAAAAATATATGATGTATACTAAATGGTTTATCATGTATTTTAAAAATGTTAATCAAAGTATCAGAAAAAATATGTTAAACATTTTTTGATTAAATGTTGACCAAGTTTTCAAAAATGTTAAAGTTGCACTCCAAATGTTAAATATGTATTGAAAATGGTGTTGTTCCACTTTGCAACAAATATTTTCTAGGTTTTTAAAAAAATTTAAAATATTAAACTTTGTTTGAAATTGAGGAACTAGTGAATTTTTTTATCAATTTCATGAGAGGTGTATGGAAATCTTTTTACATGAAACCATTTGGTGATTTGTACATGAAATGTGGTCTAATGTTTTGTAACAAATATTTGGAATGTGAAGTACCATTTTTTATATATCCAAATGACATGAATTTATATAGTTCCTTCATATGCCCATATTATCAGCCTCCTCCAAATTGCAGCTTAGTTAAATCATCTATGTGAGCCCAGGTTCAATTTCTATTTTATGGCCAGATTGGCACATTACAAACCAAGTGTTATCTAGACCCCCTCCTATTTTAAGGCTAGATGAGGCAGCTGCATTTCAAACATGCCCTGCTTCCAGCTGAATCGGTGGAAATTTGTCTTTTTCACCAGAGGTGGATCAAATCTTTTTACACCCAACCATTTGGTCAATTGTGCATTAAATATTTCCTAGTACTTTAGAAAATTGATTCGGTCCAATTTTACAACAAATATATGGTAGGTCCTTCACAAAAAAACTCATTTTGGGCACTTGTAAAACGGCAAATTGATTTTTCGTCCAAAGAAAATGAAAACTCCCTTAGGCAACATTGTTTACCATTCCAAGATGCACCATTATGCACAATATGAGATAGCTGATGACCCATAAGATTGATGATGACCCATTTTGCCATTCCAAGATGCACCATTATGAATGTGGCCATAAGATTGATCATCTCTCTTGAAAGCCATGAATCTTCACACATGACAGCGGATGACCCCCAAGTATAGGGGATCTATCGTAGTCCTTTCGAAAAGTAAGAGTGTCGAACCCAGCGAGGAGTAGAAGGAAATGATAAGCGGTTTTCAGCAAGGTATTCTCTGCAAGCATTGAAATTATAGGTAACAGATAGTTTTGTGATAAGATAATTTGTAATGAGCAACAAGTAACAAAAGTAAATAAAGTGCAGCAAGGTTGCCCAATCCTTTTTGTAGCAAAGGAAAAGCCTAGACAAACTCTTATATATAGAAGAAAGCGCTCCCGAGGACACATGGGAATTATCATCAAGCTAGTTTTCATCACGTTCATATGATTCGTGTTCGGTACTTTGATAATTTGATATGTGGGTGGAATGGTGCTTGGGTGATGTCCTTACTTGGACAATCATCCCACTTATGATTAACCCCCATTGCAAGCATCCTCAACTACAATAGAAGTATTAAGGTAAACCTAACCATAGCATGAAACATATGGATCCAAACCAGCCCCTTACGAAGCAAAGCCTAAACTAGGGTTTAAGCTTCTGTCACTCTAGCGACCCATCATCTACTTATTACTTTGCAATGCCTTCCTCTAGGCCCAAATAATGGTGAAGTTTCATGTAGTCGACGTTCATAGAACACCACTAGAGGAGAGACAACATACATCTCATCAAAATATCGAACGAATACCAAATTCACATGACTACTAATAGCAGGACTTCTCCCATGTCCTTAGGAACAAACGTAACCACTCACAAAGCATATTCATGTTTATAATCAGAGCGGTATTAATATGCATATAGGATCTGAACATATGATCTTCCACCAAATAAACCAACTAGCATCAGCTACGTACAAGGAGTAATCAACACTAATAGCAACCTACAGGTACCAATCCCAGGCTTAGAGACAAGAACTGGATACAAGAGATGAACTAGGGTTTGAGAGGAGATGGTGCAGGTGAAGATGTTGATGGAGATTGGAGCATTGGTGATGACGATGGCGATGATTTCCCCCTCCTGGAGGGATGTGTCCCCGACAGAACAGCTCCGCCGGAGCCCTAGATTGGTACCACCAAGGTTCTGCCCCGTGGCGGTGGAGTCTCGTCCCGAAAGCTTGCTTACAATTTTTTCCTCAACGAAAGACTCCATGTAGTAGAAGATGGGCATCGGAGGGCCACCAGGGGGCCCACGAGGCAGGGGGGCGCGCCCAGGGGGTAGGGCGCGCCCCCACCCTTGTGTCGGTGTACTAGAATAGGGGTACCCTAGTACCCCGAACTTGTGCACGGGCAGTTGCAGCACCCCGCGGCAAGGCTTGACGGGCTAACACCAAGATCCTCCGTGGTTCCCTTGGAGCCATTCAAGAACAAAGTATTTAAGCTCAGGAGACAAGGCCCCGGCAAGAGGAGCTTGCCGGGAAGGCCAACCGAGGCACTTCAAGGAACTTGCCGCGACGCGCCACGCGCTCCGGCAAGGCAACAAGGCCCCGGCAAGAGGAGCTTGCCGGGAAGACCAACCAAGGTACCTCGAGGCCCGGTGAGCGACAAGCCTCCGGACCCGACAAGATAACAGCAGCGGCAAGGCGCTTGCCGCGGCAGGCGGCCACTATGTTCCCACGCTCCAGCGCATCCACCAACGTGTCGCTCTGGGGGCCTCTCCAGGCGCGCGTGGCGGGAGGCTGTGCAACCAGCGGTGCGCAGTGGCGTGCGAAGCTGACAAGATCGCCATCGTGGCGAACGGTGGCGCCCCTAACGGTCCTTTTCTGCATTATTTGGGCGACTCAGACGGGCATTAAATGCCCTTGTCCCCTGCCGTCAGGGTGAGGTAGGGTGCACTGTACAAGTAACTGTACCAACCACCTCACTTTTTACATTTGTACCCTTCTCTGCGTTGCCACCTGTCGGTGACCCCTTTAGCGTATAAAAGGAGGCCCATGCGCAACGTAGATGGGGTTCGGTTCGATTCATTCGTAAGCCAGAAAACACTTAGCTCTCGCGAGCAAGAACATAATACAACTAGACAAGCAGCAGTAGGAGTGTTATCTCTCCGGAGAGCTCCGAAGCTGGGTAAACTGCTCGTGTGCTTCGCCTTGATCTGCTCTTCGTGCGATCTCCGCCCCCCGCCGAACCGAAAGGGGCCCGGTCCGCCGGCCCCATAGGTGTTCGTGGATCAGTTTCCCCGACATCTTTGGCGCGCCAGGTAGGGGGGCGTCGAGATTGTGTGAACCTGATCCGGCGTTCACACGAGCTAGATCTTCATTCCCTTCATCAACGTGCCACCGAAGAAGAAGACTTCGGCGGCAGCCGCTCCGTCCACGTCACTTCCGCCACCGTTGGAGCAAACGGGTGGTGTAATGGATGCCGGCGGAAGAATGGACGTCGATGAGGAAGCTCATGATGCTGCCAGGTCCAAGAACAAGGCTGCACAAACCTCGGCGACTGTACACGTTCCACGCCACTCTCAGGAGGCGCAAGACCAACAGCGTCGAATGGAGGGCCACCATCCAGAGTCTCATCGGCTACGCCAACGGCGACACTCCACGGCGGCCGAGCGCGTCGCCGCCGCGGCAGGGTTGTCGGGCGCGAGCCGGTGGCGACGAAACGGGTGGAGGTGCAACTACCATGCAATCACCACCCCGAAGGCCAAGATCGCCGACTCGCCGGATCCACCTCGACAGCGACTCCACCGCATCTTCGGATCCACGAGCTCGTCGCGATCAGTGCCAAGTTCTTCATGATCGACAACAAGAAGACGCTCGAACTCGCATCGAGCGCTGCAGAGAAGCGCGACGTCAATCCGACAAGCGCGCTGGGCCCTCTGTTGACATGCATGCACCAGGGGAACCAGGCGATCTGCCGTACACGGAAGGTTGCCCTGTGTTCACTCGTGAGCTGCGGCAAGTCCAGTGGCCCAGCACGAAGAACTTCAAGCCAGACGTACCGGAGAAGTACGACGGCAAGACGCATCCGTCGGAGTTCCTCAGCATTTACACCATTGCGGTGCAGGCTGCTGGGGGAAGGGATGACAAGATCCTTTCCAACTACTTCCCGCTGGTACTCAAGCCCAACGTCAGGTCCTGGCTCATGCACTTGCCGGACAACTCCATATCCTCTTGGGCTGATCTCTGCCATCAGTTTGTCGGCGCCTTCACAGGCGGACACAAGCCTCATGGCCAGGAGAGTGATCTTCATCTGCTCGCCCAGAAGGAAGGAGAGCCCCTGCGCAAGTACATTCAGAGATTCAGCAGTGTGCAGCACAACATCCCAGACGTCCACCCTGCCATGGTGATCAGCGCGTTCCATCAGAACGTGCGAAACCGCAGGATGCGGGACGAAATGGCGATGTGCAAGATCAGGGATGTCAGTGAGTTATATGCACTGGCCGACAAGTGTGCATGTGCTGAGGAAGGGAGGAGACTCCCCGGAGAGAATGTAGGAGCGGGAGGATCTGACAGTGAAGATGCTGCCCCGGCAAGGAAAAACCGGTGGCGGAACAAAAGAAGGAGGAAAGGCAAAGAGGTGCTAGTTGTTGAGCAGTACGGCAACAGTGGTGGCGCCAAGGAAGACAAAGCTGGTGACTCCGGCAAGGAGGTTGCCGCGGAGGTGGCGGTCGCCGACAAGCAGGACGGCACCAACAAGCAGTATTGCAAGATCCACCGCACCAAGGGCCATGATCTCCAGAACTGTAAGAAAGTCGAGCAGCTTGTTGAGCAACAGAAAGCTGAATACGAGCGGCGCGACAAGGAGAAGGCCCAGGAAGGTGCTGGGGGATCCGGCAAGAAACGTCCCGACCGAGGAGGATGTCGCGGCAAGGCCAAGCAGCGGCAAGGAGACAGACCTCCTCGCGGCCGCGACAAGGATGAAGATGACGACGACGATGAAGACATGGATGATGAGGAGACTGATGAGCAGGAGTTCCAGAAAAGCCACAGAGGTCCTGTACGTTGACGGTGGTGCTTCTCTGCACACCTCGCACCGCCAGCTCAAGCAGTGGGTGCGGGAAGTTAATGCAGCAGAACCACCCGTCGAGTCACGCAAGCCTCTGAAATGGTCCAGCACGCCTATCATCTTTGATATTGAGGACCACCCTGATCGCATAACTGCGGTCGGGTACTTGCCGATGTTGGTTTCACCAACAATCCGCAACCTCAAGGTCACTAAGATGCTAGTTGACGACGGGGCCGGCTTGAACCTGATCTCCTCCACGGTGCTCCAGAAACTCCAGATCCCTGACAGCGAGCTCGAAGAGACCGGTACATTTCAAGGAATCAACCCGGGAAGAAGCAAGCCAAAGGGAAAGATCACGTTGCCGGTAACATTTGGCAGCGAGCTGAACTTCAGGACTGAGAGGGTCACATTTGATGTTGCTGACTTTCCATTACCTTACAATGGAATCCTTGGCCGTCCGACACTCGCCAAGTTCATGGCAGCCTCTCACTATGCGTACAACATACTGAAATGCCAGGCCCGATAAGTGTCATCTCTGTCCCTGGCGACAAGAAGGATGCTCTTATCTGTGCCGACAAGATCTACCGGGAAGCAGCAGCCACAGCAGAACACAAGACACTTGCCGCTGAAGCTCCCTGGGGGAAGAAGAAGACCAAGTCCGGCAAGAGTTCTGATGCCCACTCTGGCAAGCGCACCTCTTCGGAGTGCTGCGCTACCGTCGAGGACGCACCATTGAGCTCCACCGGCAAGTGTAAGAAGGCAATGACAGCTCCACCTGAGACCAAGAAGGTGTCCGCCAAGGAGGACGGCGCTAGTGGTACCTTCACCATCAGCGCCACTCTTGGCCCCAAATAGGAAAGCACACTCGTTGTTTTCCTGCGGGCGAATGTCGATGTGTTTGCGTGGCAACCGTCTGATATCCCCGGTGTTCCCAGGAAAGTAATTGAGCACCACCTTGCCGTTTGTCCTCATGCGCGGCCCGTCAAGCAGAAAGTCAGGAAACAGGCAGTGGAGCGCCAAGAATTCATCGCAGAAGAAATCAAGAAGTTGGAAGCAGCAGGCCTTGTCAGAGGAGTGCTCCATCCCACATGGTTGGCCAATCCTGTTGTCGTGCGCAAGGCTAACGGGAAATGGAGGCTTTGTATTGACTTCACTAATGTTAATAAAGCTTGTCCCAAAGACCCATTTCCCTTGCCGCGCATTGACCAGATTGTTGACTCCACAGCCGGATCTGATTTGCTTTCATTTCTTGATGCATACTCAGGATACCATCAGATCTTCATGGCAGAAGAGGATGAAGAGAAAACCGCATTTATCACCCCGTGTGGCACGTACTACTTCATACGGATGCCTTTCGGTTTGAAGAATGCTGGTTCAACATTCGCAAGGGTCGTCCACCATGCTTTTGAACTGCAGATGCACAGAAATGTGGAAGCCTACAGATGGAGCATATCCCAAGAGCTCAGAATGACATTGCTGATGGCCTGTCAAAGTGCGCCACACTAAAGTTACCTGTGGAACCAGGGATCTTTGTGCTCAAGTTGACTCGACCATCCGTAACACCATCAACTGGACAAAGCAAGAATAGGAAGTTGATTTCTGGTGACTACTTTCCGGCAGAGCTCCCCGAAGCCGCCGCCAAGAAAGTCCCCAAGATCAACACCAAGGTTGCTGAGGGGCAGTCTGCTCCGGCAAGCCTTATGGTTTGTTCCGTTGAAGCAGACGCTCCCGACAAGTTTTGCTCCGGCAAGCTTGCCGGGGAACATCGAGCTCCGGCAGGGCCGCAAGTCCTTGCCGTGGAAGCGGATGTTCCCGCAGCAGCAGATGTGCCTTTAGTCCTTGTTGTCGAGCCACAAGCTCCAGCATGAGCACAGCAGATTGTCCATTTCCTTCAGACAGGAGAACTTCCCGAAGAGCAAGAAGAAGCGGAAAAAGTAGCCCGGAAGTCAAGTATGTACCAGTTTGTCGATAGCATACTGTACAGAAGAAGACTCAACGGTGTGAAATTGAAGTGTATTTGCCGGGAAGATGGACAAAAGCTGTTGGCAGAGATACATGGAGGCATATGTGGCCACCACATTGGCGCAAGAGCACTTGCCGGCAAAGCTTTCCGGCAAGGTTTCTTTTGGCCGACAGCCCTCCAGGATGCAACTGCACAAGTAACCAAGTGTGAAGCATGCTAGTTCCACTCCAAACAGATACACCAGCCAGCTCAAGCTCTCCAGACGATCCCTTTATCCTGGCCATTTTTGGTCTGGAGGCTCGATATCCTCGGCCCTTTCCCCTGAGCTGTCGGGGGCTTTGAGTACTTGTACGTCACAATCGACAAGTTCACAAAGTGGCCGGAAGTGCAGCCAGTGAGGAAGGTGACAGCACAGTCAGCAGTCAAGTTCTTTAGGTCAATTGTTTGCCGTTTCGGGATCCCTGACAGGATCATCACCGACAACGACACATAATTCACGAGCCGCACCTTCATGCAGTACGTCCAAGACCTTGGCGCCAAGGTCTGCTTCACTTCTGTTGCTCCTCCAAGAAGCAACGGTCAAGCAGAGAGGGCAAATGCTGAAGTGCTGCGCGGGCTCAAGACCAGAACTTTCGACAGGCTGCGCAAGTGCGGAAAAAACTGGATCGAGGAGCTGCCGGTGGTTCTTTGGTCGATCAGAATGACGCCAAATCGAGCCACCGGCCAGACGCCTTTCGCTCTAGTCTATGGAGCAGAGGCAGTTCTCCCCACGGAACTCGTATACGGATCGCCTCGAGTGCTCGCTTATGATGAGCTTGAGCAAGAACAGCTGCGACAAGACGACGCGCTGCTCCTTGAGGAAGATCGTCTTCAGGCTGCTGTACAAGCTGCTCGATACTAGCAAGCTTTGCGCCGCTACCATAGCCGCAAAGTTAAAGCCAGAAGCTTCGAGGAAGGCGACCTTGTTCTTCGGCGCGTTCAGTCCACCAAGAATTCCAACAAGTTGACGCCAAAGTGGGAAGGCCCTTATCGGGTGAAACGAGTCACAAGGCCCGGTGCTGTCCGCCTTGAGACCGAAGATGGCATTCCGGTGAGCAACTCCTGGAACATAGAACATCTTCGTAAGTTTTTCCCGTAGGGCGCGGTTGCCGGAACCCGTTCCGGCAACCACCTTTTGTACAAGTCTTGCCGCTGTTGCATGTAATCCTTTGTACAAAGCCGGGCGCAGATCCCGTGCATAAATAGAACCCCATGTGCTCCGCACAACTTGTCCATTTCATGCATTAGTTTCTTTCTTGCATGCGTTATCTGACACTTTGTGCAGCACCTACATCCGTAAGCAATAACGAGCCGAAGGGCTCCATATCATTATTTTTTCTTCTTTCTTCTTTTTTCAACAAAGGAAAAGAAGGTTCCCTCGCACACAAGTTTGTCGGGGGGAAGGAGAAGATTGTGGTATGGACCAGGCGTCGTTCAAGCAAAGTTTTGCCTTGCCGGGAAGCAAACGACAGAAAAGCTAAGTCGCCAAAGTTTGAGCAATCAGTTTTTAAATTTTTGAGTTATCTTCCTCGAACGACCCTGCTTTGTATGGAAAACTTGTGCGCGGAGGAACCAACTCATGGCTAGTTGCGCCCTTACTTTGTTTTGAGTCCGCTCAACAACTTAAGTGTGCTACTTCTAGTCGCGACAAGGTTTCTTGTCGGAAGCAGCGCCGCCAGCAGGCTGCTGACGTTCCGCACTCAGCGCTCGCGGCTCGGCCGCCTGCGCCGACAAGTTCCCTAGAAGCGTAGGGTAAAAACATACAAAGGAAAGAATCTAGTAGAGGAAATAACATAGCAATTGATAACAGAAATAAAGTTATATTACAAGATAACTTGTCGCAGCTCTAACAGACTGTTTTCATAACATGATTAGTAGCGACAAGGGAAAAGAGAAAACGGGCGGCCTAGTCTACGCGATCGCCCTCAACCCTCTTGATCTCGCTCACCTTGTCCACAATGGGTGCGACAAGGGCCTTGAGCGCATCCAGATCGGCGTCAGGCGACAAGGACCTGAGGACGTTGGTAAGGTTGAGGCCTGGGTTGCGGAAGGCCACCTTCATCAGCACCTTCTGGAGAGCCCCCGCGCAAATCCTGCGCGACTCGTCGGCCAGCTGCTTTAGGATCCTCTCCCGGAGCCGCTGGAGTGCCGTCGCCACGCCCTTGAAGAACAGGCTGAGCTTGGCACTGGGTTGGAGATTCTCGTCGGACGGATACCCAAAGTCCTCCATCCCCAGCTGCGCCAGCTCCTCGTCGATGACTGCGGCAATATTCACCAGACCCTCGGTCCAGTGCTCCACAGTATCTCTGAACGAGTTCTGGGTAACTGCGATGCTCTCCAGCAGCGCCTTGTCAGCTTTGACCTTCTCCGACAAGGTCTTCTCCCGCTCCTTGGTGGCCTCCAGTGTCTGCATCAGCATGGCCAGCTTCAACTCCAGGACCGCATTGGAATCCTTGGCGGCGCTGAGCTCCTTGCCCCTCTCAGCGAGAAGACCTTGCAGCTCACCGTGGGCGGCAGCATCCTTCTCACGCTCACGCTTGAGCGCGACAAGCTCCTCGCCGCTCTCCCCGATGTTGGCCTCCAACTGCGCCACCTTCTCCTCCAGCTCTTTCTTGGCAGCCTCTGCGATTGCGGCAGCGTCCTTTGCCTCCTTGAGCACCCCGCCAAGTGCTTGCTCGCGCTCGGCGAGCTCCTCCTTGTAGCTGTCGAGGTTGGCCTTCCGCTGAACCAATTCGCCTTCTCGCACGGACTGCTTCTCGGCGGCCAGCCTTTGTTCCTCCTCAGCTTCGGCCTTCTCGAGAAGGAAGGCCGTGTGCTCCTCATCGAGTCGCTCCCGCTCCTGTGCCAGGGACCAGAGAGCTTCTTGATTGTGGCCCCGGAGCTCCTCCGTGCGCTTCTCCATGTCAACTCCCGCCTTCGCGACAAGCGCTTCCCGGGAAGCCAGCTTGGCTTGCCGTGCACGGTAGAGTGACAGCAGCTTCCGCAGTAGCTCCTCCTCCTCAGGCTCGCCACTGCTACTGCTGGGCGCGTCGACCAACGACAGTCCAGCAGAGGCGAGCACCTCCTCATCGAAAGTTTCCCCCTCGACCGGCGCCCTGGAGCTCGACGCCCAGGGTAGCTTGATGAAGATATCATCACCGGCCTTCAAGTAGGCGCCGGGCTGGGGATCCTCGGAGCCCGGCTCCGCAGAAGCGGCAGAGGGATTGGCGGTCGGTGCAGCGCCTGGCGCTCCTGCGGCCTCAGGGTCGTCAGTGCGATCGCCCGACCCCTCACCGGCTTCTGCGGCGGCAGACTTGGCGGCCTCCTCGCCGGCGGCCTCATCAGCACCGGCCCCTTCCTCGCCGGCGCCCTCTATCTCCATTAGCTCAGCAGTAGATGGGTCTGAAGAACGAAGAAGGGAGAAAAATCAATCAAAAATCCAAGAGAAGAAAATCAGAAGAAGAAGAACCCAAGGGAAAGTTTTTGGGCAAGTGAATTACCTATGCCAAGATCTGCAGTTGCAGTCTCGGCCGCCGCAGGATCGACGGTGCTGCCCCTTGCCGGAGAGTTCTCCCTTGCCGGAGAGCGCTCCCCTACCGGGAACTCCTCCCTTAGCGGCGTAGTCGAAGCAGATGGCACTTTGGGACCAGCTTTCGGCGCTCCTGATATGGCTACTCTGCTCCTACACAAATCAACAAGCAAGATATCAACAAAGGAAAAAGCACTCATGCGCGCCTGACAGCAGAAAGCTAACTATGAGCTTACGCTGGGGGCTGCGCTGGGGGCTGTTTTGAGGAGTGGTTGCCAGGTCCATCAAGGTGGTCTCGGACCCACCCCCTGCTGACACGGTGGGGTCATCTTCGATGACAATCAGCGCGGCCTTGGCCCTCTTCGCCGCTCTCTGGGCCAGCGTCCTGAAAAGAAAGGAGTCCAGATTGAAGCAAGTTAGATACAAGATAAAAACAACAAGATTGAAGAACTACAAGAGCACCAAAGAAACTTACTCTTCTTCCTCCTCGTCGGAGCTGAGCGCGGAAAGATCGAAGTCCGGCTCCCTTCCGGTGCGGCGAGGCGGAGGAGTAGGATCCCTTGCCCGCTTGGCGGGGGCGGTGGCGGTGGCCCGGGAAGATCCCGCTCCAGTTGCCGCTGCTGCGTGGGGCGCTCCCGCGACAACATTGCTTGCCGCGGTAGAGCGTGTCGCTCGGCTTGGCGGCTGTTGACCCGGCTGCCGCCCCACTACGTCCGCGGCCCTGCGAAGACGCCTTCTTGGCGGGGCCGGGGGCTCCGCCTGCAGCAAGCCTTCTGAAGGCTCAGGCTCTTCTTCGCCGGCCTCGCTCGGCTCAGCTTCAGAACCGGCAGGCTCTTCCTCGCCAATGAACTCCGAGAAGGGCGGGCAGAGACCGCAATAGAAGAACAGCGCGAAGAATGGGTACCCGTTTGGAGCCAGTTCCGAAGCAGCGGCCGGGAGTACCCTTGTGCGCGGATGCGCCCGCGTCTCCGTCGCCCAAAAGAGGTAGAAGTACTGCCTTAGCTCCTTCACGCCGAGCTGGGGGGAGTAGATCGCCCACTCCTTCCGCAGCGCCGCGAGCCGCTGCGCCTCGGTCGACTTCACGCCCTTTCCCTTGTCGGCTTTCGGAGCCATGGCAGAGGTGGTGGGGGAGGTCGACAGCATTGGTGATGCTGGTGGCAATGGGGGGCGGAGCGCTGCTCTCTCGGCTTCGAGAAGAAGGGGGGGGGAGCGGCGGAGGTTCGTGAAGATGGAGTAGTAGCAACCAGCGAGGGGGAACGAACTGCCCCTGTTTCCTCTGCTTATAAAGAGGGACGGGGCGGACATTTCGCCCTTCCGAATAAAGAACCACCCACGATCTATCCCACGATGCCGCATTCAACGCGTGCCGTTAGGGGAGAGCGCGGTGGATACAGAGCGAGATTCGGCGTGGCCAGTCCACATGTGCCAGTGCCCTGTCTTGGGCCTGGCCCAACAGCGCTCGGCACCGTGTCTAGCCCAGGCCCGGGGGCTCCTGTCGGTGTACTAGAATAGGGGTACCCTAGTACCCCGAACTAGTGCACGGGCAGTTGTAGCACCCCACGGCAAGGCTTGCCGGGCTAACACCAAGATCCTCCGTGGTTCCCTTGGAGCCATTCAAGAACAAAGTATTTAAGCTCAGGATACATGGCCCGGGCAAGAGGAGCTTGCCGGGAAGGCCAACCGAGGCACTCCAAGGAACTTGCCGCGACGCGCCACGCGCTCCGGCAAGGCAACAAGGCCCCGACAAGAGGAGCTTGCCGGGAAGACCAACCAAGGTACCTCGAGGCCCGGTGAGCGACAAGCCTCCGGAACCGACAAGATAACAGCAGCGGCAAGGCGCTTGCCGCGGAAGGCGGCCACTATGTGCCCACGCTCCAGCGCATCCACCAACGTGTCACTCTGGGGGCCTCTCCAGGCGCGCGTGGCGGGAGGCTGTGCAGCCAGTGGTGCGCAGTGGCATGCGAAGCTGACAAGATCGCCATCATGGCGAACGGTGGCGCCCCTAACGGTCCTTTTCTGCATTGTTTGGGCGACTCAGACGGGCATTTAATGCCCTTGTACCCTGCCGTCAGGGTTAAGTAGGGTGCACTGTACAAGTAACTGTACCAACCACCTCACTTTTTACATTTGTACCCTTCTCTGCGTTGCCACCTGTCGGTGAACCCTTTAGCGTATAAAAGGAGGCCCATGCGCAACGTAGAGGGGGTTCGGTTCGAATGGTTCGGTTTGATTCATTCGTAAGCCCGAAAACACTTAGCTCTCGCGAGCAAGAACATAATACAACCAGACAAGCAGCAGTAGGAGTGTTATCTCTCCGGAGAGCTCCGAAGCTAGGTAAACTGCTCGTGTGCTTCGCCTCGATCTACTCTTCGTGCGATCTCCGCCCCCCGCCGAACCGAAAGGGGCCCGGTCCGCCGGCCCCATAGGTGTTCGTGGATCAATTTCCCCGACACCTCGTGGTTGGTGAGTGGCCCCCCTCTGGTACTTCTTGCACTTAGTATTTTTTATATATTCTGAAAATAACTTCCGTGAAGTTTCATGACTTTTGGAGCTGTGCAGAATAGGTCTCTAATATTTGCTCCTTCTCCAGCCTAGAATCCCAGCTGCCGGCAATCTCCCTCCTTATGTAAACCTTGTAAAATAAGAGAAAATAGGCATAAGTATTGTGACATAATGTGTAATAACAGCCCATAATGCAATAAATATTGATATAAAAGCATGATGCAAAATTGATGTATGAACTTCCCCAAGCTTAGACCTCGCTTGTCGTCAAGCAAAAGCCGAAATCGAAAAATATGTCCACATGTTTAGAGATAGAGGTGTCGATAAAAATAAAATACGGACATGAGGGCATCATGATCATTCCTAGAATGTCAACTTATATAATTATTGTCATATGATCTCTTATGCTAGAGTAACAATTCAATCGCAATTTCAAGTATGAATCATAAAGTTCATTGAAAACTAACAAACTATAATCTCAGTCATTGAAGCAATTGCAATTTATCATAACATAGGAAAGAGTCAATATAAGAGCTTTTCAGAAAGTCCACATACTCAACTATCATATAGTCCTTCACAATTGCTAACACTCACGCAATACTTATGGGTATGGAGTTTTAATCGGACACAGAGAAAGATAGGGGCTTATAGTTTTGCCTCCCAATATTTTACCTCAAGGGTAATGCCAACAATAATAGTTCATGAAAACTCACATCTAATTAGCCATATATACCAGGATCTTTCCAACATATTGTGCTTGCCAAAACATAAAATGTAAAAAGGAAAGGTGAAGATCACCATGACTCTTATGTAAGGTAGGAGATAAAAGTAGAAGATAGGCCCTTCGCAGAGGGAAGCAGAGGTTGCCATGCACTTTTATAGTGGGATGCACAAAATCTTAATGCGAAAGAACATCACTTTATATTGCCACTTGTGATATGGACCTTTATTATGCAGTCTGTCGATTTTGTTTCTTCCATATCACAAGATCGTATAAAGCTTATTTCCTCCCACACTAGTAAGTCATACACATTTAGAGAGCAAATTTTATTGCCTGCAGCGATGAAAACTTACTTGAAGGATCTTACTCAATCCATAGGTAGATTTAGTGGACTCTCATGGTAAAATTGGGTTTAGGGATATTTGGAATCACAAGTAGTATCTCTACTTAGTGCAAAGAATTTGGCTAGCATGAGGGGGAAAGGCAAGCTCAATCATGTTGGATGATCCATGACAATATAATTTATCTCAGATGTAAGAAAACATAACCCATGACATTGTCTTCCTTGTCCAACATCAACTCTTTAGCATGTCATATTTTAATGAGTGCTCACAATCATAAAAGATGTCCAAGATAGTGTATTTATATGTGAAGACCTCTCTTTCTTTATTACTTCCTATTAATTGCAACGATGACCAAAACTATGTTTGTCAACTCTCAACAAGTTTTATTCATCATACTCTTTATATGTGAGCTCATTACTCTCCGTAAGATCCATATGATCTCTTTTATTTCTTCTCTTTTATTTTATTCCCTCAAGATCATAGCAAAATCTTCAAGCCCTTGACTCAACACTAATCTTTATTATATAGCTCACGGACTCTATTACATAGAGGGATCATAAAGCAAAACTCAAAACTAGATCATACGAAAAACTTTATTCTACTAGATAAAGATATTACCAAAAGGATCAAGCTAAGAAAAACGGTAAACATAAAAGTGATGGTGATACGATACCGGGGCACCTCCCCCAAGCTTGGCAGTTGCCAAGGGGAGTGCCCATACCCATATGATTATGTGTCCTTAGATGGTGAAGAATATGGTGGTGATGATGAAGTAGGCTTGTCATCCATCTTCCAAGGCATAGGCTCACCAGCCAAACTCATACTCTTCAATCTATATTCATACTCACAGTTTTTGTTTTGCAGGTCATAGATTTGGGCTTGGAGGTTCTCGATCTTCTCGTGAAGCTTGAAGATGGTCTCCCCAATGTTCTTGGCATCTAGCTTGTGGTTGTTAGTGAACTCCGCGATCATCATATGGTTGGCATTGAGTCCGCATTCCACCATCTCCTGGCACTTGAAAACTTGTTGCTCCATTGCCTCGAGCCTTGTCTCCACGCTTCCTGTCCTCCTTGGTCACTCAACATCGCGGATGTGCAGCACCCCCTCATGCGTCTCAATGGTTTGAGGGTGTTGCGGCAGTTCCGCGAGGTAGGGGTTGATGACCTTCTTGAAAAACTTGTCCTTGGGGGCACTTGGAGACGTCATGATGATCTAGATCTGTCAGAAAAACAGCTCGAAAACAGAGGACAATTGCGTGATACAGGAGTCAAAACCTTCGGGAGATTATATAATGAATTTTTACCGACCAAAATACGTAACGTGCAAGAAAATGGAGTCCAGAGAGTGCACAAGGTGCCCACGAGGCAGGGGGCGCACCCAGGGGGGTAGGCCGCGCCCTCCACCCTCGTGGATCCCTCGTGTCCTTCCCGTACTGCTTCTTATTTTTCTATTTTTCTAAATATTCCCAAATAGAGAAAAATTGCCATTAGAACTGTTTTGGAGTCGGTTTCCTTACCGTACCACATACCTATTCCTTTTCGGAGTCTGAAACGTTCCGGAAAGTATACCTTATGTATTCCTCCGGGGTTATTGTAGCGACCAGACCTCAAACGGTCCAATCTCTGTGCTCATGTGTCATCCCTGGATCAGTAATGCTGACACCACACAGTACTCGAAGGATTTATAGCAGAGTAGCAATCACACACTTATTACATCGAGTGTCTCACAAGAGAACTGATTACAATAAATATGGCTTAAGGCCATCTAATAACGATAACAATGGAAGGCTTGGAAGATAAGTGAGTACATCAACTCCAACGGCACCTTAATCGTCGTCCGAAAAGTCTGCAACATTAACGTTGCAGCCCGAAACGGGTCAGCACATGGAATATGATGGCAAAGTAACACATAGAGAGTAATGGAATGAAATAGGCTATACTATATGCATATTTGGCTGGTGGAAAGCTCTATGGTTATAGTTTTGCGAAAAGCCAATTTTTCCCTACTGCAAAGGAATAAATTCTATTTAACTAACATGGTGGTTGTTAAACATTGAAAATGGTTGACAACATTCTCAATCCCAATTAAGCATCATCTTTAAACAAAACCCAACAAATTAACTTTAGAGTGACATGATGAGATTCACATGATAATCCAGGTACTAGATACGCAAGATGTCCATAACCGGAGACACGGCTAATCATGGTTAGTTTATACACTCTGTAGAGGTTTGCGCACTTTTCCCCACAAGACTCGATCGCTTCTGTTTGGTTTCTCGCACTACACGGTGTTTGAGAAATGGATGACCGAGACATAGTCTTTCAGAAGTGCTAGCACCTTATGATCGGGTAGACCGTTACACCTACTTTCCCCTACATCTCCTAGTCTACCACTGTAAGAGTTCTCATAACTTAGTCAACTATGCTAGAGCCCATAATAGCTTGTGGCTGCACACAGAAGTTCTAGCATGAATAGTCTCATGATCCCTTTGAGCCTGGGTGGCGGTCCAAAAGAAAAACAGGCAATCCTGGAATACCCAGGTGCCTCAATCCACCCAGATGTGTATTTAAGTTGCCACCTTAGATAAACCATTAATTTAACAATCTCACATCTGTCATGGATACACTCACCCAATCCACGTCTACTAGCATAGCATAGCATAATTAAGCAACGTAGAGGTAACTCCCAAAGGTTTGATAATAAAACAGGTAATAGGTACTACCTCATCTACTTCCCAAACCCACAATTTAAATAGATACTAAACATGGAATGTGTGAGGATTGATCTAATGCAATAAAAACTGGGTAGTTGGGAATATGATCAAAGTGTTACTTGTCTTGCTGATGATCCAGGAAACCTAGCGATTCGAAGTAGCAAGCGGCGCACTCCGGGTACTCTATCACAAACAAACAAGCATACAATAAGTACTCAACTAATGCACAGGTAAAACTCGAATAAGAGATCTAACCAGAAGGTTCAACTTAAGAACTCCGGTTGGCAAAAAGAATCAAATCGAACGAAGCAACGAAAGACAAACGGCAAAAAAGGCTTCGTTTACTATTCTGGATCTAGGGCAATTTTTACAGTGGCAAAAACTTGTTTGAGATGTTTAAACGGAAAGAGGGTTTCGAGACGAAACTCCAGGCGCTTGAATCGCCGGATTCCGATAAACGAGCGAAAAGTTAGACTAAAACGAAAATCGGATCAGGAATCGCGATAGGAAAAATCGCGGATTTAATCCGAGAAAAAGAAAAACGACGAACGTTCGTTAGAACGAACGAACGGGCGAACGCTCGCTAAATAAATAAACCGGAAAAACCGATCTATTTAGAAAAACCGAAACTAAAAAAACAAACAAAACCGACGGAAAACTGATCGGTTTTTCTATAAAAAACCGGCGGCGAAAAACTACCTCTGGCGGCGGCGGCAGGCGGCGGCGCGGAGAGGCGGCGAGGCGGTGGGGCGGCGCGGAGCAGCGGCGGCGGCAGCCTAGGGTTAGGGTTCGGGGGTGTCGGCGACTTGGGCTGGCCTTGGGCCCCAGGGCGCTATATAAAGGGCCCGGCCTGGCGGAGTCCTGGCCGGTTACGGCCCAGAGTCGGTTCGGACTCTTTTTTTTAATTACGCTTAGAAAAAAAATAAAAGGAATACTAAACGGACTCCAAAAATCCCGAAATAAATTTTCCCCGGCTTCTAAAATCAAGCCGCACAGGATGAACATTTATTTGGGGCCTAAATGCAATTTTGAAAAATGCGCATTTTTCCTAAATTCAAATAAAATAGCAAATAAATCTGAATATAAACTTATTTGATTTTTTATTAAATCCTCAATATTTCTTTATTTTGGGAAAGTCATTTTATTCCCTCTCTCATTTTTTTGTAATAGAAATAATTGAAGATAAAATAAATAAAATCAAATGATCCTATTTTTTAAATTTTGAGAAAACTCAAATATGAAAATAACGAAATTCCCAACTCTCTCCGAGGGTCCTTGAGTTGCGTAGTATTTTCTAGGATCAAACAAAATGCAATAAAATATGATATGCAATGATGATCTAATGTATAACATTTCAAATTGAAAATTTGGGATGTTACAATTATGGTTTCAATAACATTGGTTTCAACATTGACAGGATTACCCGAGATATAATGTTTAATTCTTTGACCGTTCACCACCTTCGGATTTGTGCCTTCGAAGTTGTTGATTTTTATGGCACCGGAACGATAGACCTCCTCAATAACGTAAGGACCTTCCCATTTAGAGAGAAGTTTTCCTGCAAAAAATCATAAACGAGAGTTGTATAGCAATACATAATCACCTACATTAAACTCACGCTTTTGTATCCTTTTGTCATGCCTTCTTTAAACTTTTTCTTTAAACAATTTGGCATTCTCATAGGCTTGGGTTCTCCATTCATCAAGTGAGCTAATGTCAAATAACCTTTTCTCGCAGGCAAGTTTGAAATCATAATTGAGCTCTTTAATAGCCCAATAAGACTTATGTTCTAGTTCTAGAGGTAAGTGACATGCTTTTCCATAAACCATTTTATACGGAGACATACCAATAGCATTTTTATATGCAGTTCTATAGGCCCATAATGCGTCATCAAGTTTCTTGGACTAGTTATTTCTAGATCTATTAACAGTCTTTTGCGAAATTAATTTGAGTTCTCTATTACTCAATTCTACTTGACCACTAGACTGTGGGTGATAAGGAGGTGCAATTCTATGATTAACATCATACTTAGCAAGCATTTTACGGAAAGCACCATGAATAAAATGTGAACCACCATCAGTCATTAAATATCTAGGGACGCCAAACCTCGAAAAAATAACTTCCTTAAGCATCTTAATAGAGGTGTTATGATCAACACTACTAGTTGGAATAGCTTCTACCCACTTAGTAACGTAACCAACAGCAACTAAAATATGTGTATACCCATTAGAGGCAGTAAAAGGTCCCATATAATCAAAGCCCCAAACATCAAATGGTTCAATAACAAGTGAATAATTCATAGCCATTTCTTGACGTCTACTAATATTACCAATTCTTTGACATTCATCACAAGATAAGACAAACTTACGGGCATCCTTGAAGAGAGTAGGCCAATAAAAACCGGATTGTAATACCTTATGTGCAGTTCTATCTCCAGCGTGGTGTCCTCCATAGGCTTCAAAGTGACACTTGCGTAGGATCTGGTCCTGTTCATGCTCAGGTACACAACGCCTAATAAGACCATCTACTCCTTTATAAAGATGTGGGTCATCCCAAAAGTAATGTCTTAAATCATAGAAAAACTTTTTCTTTTGCTGGTATGTGAAACTAGGTGGTATAAATTTAGCAACAATGTAGTTAGCATAATCAGCATACCATGGAGCAGTATGATAAGCGTTTATGACATTTAATTGTTCATCAGGAAAGCTATCATCAATAGGTAGTGGGTCATCAAGAACATTTTCTAACCTAGACAAGTTATCTGCAATGGAGTTCTCAGCTCCCTTTCTATCAATAATATGAAAACCAAATTCTTGTAGCAAGAGAACCCATCTAATAAGTCTAGGTTTAGCATCTTTCTTTTCCACAAGATATTTAACAGTAGCATGATCCGTGTGAATAGTTACTTTAGAATCAACAATATAAGGTCCGAACTTATCACAAGCAAATACAACTGCTAAGAATTCTTTTTCAGTAGTAGCATAATTTCTCTGGGCATTCTCTAGAGTTTTACTAGCATATTGAATAACATTTAATTTCTTATCAACTCTTTGCCCTAGAACAGCACCGACAACATAATCACTAGCATCACACATAATTTCAAAAGGTAAATTCCAATCAGGTGGCTAAACAATAGGTGCAGAGATCAATGCTTTGTTAAGTATTTCAAGTGCTTCTACACAATCATCATCAAAGACGAATGGTATATCTTTTTGTAATAAATTAGTGAGAGGCCGAGAAATTTTTGAGAAGTCCTTAATAAACCTCCTATAAAAGCTGGCATGGCCAAGGAAACTTCTTATACCTTTGATGTTGTAGCGACTCGACCTCAAACGGTCAAGTCTCTGTGCTTCAGTGTCATCCCTGGATCGGTAATGCTAACACACACATTACTCGAGGATTTATAACAGAGTAGCAATCACACAGTTATTACATCGAATATCTCTAAAGAGAACTTATTACAATAAATATGGCTTAAGGGCATGTAATACGATAACAGCGGAAGGCCTGGAAGGTAAAGTGAGTCCATCAACTCCAACGGCATAGCTGATGTGCACGACAACGACCTAACGAACCTTACTCCTCGTCTGAAAAGTCTGCAACATAATACGTTGCAGCCCGAAACGGGTCAGCACATGGAATATACTGGCAAAGTAACACAGTAGAGCAAGAACAGAATAATGCTATCACTACATGCATATTTGGCTGGTGGAAAGCTCTATGGTTACATTTTTTTGTGAAAAGCCAATTTTTTCCTACAACAAAGGAATAGATTTTAATTTAACTATCATGGTAGTTGAAACATCATTGAGAAGGTTCCTCCAACTCAATCCCAATTAAGGTAATTAACAACCGAACAATATTAATTTAGAGTGATGAGATACTTAAGATACTCCAAGTACTATAGATACTCAAGATGTCCATAACCGAGGACACGACTAACCATGATTAGTTTGTACACTCTGCAGAGGTTTGCGCACTTTTCCCCACAAGACTCGATCGCCTCCGTTGGATTTCTCGCACTCATGATGTTTGAGAAACGGATGACCGAGACACAGTCTTTCAGAAACATTAACTCTCTACTCCGGGCAGACCATACCAAACCTAGAACCCACTACCTGCACCAATCCCAGACTTGGAGACAAGAATTGGGTACAAGAGATGAACTAGGGTTTTGAGATGAGATGGTGCTAATGAAGATGTTGGTGGAGATTGCCCTCTCCCGATGAGAGGAGCATTGGTGATGACGATGGCGATGATTTCCCCCTCCGGGAGGGAAGTTTCCCCGACAGAACAGCTCTGCCAGAACCCTAGATTGGTTCCGCCAAGGTTCCTCCTCGTGGCGGCGCAGTTTCGTCCGAGAAGATGGCTTATGATTTTTTTCTCAATGAAAGACTCCATATAGCAGAAGATGGCCACCAGAGGGCCACCAGGGGGCCCACGAAGTAGGGGGCGCGCCCAGGGGGGTAGGGCGCGCCCCCACCCTTGTGGGCAGGGTGTGCCCCCCTAGTGAAGTTCTTACTCTCAGTATTTTTTATATATTTGGAAAACACCTTCCGTGAAGTTTCAGGACTTTTGGAGCTGTGCAGAATAGGTCTCTAATATTTGCTCCTTTTCCAGCCCAGAATCCCAGCTACCGGCATTCTCCCTCTTTATGTAAACCTTGTAAAACAAGAGAGAATAGGCATAAGTATTGTGACATAATGTGTAATAACAGCCCATAATGCAATAAATATCGATATAAAAGCATGATGCAAAATGGACGTATCAACTCCCCCAAACTTAGACCTCGCTTGTCCTCAAGCGAAAAGCCGAAATCGAAAAATATGTCCACATGTTTAGAGATAGAGGTGTCGATAAAAATAAAATACAGACATGAGGGCATCATGATCATGCTTAGAACATCAACTTATATAATTCTTTGTCATATAATCTCTAATGCTAGAGTAATAATTCAATCACAATATCAAGTATGAATCGTAAACTTCATTGAAAACTAACAAACTAAAATCTCAGTCATTAAAGGAATTGCAATTTATCATAACATAGGAAATAGTCAATGTATAAGAGCTTTTTAGCAAGTCCACATACTCAACTATCATATAATCTTTCACAATTGCTGACACTAACGCAATACTGATGGGTATGGAGTTTTAATCGGACAGAGAGAAAGATAGGGGCTTATAGTTTTGCCTCCCAACGTTTTACCTCAAAGGTAATGTCAACAATAATAGTTCATGAAAACTCAAATCCAATTAGCCATATATACCAGGATCTTTCCAACATATTGTGCTTGCCAAAGGATAAAGTATAAAAAGGAAGGGTGAAAATCACCATGAGTCTTATGCAATGTAGTAGATAAAAGTAAAAGATAGGCCCTTCGCAAAGGGAAGCAGAGGTTGTCATGCGCTTTTATGGTTGGATGCACAAAATCTTAATGCGAAAGAACGTCACTTTATATTGCCCCTTGTGATATGGACCTTTATTATGTAGTCTTGCGCTTTTATTACTTCCATATCACATGATCGTATAAAGCTTATTTCCTCCACACCAATCAATCATACATATTTAAAGAGCAATTTTTATTGCTTGCACCGATGACAACTTACTTGATAGATCTTACTCAATCCATAGGTAGATATGGTGGACTCTTATGGAGAGACTCGTTTTAGGGTATTTGGAAGCACAAGTAGTATCTCTACTTGGTGCAATGAATTTGGCTAGCATGAGGGGGAAAGGCAAGCTCATCATGTTGGAAGATCCAAGACAATATAATTCATCTCAGATGTAAGAAAACATAACCCATTACGTTGTCTTCCTTGTCTAATGTCAACTCTTTAGCGTGTCATATTTTAATGACTGCTCACAATCATAAAAGATGTCCAAGATAGTATATTTATATGTGAAGACCTCTCTTTCTTTATTACTTCTTATTAATTGCAACGATGACCAAAACTATGTTTGTCAACCCTCAACAAGTTTTATTCATCATACTCTTTCTATGTGAGCTCATTACTCTCCATAAGATTCACATGATCCCTTTGTTTATTTTATTTCTTTCTCTTTTCTTTTATTCCTTTAGGATCATGGAAAAATAACCAAGACCTTGAATCAACACTAATCTTTATTATATAGCTCACAGACTCGATTACATAGAAGGATCATAAAGCAAAACTCACAACTAGATCATACTAAAAAAATTTATTCTACTAGATCAAGATATTACCTAAAGGATCGAACTAAGAAAAATGGTAAAGATAAAAGTAATGGTGATACGACACCGGGGCACTCCCCCAAGCTTGGCAGTTGCCAAGTGGAGTGCCCATACCCAGGTGATTATGTCTCCTTTGTTGGTGAAGAAGGTGGAGTTGTTGATGATGGATAGTCGCACATCGAGCGTAGGAGGTCTTCTAACTTGCGGATAATGCCCTTGAGTGCGATGATATGCTCCTTCAACAAAATATTTTCACGTGTGAGATACTTATTTTGTATACGAGCTAACTCAATCGTCTTGAAAGATTCTATTTCTGTTGGGGTTAGAAGATTGTGATCCAGTTGAAGGGTGTCTTCTGTTGCCAGAACTTGGTCCTCCATGGCCTTCTTGATCCCTTCATCCTTGTTGATCTCCATAGGTTCTTCTCTCTTCAGCATTATCTTCATTAGCCAAGCATCGTTGCCCTCATGGTTGGAGGAGGAGGGAGATGACATAGTGCCTGGTCTTGACAACCCTGACAAAAAACAGCTCAAAACAAAGACAGGAGATTTCTGCGTGTTACAGGAGTCAAAACCCCCGGGAGATTATATAATGAATTTTTTCCGACCAAAATACGTGTCATGTACGAATACGGAGTCCGGAGAGCACACAAGGAGCCCACGAGGTAGGGGGCGCGCCCAGTAGGGTAGGGCGCGCCCGCCACCCTCGTGGAGCCCTTGTGTCCTTCCCGGACTGCTACTTATTTTTCTATTGTTCTAAATATTCCAAAACAGAGAAATATTGCCTTAAAAACTGTTTTGGAGTTGGTTTACTTACCGTACCACATACATATTCCTTTTCGGAGTCTGAAACGTTCTGGAAAGTGTGCCTTATGTATTCCTCTGGGGTTACAGTTTCAATAACATTAGTTTGAACATTTATGGGATTACCTGAGATATAATGTTTAATTCTTTGACCGTTCACCACCTTCGGATTTGTGCCTTCGAAGTTGTTGATTTTTATAGCACCGGAACGGTATACCTACTGGATAACGTAAGGACCTTCCCATTTAGAGAGAAGTTTTCCTGCAAAAAATCTTAAATGAGAGTTGTATAGCAATACATAGTTACCTACATTAAACTCACGCTATTGTATCCTTTTGTCATGCCATCTTTTAACTTTTTCTTTAAACAACTTGGCATTTTTGTAGGCTTGGGTTCTCCATTCATCAAGTGAGCTAATATCGAATAACCTCTTCTCGCCGGCAACTTTAAAATCATAATTAAGTTCTTTAATATCCCAATAAGCCTTGTGTTCTAGTTCGAGAGGTAAATGACATGCTTTTCCATAGAACATTTTATACGGAGACATACCCATAGGATTTTTATATGCAGTTCTATAGACCCATAATGCATCATCAAGTTTCTTGGACCAATTCTTTCTTGACCTATTAACAGTCTTTTGAAAAATTAATTTGAGTTCTCTTTTACTCAATTCTACTTGACCACTAGACTGAGGGTGATAAGCAGATGCAATTCTATGATTAACATCACATTTAGCAAGCATTTTATGGAAAGTACCATGAATAAAATGTGAACCACCATCAGTCATTAAATATCTAGGGACTCCAAATCTTGGAAAAATAACTTCTTTAAGCATTTTAATAGAAGTGTTATGATGAACACTACTAGTTGGAATAGCTTCTACCCACTTAGTAACATAATCAACAACAACTAAAATATGTGTATTACCATTAGAGAAAGGAAAAGGTCCCATATAGTCAAAGCCCCAAACATCAAATGGTTCAATAACAAGTGAATAATTCATAGGAATTTCTTGACGTCTACTAATATTACCAATTCTTTGACATTCATCACAAGATAAGACAAACTTACGGGCATCCTTGAAGAGAGTAGGCCAATAAAAACCAGATTGCAGTACCTTATGTGCAGTTCTATCTCCAGCATGGTCTCCCCCATAAGCTTCGGAGTGACACTTGCGTAGGATTTGTTCCTGTTTATGCTCAGGTACACAAAGCCTAATAACACCATCTACTCCTTTATAAATATGTGGGTCATCCCAAAAGTAATGCCTCAAATCATAGAAGAACTTTTTCTTTTGCTGATATGTGAAACTAGGTGGTATAAACTTAGCAACAATGTAATTAGCATAACCAACATACCATGGAGCAGTATGAGAAGCATTTATGAAATTTAATTGCTTGTGAGGAAAGCTATCATCAATAGGTAGTGGGTCATCAAGCACATTTTCTAACCTAGACAAGTTGTCTGCAACGGGGTTCTCAGCTCCTTTTCTATCAACAATATGCAAATCAAATTCTTGTAGCAAGAGAACCCATCTAATAAGTATAGGTTTAGCATCTTCTTTTCCGTAAGATATTTAATAGCAGCATGATCAGTGTGAATAGTTACTTTAGAATCAACAATATAAGGTCTAAACTTATCACAAGCAAATACAACTACTAAGAATTCCTTTTCAGTAGTAGCATAGTTTCTTTGAGCATTGTCTAGAGTTTTACTAGCATATTGAATAACATTTAGTTTCTTATAAACTCTTTGTCCTAGATAAGCGCTTCCATACAAAAAAGGCAAAAGTCTTGTATCCCCAAAAATCTCTCCCAGCCTCCTCTCTCCCATCCTGCCACCGCCGGCCCCTCCAGTCGCTGCTGTCTCCTCCTCCTACCACTCGTCCCCCACTTCTGATCTACCGTCTCCCTCCCAACCTCGAGCGCTGCAGTAGATTTCGGACGAGCTGGAGGTGATGTCGTCAAGGTCGCAGTTCCCGTCGGCACCCTCTGCAGCGGGTCCAGTGGGGTGGGATGCACGCTGCTCATAACAATGTCGGCGGCTGCGGCCGTCCCTGCCATGGCGTCGACCTGCACTAGCCTAGTGCTACAGCTAGCTGGTTGGATCGCGGCGTCGATGCAGCCGGCTCGGTGGGGACTCTGTATCATACATCTTCGCCCAGTGTGCTCCCAGCCTCTGACCATTGTTTAGGTGTGGGTCACCCAACATTGCTGCACCACAGGCCTCTGCCATGTCTGCCATGTGCTGAGTTCCCATATGGATTGAACCTAAGTATTCATCTCAGGGAGCAGCCACCATCTTCATCTTGGTCTCCTAAACTGGCAATCTGGCACCCACCGTATGATAAAACTTGAAGTTCAGAGTAAATGTAGAGTATGGTCGTTACATGTTTCCTTGTTCTTTTAGAATACTTTGTGCTGTTTCAATTGTTCCATTGTTATAGAACTATGCAAGCAGATTTTGCAACCCTATATACTTGATCGTCATTTTCTTTTTTGTGTTTTATTTCTGTGCAATAACTTTTGTCCACCTAGAAAAATAGGACACTAACTACATAATATTTCCAACCGTCTCACAAGTATTTCATGTATATAATCTAGTACAGCTTGGCATGCTGGGTTCTAGATAAGTTTAATCAGGTGGATGGACAGTGTAACAACACTGTAAAGTGCATTTTTTATTCAATATAATTGACAAAATTATTATTTTCATAGTACATCATTAAACACTTTCTGGGAATTACACGCATCAGGTGTATGTTTTATATCCTTCATATAGCATTTTTCCCTTTTCTAAACTGAATCAGCTGTAACTCGAAGGGCAACTTTGTCGAGAGCAAAACCAGGAAATGGAAACATGCAACTGAATCACTATGCTCTTTCCACAATTTTTCTACGTCACTTGGGTAGATTCCTCTGTAATCCTAGAATTACCGCGATGAGGGTAAGTGCATGGTACAATATTACTAGAGTAGGTCTAAAACATATTTTTTTACTCAATTAAGGTGAGTTTGGTTATAGACTCCAGCATTATAATCTGAATTTTGGTACTGTTGTAATTATGATATTCCGGTTTTATGAACACCTATTTAGGACTTGCCATTTTTCATTTCCAATAATGTAAGCTCAGCGTGACTTGTCTATTCATTTATTTCAACTAATAATTGGGACTTGGCTCTGTTGGAACAGGGAGGAAAGGAAAACAAGACGCCGACTACGAAGAAACAATTTTCTGAGGCTCACAAGAAGGGTACAACCTTCGCTGATTATACAGCCTCCACCAACATGTAAGACTTAATTTTAATGCAAAAACTTTCTATGATGAGTTGGAAGTGTATAATACCTACTTCATAAATAGAAGCTGGCGCTAATATCTTACTATTAGCACTTCAGGCACAAACTAAGGCCATAGTTCAGTTGAATTGTGATCTTTCAATTGATGAACTCATGCAAAAATGTGACTCATCTAAGCAGCATGATCACATAGTTGGCTTCGGTGGTGGAATTAGAGCAAGAAATTTGTGATGACCAACATTAAGTAAGGCTTCTAGATCTCAAGCTTCCAAGCAAGCGAAACAAGTACTTGAAGAAAAACTCAATGGAGTGGTGCAACAAGTGTCAGGAACTAAACTTCTTATGTCTGCTAGATCTCGAAGTGATAGTGCTCACGAAAGCCCACATGATCAAGTTGTTCTCATACATTTAATTTATATGCTGTTATACTTTGTGCAAATTTATTTACAAGGACTAACTTTCATAAACTATTCAACATTATGTAGGACTGGTGGTCCAGCCTAAGATATGGAAGCATCAGGAGGCATTCTATTCATCGATGAAGAATGATATCCATTCAAACAACGATGGTGTTCCTCGACTGAAGATTAATAAATATTATATTTTGTAGTTGTCCCCTTTTCCCAAATAGATATGAGCAAGTACATTGGCCATATAAGGAGTGCCTTTGACTCAAATATCTTAAATGGTATGAATTTAAGAATTGTATGTCAGAATTCTGGTATTTCTTTTAATAGAAGAGGCTATGATTATTTCAATTTAGATTATTTTGTGTCTATGTTAATGTGGATGTTCCATAAAGTGATCGCTGAACAAAAATTAATATAAGTTGTTCTACAGGATATGGCAATAGTAACAACGAGAACATTATTAGCGATGACAAAAGCGGTCGCTAATAATAAATTGTGGTCGTTATTGCCTTGGGATTGACGACGACACATCATCCCATAGTTATAAGAATAACAACCACAAAAAGTATGTGGTCATTATACTTTTAACGACGGAGCCTACTACGACCAGCAAATTGTGGTCGTTAATGACCTTTAACAACCACAATTAGACTTTTAACGACCACATATACCGTCGCTAAAAACCGTTTTCCTAGTAGTGTAGGTCCTTCACAAAAAACTCATTTTGGGCACTGAAAAAATGGAAAATGAATTTTCCATCCAAAGAAAATGAAAACTCCCTTAAGCAACATTGTTTGCCATTCCCAGATACACCCTTGTGGATGATATGAGATCATTTGAACAAACTATGTCAAGAATGTGGCCCATTTCAAAAAGCGGTCAAAACGACGGGCATGACTGTTCGTAGCTAGGTGTGGAAGCTTGCAAAAAAATTGTTGGATCTCTGATAAAGTAGCTACTTGTGCATCTAAAAACTATTTTTAGAAAAATAATAACGAGATAACTATGAAGTATTATAGTTCAAATTTGACCCAGTTCCTATTGATTTGGTATAAACTTGTTAATTTGACTAAGGTGTATGAAAAGCATTTAACATGCAACCAGTTGGTTAATTATACATAGACTATGTTTCTAATATTTTTGAAATTTGGTACAGTCCAATTTTGAAGCAAATAATGTGAAGGTTCTTCAAAAAACGAAAAATAAACCTATTAAAGAAAAGAAGAGGAGAAAGAGAGAGAGAGAGAGAGAGAGAGAGAGAGGGGTCTGTTGGATGAGGGAGGGTTTTGGAGCATCGGATGTAGGAGGAATAGATGGCCAGAATTTGATCTTGGGGAGATCCGTGGCCTTGCCTCTGATTGGATGGCCCTAACACGACCTTCACCCCCTCACTGCTCCTCTCGTCCATGTTGCCCTAACACAACCCGCCCTCTCCCTCCCTCAGATCTCGATCCGCCGCCCCCACCATCGATGACCCTCACCGTAGACAAGATCGGGCTCCTCCTCCCCTCTCTCCCGTCCCACCCTGCACCCTTGGCGTCCGCCCCACCCTCATCCCCACCCGCCATGTCCTCTCCACCACCCACCCCCACTCAGTGCCTGTTCCCCGTGGCTGCCATCTCGAACAGCTTCGACATTGGCGACATTGCCTCAAACACCGACACTGCCGAGTACCTGTGCCAAATGGAGGCCTTCGGGTCCTCCTCGCCGATGACGACCCCGTCTGGGTGCTTGTGTACAACTCGCACCTGCCGTGGGCGCGACGCGTGGCACGGGAGGCCGGCGTGGCTGCGACCACGTTCAAGGTCTCCATGGGGCAGCGACCTTCCTAGACGACCACTTTGAGGTGCTTCATGCGAAGCAGGGCCGGTACTCGCTCTCTGCCGCCGGGGCCGCGGTCGCCGACCTCGGCATCAGCATGGAGTTCGGCCCCGTCGTAGCCCTCCACCCTGGTGCCGATGCGCAGGTAACTAGCGTGCCTCTTTCTTTCGCTCCTTGTTCTTTTGATTGATATGTCATGTGCAGGCATATAGAGCCCACCGATTCAGACATTTCATTGACTACAAGAACCGATTGGATTTGGTTATGACGCAAGAAAGATAGTGCCTTGAATTTTGACACAAGTTTGTTCTAGGAAAGGGGAAAATTTTGTTTTTGCCACTCTAGATTTTGCCAATTTTCCTTATGCCATTCTATTTTTTGACATTTCACTTTTGCCAACTTAGCTTTTGACAATTATCACAATTGCCATACTATGGCAAAAGCTAAATCATTTTATTACATTTTTGCCACTTTTAGCTTTCGAAATGTATCACAATTGCCACTCTAAATTTTTTGCTTTTGCCATCGGAATGGCAATTGTGATAATTATCAAAAACTAGGAGTGGCAAAAATGAAATGTCAAAATCTAGAGTGGCAAAAACAAAATTTCCCCTAGGAAAGTGGGAGGGTAGGGGCCCTTGATTTTCTTTTGCTGATTCATATCCCCTTTGAGGAATCAGACTAGACTAGAGTTCAGAGATTGATAAAATTGAATTCTCACATATGATGGCAAAATTGCTAAATTTAGGATTCAAAAATAAATGTATGCACATTACATGTTTTCTCCGTGTGCACAGAAGTTCTAACATGGTTTTCTGAAATCCTGATATAGCTTTGGTTTATGTCGCAGCAGTAAACTTGAGAGCTCTCCGTGGAGCTCGGGCCGGACGACGTGCCGCCGTTCGTCGCAGCACCGGCGTGGTACCCCGTGTTCAGGGACTCGGTGCTGTCGCAGTTCGACGGGCTGGACCTGTCCTTTCATGTGCTCGTCGACTCCTTGCGCGACCTGGATCCAATGGTGACACTACAAAAAAAGACACATCCATGACATATGACACTTCTATGACGATAATTGTGACAAACCCCGGTATAATCATAGATGTGGTGGGCTCCTACTTCTATGACAAAAAATCATGACAGAAAATGGGCTTTTCGTCCTGGGCGGGCCGGAGACGCAGATGCATGACATTCTTTGGGCCATCCATGACGGAAAAAACTGTGGTAGAAGCAAGGGCGAGCAAAATTTCGGGGAGTTCCTGGTTACGGTGGGAGGTCGGGGGCCGAGCGATGCGCGTTTCTCTCGTACACGTACGCGCGTGTGTGCGAGGTGTTGGCTCTAACTGAACCCGAGCGAGGCGTTGGGCTCTAACTAAACCTGAGCGATTGCACAGCAGGCTACGCGTTATTGAACCCGATCGATCGATCGATGGCTGTTAACTGAACTCGATCAAGCGATTGCTGCTAAGTGAAGCCGATCGATGCTGCCTCTGGATGAACAATGAGCGTTGC
>NC_041392.1:190671534-190693103 GCF_002162155.2 Triticum dicoccoides
ATGAATAGTTCCCGGTGGGGGTGGATGAACAGGACCCCGTGGTGTTGCCTCTGGATGAACAGGACCCCGATCGATCGAGCCAGTTGGGGCTGGATGAACAGGACCCCATGGAGGGCTAGATGAACAGGACCACCCCGTGGAGGGCTGGATGAACAGGAGACGGTTGACGGCAGGATGAACAGTAGCCCGTGGAGGGGTGGTTGAACAGGAGCCCGTGGAGAGGGCTGGTTGAATAGTAGCCGGTGGAGTAGCGTGCGGTGGAGGCTGGATGAATAGGAGCCCGTGGATGAACAGTCGGAGGTGGTGGCTACAGGAGGTCGACAGTGGATGAACAGTAGCTCGTGGAGGCTGGAGGGGGTCGACGGTGGAGATGAACAATGTCCCGTGGAGTCCCGTTTTGCGGTACGCCACACCCCTCCCGATGAACAGGACCCTCATTTCAACCGTAGCGCTCCAACACAAGTCTGTTTCCTCCGTTTTGCGGTATGCCACACCCCTCCTGATCAACAAGACCCCCATTTCGACCGTAGGAGGTCCATTTCCTCCGTTTTGCGGTACACCAGACCCCTCCCGATGAACAGGATCTTGTTTTGAACGTGGCCGGTCAAACACAAGGCCGTTTCCTCCGTTTTGCGGTCTGCCAGGCCTCGTTTCCATCGCCTGTTCCGTCCAAGCCCTCCCAATGAACACGACCACACATTCCGTTCCGGCCCAGCTGATTGGCTCCCACGCGTTCCGTTGCCGCCCCATGAACACGACGCATTCCGTTGCCTCCCCATGAACACGACGCATTCCGTTGCCTCCCCATGAACACGATGACGATGATGTTTCTCCGTTTCGACCCAGCCATGTACACGAGCCCTGGCTGTACGTATGCGCGAGTAGGCGTTCGAGACCCCGCCCGTATGTACACATACGTGGCCGTATTTTCTTTCTTGCACCATGTCCACCTCTACTACAACATGTGCACGCCTCTACATCGACCAGTATATATGTACGTACACATTCGCGACCAGAATGACAACGCTATGTATGCTTTGACCAGGTGGGTCCCGACTGCCAGGCACTTCCTTGTGTGCGAAGATGTAGATGGTGGGTCCCAGCAGTCAGGGGGGCGAAATATGGTGGCCTGTCTGGTGGGTCTTGCTGTTAGGTGGAGGAATAATTATTTTGCATGTAATAAGGAGGCACTTCCTTGCTGCGGCCGTGGACCCAATTTTCAGCCTCTCCACGTACAGTCCACGTCCGATGGAAGCCATTCCTTGACCATGTTGACCACGCCGCGCCGAGAGCACCAGGGCGGTGGACGACGGCGAGGCCAAAGAAGGGGACGACGCGAAGCCGGGGAAGACGTGGCAGTGGATGACCACGCGTAGAGGAGTACGAGGGTTCACTAGTTCGCTGCGGTGTGAGGCTGTCGTCGCCGCAGAATAACAGGGGGTGTGGGTGAGTAGAAGGATGGCATGGCCAGCGGTGGGAGTAGTAGGGGCGGTGAGGCCTCCGCCGCATCGCAGCTGGCCATGGGAGGCAGGAGCACGAAGCATGACCGATGCTGGTTTGGACGGCTGGAGCAAGAAGACCAGAGATTGAAGAAGCACTACGGCCGTTGGATGGACATCGTATGGTCACTGGAGCTAGAATCGTGCATATTGACTAAGTTGACAAAGCCCTCTGTCCCCGTCTACTTAGTAGTCCCACAAGTCAGCCTGCCACTATACTGGGTCCCAGCTAATAGGGGGAGTATTCATTTTTGTGTGTGTAATAAGGAGGCACTTCCTTGCGTGCGAAGATATAGCTGGTGGGTCCGAGCTGTCAGCGGTAGTAACGTTTTTTCGCGAAATACTGAGGCCCTTTCGGTGGGTCCCTGATATCAGGTGGAGTAATCATTATTTTGCGCGTAATAAGGAGGCATTTCCTTGCGTGCGGGCGTGGACCCAGCTGTCGGCCTCTCCACGTAAAGTCCACTTCAGATGCATGTCGGTCGTTGACCACATTGACCAGGCCGCGCCGAGAGCACCAGGGCGGTGGACGACGGCAAGGCCTAGGAAGGGAACGACATGGAGGCAGGGAAGACTCGGTAGTTGTTTCCCACGCGGAGGGGAGTACAACTGTACGAGGGTTTACTGGTTCGTCTGTTGTCGCCGGAGAATAATAGTAGGTGTGGGTGAGTAGAGGGATGGCTAGGCCAGCGATGGGAGTCCTGTGCGGCAGCAGAGCCGGCCACAGGGAGGAGGGAGCAGGCAGTCCCGCCGACATTTGTTTGAGCGGCTAGAGCAGGAAGAGCAGAGATTGAAGAAGCACGACGACCGTTGGATGGCCATCCAACAGTCACTGCTTGTGCGTCAACCTTTTTTTAGGAAAGCCTCAAATCTGCGGAAAATAGCATACAGCCCATCTGCCATTATTTCTAATAATTTACAGCCCATTTGCTAATTATTAAGGTTTTTTTGGAGCCAATATTCTTTTTGTTAGCATTACAGCTCATATTGTGGCCACGGTTAAAAAATTATACGAAATTTTGCATATTTTGGTGCGGTCTGAACTGTTTTTAATCCCGAAATTTCGACTCACATTCAAACTGATTTTAAAAATAAATGTATATCAATATAAAATCCAATAAAATTCTCCACGCATAAAAATTAATGTAATTTCAAATCTCGAAATGAAAAAAGATATTTGAAACTAATTGCCGGTTTGATGTGTTTTAAAAATGTACATCCCATTTCTCATTACTGATGGGCCATTTTCTCGGCCAGCCGAATGAAAGCTCTCCTCGTCTTGAAAGATTTGCAGCCCAATAGGCCTGACAAAGCGACTTACTTGGCAAATCACAAAAAAAAACTGGGCTATGGCTGTGGACCCAGCTGTCAGGCTCTCCACGTACAGTACTCTTCCGATGGAATGTCGTTGACCATGTTGACCACGCCGCGCAGAGAGCACCAAGGCGGTGGATGACGGCAAGGCCTAGGACGGGGACGACGCGGAGCCGGGGAAGACGCGGTAGTGGATGCCCACACAGAGAGGAGTACGAGGGTTCACTGGTTCGGCTGCGGTGTGAGGCTGCCGTTGCCACAGGGCCTAGCTAGCGGTGGGAGTAGTAGGGGGCGATGAGGCCACATTGGCAGCACAGCTAGCCACTGGATGCAGGAGCAGGCAGTCTCCCCGGCACTGGTTTGGGCGGCTGGTGCAAGAAGAGCAGCAATTGAAGATGCAGCAGGACCGTTCGATTCAAATCCAACGGTTAGTGCTGCTAGAATCGTTTGTTGACTAAGTTGACAGGCCCTGCGTACGCGTCAACTTAGTAGGCCCACAGGTCAGCCTCCCAACCGATGCGCCCCAGATGTCAGTGGGAGTTATCATTTTTTCCCGTAATAAGGAGGCAGTTGATTGCGTGCGGCCAGGCCAGCGGAGGGAGTAGGGTGGGCCGGGGAAGCCTGTGCGACATCACAGCGGGCCACAAGAGGAGGGAGCACGCAGTCCCGCCGGCGCTAGTTTTGGCAGCTGGAGCAGGAAGATCAGAGATTGAAGAAGCACGTTGGCCATTGGATGGACATCAAACACTAACTACTGCTAGAATCGTGTGTTCACTGACAAAGCCTTGCGTAAACAAGTCAGCCTCGAAATCTGTGGCATGTACAGCCCATTTGGAATTTATTGCAGCCCGTTTTCCATTTTTAGAATTGCTGGCCATTTTCTGGTCAGTACCAGGGTCAAAAAATTAACTAAATATGTGGGAAATTTTGAAAATTCGCAAAGGGAACAAAATATTCTTAATCCAAAAATTAATAGCCACACTAAAACAAATTTAAAAATAAATTAGTACTATGTCATGTTAAATCCAATGAAATACGTATAAGATATTAGTGAAGAACAAAAACAAAAAAAGAAACTTATATCCCATTTGCTATAATTTTTTTGGAATTTTCAACCCCTTTTGATATTACTTTTAACAAACATTGACCATACTCTTAAGCTAGGCCGTAATGCATCCCTCCTCGTCTTGAAAGATTTGCAGCCCAGTAAGTCGGAGAAAACAAATAGGCCTAGCTTGGGTATTCTTCAAAAAGAAATTTTGGGCTACCTATTTTTCCAAAGAACTGGTGCATGAGCATTTAGCTTTATTTATTTATTTATTTATTTATTTATTTACTTATTTATGTTTAGGGGACCATGAGCATGTACCTGGGCCGGATTCATGTGAGAGCCTCCCTTCCAGTTAATTATGGGCTTCTCTATTGGGCCTTCATCAGTGGGCTGCATGTTATCAACAAGTGGAAAATGTGTTCCGAGTTTCAAAAAAATGTGTTCCGTATGATAAATAGTATGCGCTACCTACGGTACGGGGAACTAAAGGATCGAACCATGCAACGACTTCCAGAACATCGTGTTCGTCGTTCTAACAACACATTTATTCAACCAACAGACCAAATATACTACTGATTGTACATTGAAAACAACAGCAGCAGCAACCAGGGCTGGGGGTGCAACAGAAGTAGTAAGCAGGCCAGAAGAGTGAAGACGCAGCTCTCTCTTCCAAACCAAACATCAGCCATCATTACAAAAGGGCTACCAAAAAAGAACAAGTGTATGCATAAAACTAAATAAAGATCCTACTACACCAAGTGTACACATCTAACTAACTGGCTCAGTTAGACGTTACTATTTATTAAGTTGTGGAGATTGGCTGACGGCTTGAACCAGATGGGTGCCTGACGGGGGAAATTCCAGCCAGCAGGTCGAAGTCTGTTACTTGCGACCCTCTCTCCTACTTTGGGCTGCAGAGCGTGGCGACAAGTATCAGGGTATGGTGCATGCTGAGACGCATGGTATGCTGTGTACACACAGTTTTACCTGATGAACGAAACCGCGCTGCCATCATGATCCTTTCTGTCGGTTATCTCCTGGTTAATCGGATAATTCAGTCCGACAAACAGAGAGCGTGTACTAAGGCTACTTACCAGCCTCCAGTCAAAAATTCCTAGACGCCCAGAGAAGTTGGGATCCTGCTCAAAGACCTTGTAGTGACTGCGATTGTATTCCGCAAAACAACACGTCCGGTACGTGCGAACGATCATCAATCTTTCGCTGTCGTCTGATCGAGCCAGGAACGACTTGCAACTGCCATGTCGCTTTTCTTTGAAAGGTTCTGGGATTAGGAAGGGTAGGGACACCAGGCGGCCTACAACATCATATGAAGTTGGAGTCAAATAAAAAAGGGCTCTTGGTTTAGTCAATCTTAAGAACAACATGTTATGAGCATGAATATTTTTTCAGCAAATGTTGACAGTAATATAAGCAAGCCATCATGATATCATAGGAAAGTAACATACTGCTGTAATAGCCGTTTGTAGCGATGACTCGAGTAGGCCAGCAATACATCCAGCCATAGAAGGAGTTGACAGCGTAAATGAAGCCCTTGTGTTCAATGGCATCAGAGAACCATGGAGGATGTATGATCCTGCGATGGACATGCAGATTTATCCACTTACCGCAGTGACCTGTCAGATAGGCAAGACCGCGGTTGAAGAACGCAATTAGCCTGAAGTCCTTATAATTCACAGATCTTGTGGGCACTTGGCAGATTACAACCTTGAGAAAATGAAACTTGGTATCATGTTGGCTACTGTAAGATTCCGAGTATTCTGGGCCGCGGTGCCAAAGCAGTGCAGTGTTAATCGAAGGAAGGAGGATCAATCGCCGGGTGTAGACCTCCATGAGCATCCAGCTGCCGCGACCGTCGACGAGCACCATCCAAGAGGTGTTCATGCCGACCCAGTACATACCGTTAATGTAGTTGAGGCTGACGGGGATCGGATCGCAGTCAAGGGGGTTGATGCTCGTCAGCCTATGATCGTTATGCTGTGTGACACGCCGTTTCTAAAGATCAGGCGGCATCAGCAAGCAAGGAACTGGCTTAAAAAGCTCCGGCCTGAGGGCTTTGAGGAAACGGTATAGCCCCGACGAGCACGCGGCGAGCGGCATGGTACTGAGATTGTCCATGCGTGAAACAATGAGCTTGATTACCTCTATTGGGAGCGAATTCCAGCCACTCTTTCGGCGGATGCTGCTCAGTTCTGCCGTTGTTACTGCTTGGGTTTCGGACGAGGGGGGAGGCGCCTTAGTGGGGATGGAAGATTGGACGAGATTATGTGCGGACAAAGATGGAGAAGCGAATATGTGTTGTGGGACGTGGACAGGTGATGATGACTACAGCATGCCGCTTGACTTACGAGATACATACCAGCAGCATAGGGTCATGTCGATGCCAGACAACTTGCTTGAGTGATCATAGTACTGGTACTCCCTACAATGCTATGCCCTAACTTGCTTGAGCAGAGTAGTAGAGTATGACTCTGCTCTACTACTAGCACCGGAGGAGTAGTATATTCTAATCGAAAATAGTTACAAACTTCAATGCCCGAGCGTGGAATGACTATGAACCGTGCTCAAAGACCGTGTCTACGTGGTGTTTGGACATGGGCGACAACCTCAACACCAACGGTGCTGCTCCCGTTGCACTGTATGTGTTTCTGTCCTTCCTGTTCGAAATCATGGTAGAATTCATGTTTCTACTCTGTATCCTACTACTATGCTAGTCCACATGATTAGTTGCGAACGACGACTTCTTGCCCGACCTCGGCAACCTCATCCTCGACGACATGGGCGACAACGTCAATGCCGGCAACTAGTGAGATACAGGGTGTAGGAAGCGGTTTGGGAATTTGCGTGCCTTTCCAACCAGTGAGATACTCCGTACAAAATACGACAGAGAAATAACCATAGAGAAGGAAGCTAAAAGTAAACAATCAAACGAGCATTTTTGGATTTGTTTTGCATTGAATCATTTCACAAGCTTTACTAGTGTTGTTTTTCTACTTTTACAAAAACCGCATCGTAATGTTAAAACGTGCATTTGCAGGTACATAAGTAAAAGTAGTACTCTGTCCATCTAGGTGTATAAGTCTTCCCTCCTTGGTCACGGTGCACAACCGAAGATGACTTATTGACCTGGACGGAGGGAGTAGCACAGTCTGCAAGCATATATCGAAAGAGACGTGTAGTGCGATAGTATATATTAAAGTTTGTGCTATATGCACGTACTTGCAAAATGCGTACGAATACACAAGGTTTCAAAACTTTCCCTTTTACATACTTAATTAAGGACGTTAAAAATTCCTCAACGTTCGAGATTTATCATTTGCGTCCCAAAACTAATGAGATCGCCTTACGAAACAAAAATTATACTCCTCCTAAAAGCCATGGCGCTTAGAGGAGCGCTTGCGGTGCGCCACGAGTGCCCTGGTGCGTGGCCGTTTCCCAGCGTGCCGACACAACGCGTCTTCCTCAGCCTCGCAACTCGCGAGGTGCTGATTGGCGGCTTGCTGGCGGGCGAGCGCGATCTCACCAGTGTGGTGATCCGGCGCCAACAGGTACTCCTCCTCACTGGAAGCGTGCACCCGGTCCACGTACCGCCAAGCATAGATGAGGCGCTTGGGCCCTACTGCATTCAGGGCATCGGCACGGGCGTCCTCCGCCACCCTCACGGCCCTCGCACGAGCCTTCTGCCAAAGAGCCAATTACCTGACTCTCTCGGACGTGACATAGGCCTCCCAGGCAGCTTGTTCTGCGGTGCGCTTCTCTTCCTCGGCCTTCTTCTCCGCCTCTATTTTGACGTGCTCTGATGGAGGCAAAGCCTCCCACAAGGCGACATCCATTTCTGTCCAAATCTCCTCAAGGCTGGGGGGCTCGGCGGGCAGCGCGGCGTTCTCCTCGTAACGGGGAGCCGACGCTTCCTCCGGCGTGCGTGCTAGCGAGATTGGGAACGCCGACGTGTCCACCTCGACGCGTCGCGGCGAGGAGTGGAACGCCGATGCGTCCTCCTTGACTAGTGGCGGCGACGAATAGAACGGGGCACTAAAGGATCGAACCATGCAATGACTTCCAAAACATTGTGTTGTTCTAACAACACATTTATTCAACCAACAGACAAAATATACTACTGATTGTACATTGAAAATAGCAGCAGCAGCAACCAGGGCTGGGGGTGCAACAGAAGCAGTAAGCAGGCCAGAAGAGTGAAGACGCAGCTCTCTCTTCCAAACCAAACATCAGCCATCATTACAAAAGGGCTACCAAAAAAGAACAAGTGTATGCATAAAACTAAATAAAGATCCTACTACACCAAGTGTACACATCTAACTAACTGGCTCAGTTAGACGTTACTATTTATTAAGTTGTGGAGATTGGCTGACGGCTTGAACCAGATGGGTGCCTGACGGGGGAAATTCCAGCCAGCAGGTCGAAGTCTGTTACTTGCGACCCTCTCTCCTACTTTGGGCTGCAGAGCGTGGCGACAAGTATCAGGGTATGGTGCATGCTGAGACGCATGGTATGCTGTGTACACACAGTTTTACCTGATGAACGAAACCGCGCTGCCATCATGATCCTTTCTGTCGGTTATCTCCTGGTTAATCGGATAATTCAGTCCGACAAACAGAGAGCGTGTACTAAGGCTACTTACCAGCCTCCAGTCAAAAATTCCTAGACGCCCAGAGAAGTTGGGATCCTGCTCAAAGACCTTGTAGTGACTGCGATTGTATTCCGCAAAACAACACGTCCGGTACGTGCGAACGATCATCAATCTTTCGCCGTCGTCTGATCGAGCCAGGAACGACTTGCAACTGCCATGTCGCTTTTCTTTGAAAGGTTCTGGGATTAGGAAGGGTAGGGACACCAGGCGGCCTACAACATCATATGAAGTTGGAGTCAAATAAAAAAGGGCTCTTGGTTTAGTCAATCTTAAGAACAACATGTTATGAGCATGAATATTTTTTCAGCAAATGTTGACAGTAATATAAGCAAGCCATCATGATATCATAGGAAAGTAACATACTGCTGTAATAGCCGTTTGTAGCGATGACTCGAGTAGGCCAGCAATACATCCAGCCATAGAAGGAGTTGACAGCGTAAATGAAGCCCTTGTGTTCAATGGCATCAGAGAACCATGGAGGATGTATGATCCTGCGATGGACATGCAGATTTATCCACTTACCGCAGTGACCTGTCAGATAGGCAAGACCGCGGTTGAAGAACGCAATTAGCCTGAAGTCCTTATAATTCACAGATCTTGTGGGCACTTGGCAGATTACAACCTTGAGAAAATGAAACTTGGTATCATGTTGGCTACTGTAAGATTCCGAGTATTCTGGGCCGCGGTGCCAAAGCAGTGCAGTGTTAATCGAAGGAAGGAGGATCAATCGCCGGGTGTAGACCTCCATGAGCATCCAGCTGCCGCGACCGTCGACGAGCACCATCCAAGAGGTGTTCATGCCGACCCAGTACATACCGTTAATGTAGTTGAGGCTGACGGGGATCGGATCGCAGTCAAGGGGGTTGATGCTCGTCAGCCTATGATCGTTATGCTGTGTGACACGCCGTTTCTAAAGATCAGGCGGCATCAGCAAGCAAGGAACTGGCTTAAAAAGCTCCGGCCTGAGGGCTTTGAGGAAACGGTATAGCCCCGACGAGCACGCGGCGAGCGGCATGGTACTGAGATTGTCCATGCGTGAAACAATGAGCTTGATTACCTCTATTGGGAGCGAATTCCAGCCACTCTTTCGGCGGATGCTGCTCAGTTCTGCCGTTGTTACTGCTTGGGTTTCGGACGAGGGGGGAGGCGCCTTAGTGGGGATGGAAGATTGGACGAGATTATGTGCGGACAAAGATGGAGAAGCGAATATGTGTTGTGGGACGTGGACAGGTGATGATGACTACAGCACGCCGCTTGACTTACGAGATACATACCAGCAGCGTAGGGTCATGTCGATGCCAGACAACTTGCTTGAGTGATCATAGTACTGGTACTCCCTACAATGCTATGCCCTAACTTGCTTGAGCAGAGTAGTAGAGTATGACTCTGCTCTACTACTAGCACCGGAGGAGTAGTATATTCTAATCGAAAATAGTTACAAACTTCAATGCCCGAGCGTGGAATGACTATGAACCGTGCTCAAAGACCGTGTCTACGTGGTGTTTGGACATGGGCGACAACCTCAACACCAACGGTGCTGCTCCCGTTGCACTGTATGTGTTTCTGTCCTTCCTGTTCGAAATCATGGTAGAATTCATGTTTCTACTCTGTATCCTACTACTATGCTAGTCCACATGATTAGTTGCGAACGACGACTTCTTGCCCGACCTCGGCAACCTCATCCTCGACGACATGGGCGACAACGTCAATGCCGGCAACTAGTGAGATACAGGGTGTAGGAAGCGGTTTGGGAATTTGCGTGCCTTTCCAACCAGTGAGATACTCCGTACAAAATACGACAGAGAAATAACCATAGAGAAGGAAGCTAAAAGTAAACAATCAAACGAGCATTTTTGGATTTGTTTTGCATTGAATCATTTCACAAGCTTTACTAGTGTTGTTTTTCTACTTTTACAAAAACCGCATCGTAATGTTAAAACGTGCATTTGCAGGTACATAAGTAAAAGTAGTACTCTGTCCATCTAGGTGTATAAGTCTTCCCTCCTTGGTCACGGTGCACAACCGAAGATGACTTATTGACCTGGACGGAGGGAGTAGCACAGTCTGCAAGCATATATCGAAAGAGACGTGTAGTGCGATAGTATATATTAAAGTTTTTGCTATATGCACGTACTTGCAAAATGCGTACGAATACACAAGGTTTCAAAACTTTCCCTTTTACATACTTAATTAAGGACGCTAAAAATTCCTCAACGTTCGAGATTTATCATTTGCGTCCCAAAACTAATGAGATCGCCTTACGAAACAAAAATTATACTCCTCCTAAAAGCCATGGCGCTTAGAGGAGCGCTTGCGGTGCGCCACGAGTGCCCTGGTGCGTGGCCGTTTCCCAGCGTGCCGACACAACGCGTCTTCCTCAGCCTCGCAACTCGCGAGGTGCTGATTGGCGGCTTGCTGGCGGGCGAGCGCGATCTCACCAGTGTGGTGATCCGGCGCCAACAGGTACTCCTCCTCACTGGAAGCGTGCACCCGGTCCACGTACCGCCAAGCATAGATGAGGCGCTTGGGCCCTACTGCATTCAGGGCATCGGCACGGGCGTCCTCCGCCACCCTCACGGCCCTCGCACGAGCCTTCTGCCAAAGAGCCAATTACCTGACTCTCTCGGACGTGACATAGGCCTCCCAGGCAGCTTGTTCTGCGGTGCGCTTCTCTTCCTCGGCCTTCTTCTCCGCCTCTATTTTGACGTGCTCTGATGGAGGCAAAGCCTCCCACAAGGCGACATCCATTTCTGTCCAAATCTCCTCAAGGCTGGGGGGCTCGGCGGGCAGCGCGGCGTTCTCCTCGTAACGGGGAGCCGACGCTTCCTCCGGCGTGCGTGCTAGCGAGATTGGGAACGCCGACGTGTCCACCTCGACGCGTCGCGGCGAGGAGTGGAACGCCGATGCGTCCTCCTTGACTAGTGGCGGCGACGAATAGAACGGGGCACTAAAGGATCGAACCATGCAATGACTTCCAAAACATTGTGTTGTTCTAACAACACATTTATTCAACCAACAGACGAAATATACTACTGATTGTACATTGAAAATAGCAGCAGCAGCAACCAGGGCTGGGGGTGCAACAGAAGCAGTAAGCAGGCCAGAAGAGTGAAGACGCAGCTCTCTCTTCCAAACCAAACATCAGCCATCATTACAAAAGGGCTACCAAAAAAGAACAACTGTATGCATAAAACTAAATAAAGATCCTACTACACCAAGTGTACGCATCTAACTAACTGGCTCAGTTAGATGTTACTATTTATTAAGTTGTGGAGATTGGCTGAGGGCTTGAACCAGATGAGTTCCTGACGGGGGAAATTCCAGCCAGCAGGTCGAAGTCTGTTACTTGCGACCCTCTCTCCTACTTTGGGCTGCAGAGCGTGGCAGCACATATCAGGGTATGGTGCATGTAGAGACGCATGGTATGCTGTGTACACACAGTTTTGCGTGATGAACGAAACCGCGCTGCCATCATGATCCTTGCCGTCGGTTATCTCTTGGTGAATCGAATAATTTAGTCCGACAAACAGAGAGCGTGTACCAAGGCTACTTACTAGCCTCCAGTCAAAAATTCCTGAAGGCCCAGAGAAGCTGGCATCCCCCTCAAAGACCTTGCAGTGACTGTGATTGTATTCCGCGAAACAACACGTCCGGTACGTACGAATGATCATCAATCTTTTGCCGTCGTCTGATCGAGCCAGGAACGACCTGCAACTGCCATGCCGCTTTTCTTTGAAAGGTTCTGGGATTAGGAAGGGTAGGGACACCAGGCGGCCTACAACATCATATCCAGTTGGAGTCAAATAAAAAAGGGTTCTTGGTTTAGTCAATCTTAAGAACAACATGTTATGAGCATGAATATTTTTTCAGCAAATGTTGACAGTAATATAAGCAAGCCATCATGATATCATAGGAAAGTAACATATTGCTGTAACAGCCGTTTGTAGCAATGACTCGAGTAGGCTAGCAATACGTCCAGCCATAGAAGGAGTCGACAACATAAATGAAGCCCTTGTGTTCAATGGCATCAGAGAACCATGGAGGATGTATGATCCTGTGATGGACATGCAGATTTATCCACTTACCGTAGTGACCTGTCAGATAGGCAAGACCGCGATTGAAGAACGCAATTAGCCTGAAGTCTTTATAATTCGAAGATCTTGTGGGCACTTGGCAAATTACAACCTTGAGAAAATCAAACCTTGTATCATGTTGGCTACTGTAAGATTCCGAGTATTCTGGGCCGCGGTGCCAAAGCAGTGCAGTGTTAATCGAAGGAAGGGGTATCAATCGCCGGGTGTAGACCTCCACGAGCATCCAGCTATCGCGACCGTCGACGAGCACCATCCAAGACATGTTCATGTCGACCCAGTACATACCGTTAATGTAGTTGAGGCTGACGGGGATCGGATCGCAGTCAAGGGGGTTGATGCTCGTCACCCTATGATCGTTATGCTGTGTGACACGCCATTTCTGAAGATCAGGCGGCATCAGCAAGCAAGGAACTGGCTTAAAAAGCTCCGGCCTGAGGGCTTTGAGTAAACAGTACAGCCCCGACGAGCACGTGGTGAGCGGCATGGTACTGAGATTGTCCACACGTGAAACAGTGAGCTTGATTACCTCTGTGGGGAGCAAATTCCAGCCACTCTTTTGGCGGATGCTTCTCGGTTCTGCCATTGTTAGTGCTTGGGTTTCGGATGAGGGGGGGAGGCGCCTTAGCGGGGATGGAAGATTGGATGAGATTATGTGCGGACAAAGATGGAGAAGCGAATATGTGTTGCGGGAAGTGGACAGGTGATGATGACTACATCATGCCGCTTGACTTACGAGACACATACCAGCAGCGTAGGGTCATGTCGATGCCAGACAACTTGCTTGAGTGATCACAGTACTGGTACTCCCTACAATGCTATGCCCTAACTTGCTTGAGTAGAGTAGTAGAGTAGGACTCTGCTCTACTACTAGCACCGGAGGAGTAGTATATTCTAATCGAAAATAGTTACAAACTTCAATGCCCGAGCGTGGAACAACTATGAGCCATACTCAAAGACCGTCTCTGCGTGGTGTTTGGACATGGGCGACAACCTCAACGCCAATGGTGCTGCTCCCGTTGCACCGTATGTGTTTCTGTCCTTCCTGTTCGAAATCATGGTAGAATTCACGTTTCTACTTTGTATCCTACTACTATGCTAGTCCACATGATTAGTTGCGAATGACGACTTCTTCCCTGACCTCGGCAACCTCATCCTCGACGACATGGGCGACAACATCAACGCCGGCAACTAGTGAGATACAATGTGTAGGAAGCGGTTTGGGAATTTGCATGCCTTTCCAACCAGTGAGATACTTCGTACAAAATATGACAGAGAAATAACCACAGAGAAGGAAGCTAAAAGTAAACAATCAAACGAGCATTTTTGCATTTGTTTTGCATTGAATCGTTTCACAAGCTTGACTAGTGTTGTTTTTCTACTTTTACAGAAACCGCATTATAATGTTAAAACGTGCATTTGCATGTACATAAGTAAAAGTAGTACTCCCTCCATCTAGGTGTATAAGTCTTCCCTCCTTGGTCACGGTGCACAACCGAAGATGACTTATTGACCTGGACGGAGGGACTAGCACAGTCTGCAAGCATATATCGAGAGAGACGTTTAGTGCGATAGTATATATTAAAGTTTGTGCTATATGCACGTACTTGCAAAATGCGTACGAATACACAAGGTTTCCAAACTTTCCCTTTTACATACTTAATTTAGGACGCTAAAAATTGCTCAATGTTCGAGATTTATCATTTGCATCCCAAAACTAATGAGATCGCCTTACGAAACAAAAATTATACTCCTCCTAAACGCCATGGCGCTCACAGGAGCGCTTGCGGCGCGCCACGAGTGCCCTGGTGCGCGGCTGTTTCCCAGCGCGCCGACACAACGCCTCTTCCTCAGCCTCGCAACTCGTGAGGTGCTGATTGGCGGCTTGTCGGCGGGCAAGCGCGATCTCACCGGTGGGGTGATCCGGCGCCAACATGTACTCCTCCTTGCTGGAAGCGTGCACCCTATCTACGTACCGCCAAGCGTAGACGAGGCGCTTGGGCCCAACAGCACTCAGGGCAACGGCACGGGCGTCCTCCACCACCCTCACGGCCCTCGCACGAGCCTTCTGCCAAAGAGCCAATTGCCTGACTCTCTCGGACGCGACATAGGCCTCCCAGGCAGCTTGTTCCGCGGTGCGCTTCTCTTCCTCGGCCTTCTTCTCCGCCTCTATTTTGACGCGCTCTGCTGGAGGCAAAGCCTCCCACAAAGCGACATCCATTTTTGCCCAAAGCTCCTCAAGGCTGGGGGGCTCGCGGGCGGTGCGGCATTCTCCTCATAGCGAGGAGCCGACACGTCCTCCGGCGCGCGTGCTGGCGAGATTGGGAACACTGACGCGTCCACCTCGACGCGTCTCGGTGAGGAGCGGAATCCCGACGCGTCCTCCTTGACGAGTGGCGGCGACGAACGGAACGGCGACGCGTCGCATTGTGGCGAGGAGCGGAACACCGACGCGTCCTCCTCGACTAGTGGCGGCAAGGAATGGAACGGCGACGCGTGACCGTCCACGCGGTGCAGCGAGGGGCTCCTAGAGCTTGGGAGGGGCGATGCCATGGTGGTCGACGTGAGAGGGAGGGGGAGGAGATAGCGATGAACGTGAATGTGAGGGGGAGGAGATAGTGATGTCGTGGGAGGCGCAGTATTTATAGCGAGCAATGGCACACCTATGTAAGATATTGACTGAGCTGCACTGACTTAACTGCCAGTCCAGTTGCATCACTGACATGTGGGCCAGACCCCTGTTGGGCCCATATGTCAGTGAGCGAATGCACCTGCAGTTAAGTAACAGCTATGTGGGCATATTTGTTGGAGTAAATTATGGGGGAGCGAAGTGGTGGAAATATTGCTGGTCACAACGGATTGGATGAGCGTGGGGGGAGGAGAGTCATGCATGCAGATTTTTTCACACGGGGTGGAGTGGTGGGACCGCCGGAGGGAGAAGGAGAGTTTGGCAGGCATATTGTTTCCACACATGGAGAGGAAAAAATTTGGAGATGAATGGGCTTCCTGCAGGTATGGGGAATGGTGCATAATAAGTCATCTTGCATGCCGGGCTAGGTATAGTCTCAAGTCATTAAAAACAAACACGCCCCACACATGTTCATATTTCAAGGTGCACTAAATTGTTGCATGCGATGATTAAGGCTGGCCATAATGGTGGTATCTTAGCTGGTATCATGCACACGGGAATAGCAAACATGCTGATGTGGCAAAGAATTAAAGAAGAGAGGGGGGTTAGAGTAACTAGAGTTCATGCATGCATTGGTAAACATATTTTTTTGTGGAGAACGACAACACTAGTTGAGTACTTTTGCAGACTTCAAAAACTATTCCACAATGTGTCAACATTCACAATGTCAAATCAATATTTTTACACTCATTATGAAACGTAGTTCTTATACTCCCTCCTTCCATCTATATAGGGCCTAATGCATTTTTCGAGGCTAACTTTGACCAAATGTTAGAGCAATAATATATGACGTGCAACTTACACAAAGCACATCATCAAATTTGTATGTGAAAGGAGCTTTCAATGATATAATTTTCACATTATGCATGTCATGTAGTATTAATTTTATCAATAGTCAAAGGCGGTCTTGAAAAAATCATTAGGCCCTATATAAGGAAGGAGTACTCATTATAATTAGTACTCCCTCCGTCTAGGTGAGAAAGTCATCTTAGATTGTGCACTATGACCAAGGAGGAGGGGAAAACAAGAGATCTTAATGTTTATTGGCTAATTAATAGCATTGCATGCAATGAACTAACCACTGCATGTCGTGTTTGGTAGTCTCAAGTCATTAAAAGCATGCACACCCACATCTCCTATTGGTTGATATGTCAAGAAACAAGAAACAAGGTAGAAGTTAATGCACCGCTCCTAAGTGTTTTGGGAGCATTGTAGATATTGATATTTTTAGTATAAATTTGGTCGTGGGATTTCATTGATGCATGTCAGAGCGTTGACAGGTCTGTTGTGCGTGTCCTGAAGACGAAAGCGTTGAGCATCTTGAAGTTGATCAACAATCTTCAATTGTCAAAGATTAGCCATTCGGCCAATAAGGTGGCACACTTAATCGCTAAGTATAGCTTTGACAATAGATTAGATGGTATTCTTGTAAATAACATACCGCCCTGTGTGGTGAATATTGTATCGAATGAGTGTACTGGTGTGGCTGGTTAATTAATATAAGGTGGTGTTCAAAAAAATTATAAATTTGGTCAAACACTTTGCAAACGGTTGACGGGAGTAAAAAGGACCAGAGGGAGTATCATGCATGCGGAGTAGGCAAAAAAATTGCTTTTCTAAAAAAAGGGGAAAAATGCTCATTTATAGCCGGTCGAAGTCTCAAAGGGCGCGACTGTGCGAGGGAGGCGAAGGTCGTGGGAGGCGCGACGTTAGATGGAATTAAGTGAAGTTACATCCACGCGCCGGCATGGCGTGCGAACAGGCAGAAGCTATACCGTCAGGCCTATGATATGGGTCTAGTAGACATGACATCTAGTGGGTCCCACATAGTTCTCGAGAACTCTTTGGGGGCTTGCAGCCGTTTATCCACCGGGCAAGCCAGCAACTCCACGCCGTTCGCACGCCCTACTCGTCCCCGTATTCTACCTTACAACAGTTCGCTCACAGTCGTCCCATCCTTTCAGATTAGCTCGCTCCCAGTTTTTTTGCGGGGTACAATAGTTCAACTTCTCCTAACCCTCCTCCAAAATCCATGGCCTCCCAAATCTCCATGGTCGCCGCTGAGTACCAGGTTAGAGACATCACTAGCGATTAGTTCATCGTCATCTACACACGTGGATCCGAGATGATGAAAGCATGGCTTGCTCGCTTCCTACGCATGTTCAACAGTTCAATGGATGAGTGGGTCGTTGGGCTAGATGTTGAGTACACCACAATCCTGGGACGAGAGAAGGATCTAAAGGACGAAGAGAGGAAGAAGCCCGCCGTGATCCAGGCTTGCCTACATAACGTTGGCTTGGTCTACCACATATGCCATGCCGACGTTGAGTGCCAGGATTTTAAGAACTTCCTCAAGGACAAAAGAGTGAAATTCGTTACTGTAGGCTTTAAGAACGACAGTGACGTCCTGCGTCGGATATGTCTCGTTGTAGGCCAGCCCTTCGATCTCCAGAAGGCAAGCCTGGTGTCCTCCTCTCAACCTTCAATACTGACCCTGGCAGTAGCCGTGATTGATCCTTCATACGCTAAACTGAAGAAACCTGATCACGAGTTTCATCATGCATGGCAGTTGAAGACATTAGATGAAGATCACATCTTGTACGCATCAATGGATGCCTACCTTTGTTTAAATATCTACAAGGGTTGGATGAAGAAGGAGAGCCCGGGTGAAGAGGGCCAGACTTCGGCGGGCGGCATGCCCTCGGCGGGCACCTCTAAGGCACTACTGGTTGTGGTGAGTAGCCCGGACAGCAGCCCCCGTCGCAGCCCCTAGCGTAAGTTCGCCACTCACTCCCCGTCGACGTGTGTTGGGGGCACGATCCCTAGGTGCTGACCTTGCCGTGATTGCAGGAGGAGGCCAGCAGCAGGAGGAGCCGCAGAGGGCTACCCCTGACACGCCGCCCCCATCGACCACACCGCCCAAGGGGCCTCTCCGGCAAGGGCGCCAAGCACCGAGCCCATGCACAAGGAGGAGGAGGCGAACTCGTGCGCTAGTGGCTTCACCTCGGTGCCAAATGTTGGCGGGGAGGGGACCTCTGCTTCTCATCCCGGCACGGGTAAGCCACTTGCCTTCCATCCCTGCTTTTTCCTTTTCTATTCTTGGCTTCGCCTTATCCCCTTCTCGGTATCCAGTTCCTTCTTTGGTGGATCTGGAGGACATAGATACCGTCATCGAGGCTGTTGCCAAGGGTGCCGCGGTGAAGGCCGACAAGATCATCACTGAGGAGGCCGCCAGGGGTGCTGCTGAAGACGCCAACAAGGGGCCCACCGGGGATCCCGGCAAGGCTACTACCGAGGAGGCCGGCAAGGCCGCTGCCAAGGAGGAGTTGGTGGATGACCAACCTTCTTCCTCTGCTGCCTCTGCTACCGAGGAGGCAGGTACCTAAGGGTGAGCGACGACCTTTTCGTCCACCTCCCAGGGTCGTCGACCTCCAGGGAGCCCATCGAGGGAGAGGTGTTCGATGAATAGGTTCTTACTGCCGCCGGGCTCGAGGTTGTTGGCGAGCCGAGCGCTGGTGGCGATGGTTCTCAGGAGGAGCGGCTTCTCCAGGCCATGGGTGCCAACTTCTGGAAGCTCCAGGCGCTCCACCGCACCCGCCTAGACAAGGCCAAGTGCAGGACGGCAACGATGGACAAGGCGGAGGCGCACCTCAAGGTACATGTCACCGAGACGCAGACTAGGTTCCGCCAAGCTTGTGAGGAGCTGAAGACCGCCCAGGGCAAGCTGGCCAAACACGAGGTGGAACTCACCATGAAGCAGGCCGACATTGAGAAGGCCTAGGAGATGACGGTGAACTTGGCTGTCGTAGCCAAGGCCGCTCGAGCCCAGCACTAGGCCGCGCTGAACTCCCAGTAGGAGGTCCTTGCTGCGCGTGAGGAGAAACTTGCTGCAATGCTCCGTGGCAAGTATGAGGAGGTGGGGAAGCTCATCGTGGAGCGGACCCAGGAGCTGGAGCAGAGGCACAGGGAGGCACTCAATACTCAGGCTCAGGTTCACGCCGACAAGATGAAGGAGCTGGAGGTGGAGTGGGACGGGCTGAAAAACCAGGTCCTGACGCTGTCCAAGGAGAAGGACATGCTCAACAGCGCTCTAACGGAGGCGCAGGGCACGGTCCTCAGCAGGGCTGGGGAGCTCTCCGAGGCCGACAACTCCATATAAGACCTCAAGCTGAAGCTGGAGGGTCTCGAGGAGATGTTCTCGGAGAGAAAGGCCTAGGAGGAGACCCTGACCAAGAATCTAGAGATCGAGAAGCAGTTGCGAAAGAACGACACCCTCACCCACAAGGAGCACGTGGAGGGCGAGAACCGCTGGCTCAATCGCCTCGCCGCCGTTGCCGCCAAGGCCACCATGCAGCTGGCTACATTGGGAATGCCGGATGTGAGGTACGCCACGGAGCCGAACTTGAGCGCCAACTGCAGCCTAACCCTGTTCTTTGAGAGGGTTGTCGGTGCCTTGGAGCGGCTTCATGCCAACCGGGCAGCCTCGCTAGCCGATGAGTCCCGGAGGCTTTGCCGAGGTGCCATGACCAAGGTTCTCACCAAGGTGGCGCATTGGAACACCAACCTCGACTTTGACACCATGCTGGAGAGCTTGTCGGAGGATGCAGACCTCGTGACGCTAAAGGAGCGTATCAAGCCCATCATCAGCCCCATTGGCGGAATCGAGAGGGTGGAGGGCCAACACCGGGATTAGTCACCCCGTTTCTTGTTGCCACTGCAGGTTCACGGCCAAGACAATTTATATCTTTAGTTAGAACCGCAGCAACAATTGATGTAATATAACTCTGCAACACTTTTGGTACAATGCATGTTATCTTCCTGTTCGATCTTCCCTTTGTATGTTTTCCAACGGGTAGGCTTGCCGGCGCATAAACCCAGGGGGAACCTTCAGGACGGATCCCCAATGGCCTGCTGGGTGTGCTAGCTGCCGAGCGAACCACCTTACCGCCCTCAACACGACAGCTCGAACTGTAGACTTTGACTCGAGTCAGAATCGAGAGCGTTGCCAATTGCAGAAGGCTACCCTACTACTCTCTACGCAGCCGCTTGAATCTGCTGAGCGGACTCGAAACAGAACAAGGGCGTTGCCAATTGCGGAAGGTCCCCTTTGCGTGCAGGCTTTCATACATAGTGCAGGACCTTCGAGGACAATGACCTCATATATAAAAAGGAAATTGCTAAAAGTTTCGTATAACTTAGCTTTCCTGTCTCCGCACCGGTGTCCTTCGCGCTTGCAGGCGGCGTCGTTCTCTTGGCCATCTTCTTCTCTGGAAGCCATGGCCATGAGAAACTGCTAAGCCAGGCGCTAAACCAGATTCTCACAACTGAGAACCCCTACCTGGTGCGCCAAAGATGTTGGTGGGAACAACACCTATGGGATCACTGGGATCCCTTCTACGGTCGGTGGGCGGGGGTTCGTGAGAAGAGCAGGTTTAGGAGCAAGCACATGGATCGCTTACCCAGGTTTGGGCCGCGAGGATGCGTAAAACCCTAGTCCTGCTTTAGTGGATGTATTGAGTGTTCTTGAGCTTTTTGAATTAGCTACGGTGGTTGTGCCATTCCAAAAAGCCGAATCCCCCTCCTGGTCTCCTCGGGCCTCCTTTTATTGGAAAAAGTGGTTGCCACGGTGGCACACAGGAAGTGGAAAGGCCTACAATGCACGAGCTTATCGCACGACATTACGGGACAAAGTGCATTAAATGCGCTACATAGGTGGACATTAGCTTTATCGGGGACGGGAACGAGGCCCGTCCCGTCCGTCACCGCTCCGGCTCGCTGCGACACACGCCCAGGCTAGCGATGCATGCAGCGCCATGTAGGCAGGCAAGCAGTTGAGGTGGCGCGATGGTAGGGCCTTCATGAAGATCTGCATGCCGCCACGTGGGTGCTTGCTGATTTGGCCTGGAAGCTGCATGTTGCCATGCAGGTGCCTGCCCAGCTGGTTGGGCTGGCAGCTGCATGCGAACAGCGGCAGAGTCTTGGCTGGTGTGGGCCTGGCAGTGGGCCTGCTGGCGTCTTCCGCAAGGGCCTTGCCGGGGGCCCGGCAAGGGTCTTGCCGTGGTGTCACAGTCGTCCCTGGCAAGACGCTTGCCGGGGGTCTTGTGGATTTCCCTGGCGAGGATCTCGCCAAGGGTCGTCCTCTTCTAATCCTCATCTAATCTTGTGTGTTTATGATCTTGACAAAGATCTTCATGCCACCACGGAGGTGCCTCCCGAGCCCTGGTCCCAATGTAGTTGATTGGGTCGAAGCCTGTGGGCT
>NC_041392.1:190693442-190716855 GCF_002162155.2 Triticum dicoccoides
TCTCTTCCTCTTGCCCTCCCGCGCTTCTGGTCTTGGCGTCGCCTTGGTTGTCTTGTGCTTCGGCTTCTCTCCAGCTTCCCTCCTCTGCCCTACCAAGCGTGGACGCGACGCGTGGCTCTGACTTCCCGTGCACAAGTAAAGGGGTCAAAAGGAGAGCCCCTATGTTTGTACACCAACAAACGGGCACATCCTCACAGATACCGATGGGTATGGCTATTGATTTGTCAGCCATTTGCAAAGTTATTTTAGTAGGTGTGAGTTTATTCAAGTCAATTCTTTTATATAATAAGAAAGGCATAACACTAACACCAACTCCTAAGTCAGACAAAGCAGTTTTCACATAATTATATTTTGATAGAGCAAGGTATAGTTGGTATTCCTGGATCTCCCAGTTTTTTAGGTACCCCATCTTTAGAAGTGTAATTAGCAAGCATAGTGAAGATTTCAGCTTCTGGTATTTTTATCTTATTTGTGATGATGTCTTTCATATATTTTGCATAAGGAGGCATTTTTAAGATATCAGTCCAGCGAGTACGCAAAAATACTGGCCTCATCATTTCCGCAAAGCGTTCAAATTCTTCATCATCATTCTTTTAAGTTGAGTTGGGTGGAAAAGGCATAGGTTTTTGAACCCACGGTTCCCTTTCTTTGCCATGTTTCCTAGCAACAAAGTCTTTTTTGTCATATATTTTATTCTTAGCTTGTGGGTTATCAAGATCAACATGTGGTTCTATCTAAACATCATTATCTGGTTCTTTTTCATTACTTGGTTGAATGTCTTTATGAACCTCACCATTATCTTTTTCATTATCACTAGGTGAGTGTTCATTACCAGATTGAGTTTCATCATTAGAGATAGAAATTTCATTATCACTATGATCAGGTTTCTCTATTTTAGGTTCACGAGGAGTGTGCAAAGTCCTATCATTTTTCTTTTTCTTTTTGTTCTTAGAAGGACTAGGTGCACTAGTGTTAGCTCTTTGTGAATCTTGTTCCATTCTTTTAGGGTGTCTATCGGTGTCAAAACTGGTGGATCTCGGGTAGGGGGTCCTGAACTGTGCGTCTAAGGCGGATGGTAATGGGGGGCAGGGGACACGATGTTTTACCCAGGTTCGGGCCCTCTTGATGGAGGTAAAACCCTACGTCCTGCTTGATTATTCTTGATAATATGTGTAGTACAAGAGTGGATCTACCACGAGATCGGAGAGGCTAAACCCTAGAAGCTAGTCTATGGTATGATTGTATGTTGTCCTACGGACTAAAACCCTCCGATTTATATAGGCACCGGAGGGGCCTAGGGTTACACAAGGTCGGTTACAAAGGAGGAGATATACATATCTGTATCGCCTAGCTTGCCTTCCACGCCAAGTAGAGTCCCATCCGGACACGGGACGAAGTCTTCAATCTTGTATCTTCATAGTCCAACAGTCCGGCCAAAGGATATAGTCCGGCTGTCCGGAGACCCACTAATCCAGGACTCCCTCAGTAGCCCCTGAACCAGGCTTCAATGACGATGAGTCCGGCATGCAGTGTTGTCTTCGGCATTGCAAGGCGGGTTCCTCCTCCGAATACACCACAGAAGAGTTTGAATACAAGGATAGTGTCCGACCCTGCAAAATAAGTTCCACATACCACCGTAGAGAGAATAATATTTCCACAAATCCAATGTGCCGACACGTTTTGGCGGCATGACATCATGTCATGGTCCGGTAATTATTCAAACCGTTTTTCTTTAACCAGCCCCGCACATAACGCGAGGCGGTTTCTTGACACGTCTTGTCAAGGTAGAGATCGTGTTCCCCTTATTATGGGATTCTCATCAATACGGACGTGGGTAACCCAACCGTGCCTAGGACTCCTAGATTTTAGGCAAGTCCCAAACGGCCACGAGGAGGACGCTTGATATTCACCCTCTTTATAAAGGGTCAAGGCTTTTACTTCTTCCCTCCCGTGCTCAATCGAATCATTCCCCCGCCTCGAGTTCTAACACCCAAAGCCCAGGTCAGGTGCTTCGGACCTTCAGTCATGTCCGGGTCCAGCCTTCAAGGCCGGTGGATGCCCTCCTTCGTCACGGAGGAGGATATCAAGAAGTTGAGGCAGGCCAGATACCTGACCGCCGAAATTTACCATAGGCTGCCCGCCCGAGAGCAGGTCATCCCTACTCCCGAACCCAACGAGAGCGTTGTGTTCGTCTCCCACTTCCTCCGAGGACTAGGCCTCGCTCTGGATCCTTTTGTTAGGGGTCTTATGTTCTATTCCGGGCTGGATTTTCACGACCTAGCCCCGGATTCCCTCCTCCACATCTCGTCATTTATTGTTGTTTGTGAGGCCTTCCTCCGCATTACTCCTCACTTCAGCCTATGGCTCAAGACCTTTGATGTGAAGCCGAAGATGGTCGAGGGGCAGTACGCAGTGTGTGGAGGCGCTCTAATAAGCAGAATTGCTGGAGCTCCATGGCCGAAGGGCTCCTTTCTAGAGGTGTCTGGATTGTGGCTATGGGAGTGGTTTTACATCACAGCTCCCCGAAGTGCCAAGTGGGTAGCTTCCCCCACCTTCCGCTCGGGCCCTCCACCACAACTAATGTCATGGATCAGCAGGGGGCTGAGCTGGGGCCTAGCCAAGGATGTGCCCATACTGCAGAGCCGCATCCAAGATCTCTTCGAGGGAGTTTTCAATCTGGTTATGGTAATGCAAGTCATGCTGGTTCGTCGAGTCCAGCCTTGCAAACGCCGGCCCCTCTGCATGTGGGAATTCAACCCAGAAGGACCGCACACTATTCAGAATTTCCTCGGCCTGACGCACGAGGAGATGTACCAATCGTTCTTCGGACCCCAAATAGAGTGTCTGGACACTACCGAGGATGTGGACCTGAGCAGCAACCGCACCGCGGCCCAAGTAAGAAATCCCATGGCCGAACACATTGTTCTTTTCTTTATCATGACATCATTCTGAAGAATCGCCTTTTGACCAGGACTGGATAACAAAAGCGAAGATGATCCGGTGTTCGGCCCCCCTTCCTGAAGGCTTGGACAATCCGGTGCTGGGAAAGATGCTCGAGCCAGCACCTTGCATGGTGCCCTCAAAGGAAGACGAAGGGGGGAATAAAGAGGGCGAAAGCGGGCCTCCACCACTACCTATTCCAACTGAGGGAATGAGCGTCTCTGTGAGGGAGGATAGCCCAGGGGAAGAATCTGACATTCTCTCGCCCCGGGGAAGGAAGAGGACTACCTCTGAAGATCTGGAAACCAAGGTTTCCAAATGGGAGAAGAAATCTCCACAAGAGGGTCCTGCCCAGGATGGTGCTCTTGCCGCACAATGTCCGCGCGGGGATCAGCCCTCTAACGAGTTGTAAGTAATCAAAAACTACTTAATAGTGAAGATATCCTACCTTACTTCTGAGGAAAATAACCGAAGCATTTATCTTGTAGTTCGGATCTTAGCCCTTCTCAGTAGAGCTCGTCTTTGGGGGATCTTCTTCCGGAGATGATGGAGAGCGAAATGCCTCCCCCGGACTCCCCAGCTCAAGAAGCGGGCGACCTTGAAGTGTTGTCGCGGAGGGTCTCTCCGGATCTGGCGAGGCCAGAAGATAATCCTATGGCCACCCGAAGTCCCCAGTATCCGGCTCTTGAAGAGAGCAACCTAAAGAGTCCGGCATCGTCTGGTATGCAGTCGGACATAGTGAGGGATCTGCTAAAGAGAGGGACTGTCTCAGAAGAGCACCGTACGTTGATGGGTACGGTGGTTGAAAGGATTTCATCCGCTGAAAGCGGGTTGCATGAAGCCTTTATGAGTCTGCTGACGGGTTTTGAGGTACGCGAAATGATGTACATTTTTCGCAGTACCACACATTTTAAGGTGTGCCTTGTGTAGATAGTAGCCCCTGAGACTCTGGTTGTCGCCGAGAACGGCGGCGAACAGAGGATCGTAGTCCCAGGTAATGATGTGTTTGCCGGACTAAAGCGGCAATTGGATGCGACAGATGCCGGCATTGTGCTTGTCAACAAGCGGCTTGACGAGGCACAGAGTGAGTGATTTTTCTGGTGATTGTCACATAATAAGAGCAGCATGATGCCAGTATCTTTAATATGTTGTGACTGCCGATGGGGCTGCCACCATGGAGGCCCTTCGGGCGGAGCTTGCCCAAGCCAAGGAGCAAGTAAGGAGTAGCAATGCGGCCGCTTTAAAGGCGACCGAAGAGTTGAGAGCCGAAAAGGCCGCGCATTGCGAGAGCAAAGAGAAAATGGCCAAGATGGCTATAAAGTTAAAAGACACTGCCGACCGTTGCCAGCTTCTTGAAGAAGAAAACCGGGCGAAGGCGACGGACCTGGAAAAGGCCACGATGGCAACCAAAGACACCCGCTCTGCGCTGAGAGAGAAGAAGGAGGAGCTGCGTCATGTCAGGGATATCACGGCTGGAAAACCCTTCATGCAACGGAGGAAGTTTGGAGATCCTCAGTATGCCCCTCTGGACCGGCTTTGGAGTTCGGCGGACGCATATCTGGACTTGGCGGCGAGTGCTGTCGATGCGGCCGAATACTTCCAAGATCAAATAGATCATGAAGTGGACAAGCTATTCTAGTCACAATTTAATGTTCCAGAGCGTCCGCTTCCATTGACTGATCAGCTTGCCGAATGGGCCGAGCTGAATAGATTGTCCGGACTCGCCATGAGGTCTGTTGTGGATCATTTGTGGCTGGAAAGGCCAAAGCCGAACAACTATTTTAGTTTTGTGCAGCAGTTCCTTGCTGCAGTGCCGCGCATTAATGCGATGAAGAGGTCGGCGTGCATAGAAGGCTCGCGGATGGCCATTACCCGTGTCAAAACATACTGGGCGGAGATGGATGCCACCACTGTCGCGGCGCAGGGTTCGGCCATAGGCCGAGTGGCTGCCGAGCACTATTTTGAAGAAGTTCTTGAAGGCGCTCGTTCGATAGAGGCCCAGTTCTCGAAGAATATTATGTTTGAATGACATGTATTCCCATTGTAAAAACAATGCTTTATTAAGTTTATCAAGGCTGTATTTATACTTTTGCCTGAAAGTATTATGATGCCTCCTATGTGGCTGTTTATGTATATATGTATATAACCTGAAAGATTGCAGTCATCGGCTTCAGCCCCCACGCATATAATGCGGAGGTGTTCGCAGAAGACGCATGTTCACACTTGATCCAACGTCTTGGTCCATTAAGGAGGTGATAGCGCAACGAACTTGGCAACCGGACTATAATGCTTTAACACTTTCACTTAGCCAGAGGAGTTTGACAGTGGGGCTACTATATAGCCCCTGGTGGCTCCGCACTCCTCCGAATTCGGCGTGCGTACATGCCAAGAAGGGAAATGGCTCTTCGTTAAGGAGGAGGAATCCCGAAGATTCTGTTAGGTCATCGAGTGGTTGACAAGTCTCACGCTATATCATGATAGTCAGTTTTCGGCTTTCTCTGCTGAGGTGCTCGTCTGGATGAACCAGGGCACAATCGCAGTAGTTCTCCTGGTGCCTCCTTAGACGATAGAGTGGAACGTAGGGCAGTAAAACACAGGAGCCGGGCAAACCCAACATTTGACCAAAGACATGATTCGGAGCTAATGCATATAAGGCCAAACTCGCGATGCCAAACACTCCCTAAGGTATTCGGTCTTTATGGTATAAACCGGGCCTAAAGAATGCCCTTTGTAATAAGCCCCTGATGTCCAGGTACGTGCAATATTCTGACGTGGCCACATGCCAATACGTCAGCATCCTTCTCAATTGTACTGAGAAACCGAGGGATGTGTATCAACAAGAGACAGTAAAAAAGGTTTATGCAGGGTCTTAATCTAAAAAGAATCCTTGGAACGGGTCCGTGCTGCACGTCTGTGCCTGTATCTCTGTTGTGCCGTATCCTGGACGGGTGTAGCACGATGGTCATCTGTAAAAGAGAGGACATTAGTTGAAAAGTTGTCGTGCAAAAAGGTAGGTTGTACTGAAGAAAATATGTACAATTCAAGATGAGTAAAGTTGAGCCTAATTGCCACTTGTTTACGCGCCTTGAGCCCCTTGTATTGTAATAGGGGTATAGCCATAAAACCTGTATCAATTACATATAATTGCACCGGACTCGTCTAACCGCGTCCGTGGTCTTAACGACCTGTCAGATGCTTCAGTTGGTGAGGCCGTTTAGCGTGTGGTTGCCAAGGCGGCTGCATAGTCTTCCGCGCGCAAGGAGTGCTCAATATTTCCATTTACAGTAATGATGACGCATGGACCGAGCATCTTAAGCATAAGAGAAGCGTAATCCGGTATTGTGTTAAAGCGAGTGAAAGATTCGCGTCCAAGTAGAGCTTGATAGCCACTTTGGAACGAAGCGATGCGGAAGGTTAACTTTTCGCTGTGGAAGTTATAGGGAAAGACGAATATAACCTCTAGTAGCAGGGAGCCCATGCAATGGGCTTCTGGGACTGGCGTTACTCCTTTAAAGGTAGTATTGTTGTGGCTAATTTTTGCTGGGTCTATCCCCATGTTGCGTACTGTGTCCTGATATATCAGGTTTAAACTGCTGCCGCCGTCCATCAGAACTCGTGTGAAGTGGTATCCATCAATTATTGGGTCTAGTACCAAGGCATCCCATCCTGCACGCCAGATACTTGCTGAGTAACCCCGATGGTCAAAAGTGATCGGTTGGGACGACCAATGGCAGAATTCTGCGGTGATAGGCCCTGGGGCGTGTGTCTCTGGGAGTGCCGCTTTGTTTCTCCCCTTTATTACATGTAACACCTTGACTGTTTTGACTTCTGGTGGGAATTTCTTCTGTTCCCCAGTGCTTTGCTTGTGAGGCTTGTCCTCGTCTTCGCTTGGTGTATCCTGCCCCTTATGTTCGGTGTTGAGCTTGCCGGACTGCTTGAAGACCCAACATCCTCTATGGGTATGATTTGCAAGTTTGTCGGGGGTACTATGGATCTGACATATTTGGTCCAAAATCTTGTTTAGGCTTGACAGTACATCTCTATTGCCTTTGGAGGGTGGCTTTTTTTGACCTGGCCGGTAGCTTCTGAATCCGGCGTTTACCGTCGTGCTCTTTGGGCTGTCTTCTTTATTCCGGTGCTTGTTTTTGCTGCATCGTGATTTCCCGTTCCGTCCCTGACTTCGGATGTACTTGGGCCGCTGGTGCTACATCGGGCTAACCAACTGTCCTCGCCCGCACAAAAGTAGGTCATGAGGCTTGTTAATGCTGCCATTGTTCTCGGCTTTTCTTGGCCGAGGTGTCTGGCGAGCCATTCGTCTCGAACGCTGTGCTTGAAAGATGCTAAGGCTTCGGCGTCCGGACAGTCTACTATTTGGTTCTTCTTGGTGAGGAACCTATTCCAAAGCTTTCGGGCTGACTCTCCGGGCTGTTGAGTTATATGACTTAAATCGTCTGCATCCGGTGGTCGGACATAGGTCCGTTGAAAATTTGCTCGAAAGGCGTCTTCGAGCTCTTCCCAGCTTCCAATGGAGTTTTTGGAGAGGCCTTTAAGCCAGTGCCGGGATGGCCCTTTGAGCTTGAGGGGTAACTACTTGATGGCGTGGAGATCGTCTCCTCGAGCCATGTGGATATGGAGGATATAGTCCTCAATCCAGACCCCAGGGTCTGTTGTTCCATCGTACGCCTCTATGTTTACGGGTTTGAATCCCTCTGGAAATTCATGGTCCAGCACCTCATCGGTGAAACATAGGGGTGTGCGGCACCCCTGTATTTGGGTGTACCGTGGTGTTCAGATGTTTGTTGTGTTGTATTGCATACTGGAGCGTGCTTGCGTGGCCCGTATATGGATCTGGTTGCGCCGTCCTTTTGATGGGAGCCCTCGCGTGGATCGCGTACTGGCTTATGTGCGGCGTCATTTGCCGCTCTGTATTGGCCATGAGGTCGTCTATCCGACCGGATGGCCATTTTGTTTTCTAATTGCGAGGGATCTAAGGCCTCCTCATCCAATTCGGGTAGAAACTTTCGCTTCGGGTAGCTCTTGGTGTGGCGATTACCGCCGTACTTCGCTGCAGTGTTGAGTACTTCACTCCATCTGATTCTGAGTGTGTCTTGTGCAGCTCTGAGCCTTTGCTTCTGCTTTTTCAAACTCCTTGTCGTGGAAACAAGCCTTTGATGGGCATTCTGTTGCTCCTGTCGCCTGTCCGGTGTGATGTCATCCGGACTGTTATCTTCGAAGGAGTCGGGTTGTTCGGTTTGATTCTCCGTGTTGCCTGGTCGGGCGATGGTTCACCCTGCTCTATCGCTAGGTCTATATGACCGTTGTTTCTGCCGAGGCGGGATTTGGAGCGGCGCTTACGCCACCGCTTTGACTGCTTCTCGAGGGAACAACCCTTCGTTGCATCCTTCCGTTCCTCGTCGTCATTTTCTTTGGGTGTGTCCACCATGTATACATCATGTGATGAAGTGGGCGTCCAATGCCCTATGGGCAGTGGTTCCTGTTCGTCTCCTGCATCGTCGTCCATACCGTCGATGTCTTCGGAGTCGAGGTCAAGCATGTCGGTCAAATTGTTGACAGTGGCTACTAAGTGGGTGGTGGGTGGGCTCTAAATTTCTTCGCCATCCGCACCCCAATCCTTCCGGACATAGTTTGGCCAGGACTCTCCTGACAACGAGAGAGACCTTAATGAGTTCAGCATATCGCCGAAGGGCGAGTGCTGAAAGATATCCGCGGAGGTAAACTCCATGATCGGCGCCCAGTCGGATTTGATTGGCACGAGCGCGGGCGGTTCAGACTCCGTGGCCAGGAAAGGATCCGGTAGTGTGGCATCACAGCTCTCGTGAAGGGTAAGGTCGATATTCGGCTCGATCGCCGCTGAGGATTCGGCCTTCGTGGTGGGGTCTATACACCCGTCCATGGATGGTGCAACTGGTTCCAAATTGAGGGTCTGAGCGGTTGCCGGCACGATCTCCTGGGCACTGTTTGATGGTAGAACTAAATCATGCTCATCATGACCGCGTGGCGCACTAAGCAGGGGCTCGAATCCGTCGAAGATCAAGTCTCCATGGATATCCGCCGTGTAGTTTAAGCTTCCAAACCTGACCTGATGACCAGGGGCGTAACTCTCGACCTGCTCCAGATGGCCAAGCGAGTTGGCCCGCAGTGCGAAGCTGCCAAATACAAAGATCTGTCCGGGGAGAAAAGTCTCACCCTGGACTGCAACGACGACACAGTGGAACTCTCAATGAAAGTACCAATGTCGGTGTCAAAACCAGCGGATCTCGGGTAGGGGCTCCCGAACTGTGCGTCTAAGGAGGATGGTAACAGGAGGCAGGGGACACGATGTTTTCCCAGGTTCGGGCCCTCTTGATGGAGGTAAAACCCTACGTCATGCTTGATTATTCTTGATAATATGTGTAGTACAAGAGTGGATCTACCACGAGATCGGAGAGTCTAAACCCTAGAAGCTAGCCAATGGTATGATTGTATGTTGTCCTACGGACTAAAACCCTCTGGTTTATATAGGCCCCGGAGGGGGCTAGGGTTACACAAGGTCGGTTACAAAGGAGGAGATATACATATCCGTATCGCCTAGCTTGCCTTCCACGCAAAGTAGAGTCCCATCCAGACACGGGACGAAGTCTTCAATCTTGTATCTTCATAGTCCAACAGTCCGGCTGTCTGGAGACCCCCTAATCCAGGACTCCCTCAGTGTCCCTCGGGATAAAGTGGTTCCTCACTTATTTTACCTCCTCTAGTTACAACTCTAACAACAAAGTCATTCATATTATTATTCATTTCATCAAGCAATTCTCTTTGAGATTTAGCAACTTGCTCTAATTGAGTTTGAACCATAGAAGCATGCTTTCCAACACCTCTAACATAATTTCATATTCTAAATAACAAGTCACTCAAGCGAGCAACCATATCAGAATTATATTTCAATTGTTTCATAACATTTGCATTCAAGTGATCTTGTTTTCTAATGTAGTTTTCATACTCATAAAGGCATTGACTAGGATGCATATTGTGAAGATTATAATTATCATTAAACTTCATAAGAGAATTTACCTCTACAACCTTAGGTGGTGGTGTTGTATTAAGCCCATGTATTTCTTCAATTAGAGGTAAATTTTTAACATCCTCATCTTTAATACCTTTTTCCTTCATATATTTCTTTGCCTCTTGCATATCTTTGGGACTGAGATACAATATACCCCTCTTCTTCGGAGTGGGTTTAGGCGGTGGTTCATGAATAGTCCAATCATCATAATTTTTAAATATGTCGTTCAATAATTCTTCAGCCTGTCCAATAGTTCGTTCCCTGAAAACACAACCAGCACAACTATCTAGGAAGTCCCTAGAAGCATATGTTAGTCCATTATAGAAGATATCAAGTATTTCATTTTTCTTAAGAGGATGATCAGGCAAAGCATTAAGTAACTGGCAAAGCCTCTCCCAAGCTTGTGGGAGACTCTCTTCTTTAGTTTGCAAAAATTTAAATATTTCCTGCAAGGCAGCTTGTTTCATATGAGCAGGAATTTTTTTTCCAGAGAAGTAATAAATCATATCCCAGGGACTACCCACACAACCAGGAGCAAGAGTATTGTACCAAGCCTTAGTGTCACCCTTTAATGAGAAAGGAAATAATTTGAGAATAAAATAGTAGTGAGTTTTCTCATCATGAGTAAAAAGGGTGGCTATATCATTCGACTTAGTAAGATGTGCCACCACAGTTTCAGTTTCATAACCATGGAAAGGATCAGATTCAACCAAAGTAATTAACTCTGGGTCGACAGATAATTCATAATCCTTATCATCAATAAAGATAGGTGAAGTACCAAACTTAGGATCACATCTCATTCTAGCATTCAGAGATATTTCTTTATACTTGTGTAATAATTTCTCTAGATCATCTCTATCATTCCAAGCAAGAATATCTCTAGTTGTTTCTTCACTCATGCCATAACCTTCAGGTACCTTAGGCAATTCATATCTAGGAAAGCTAGTTCTAGCTGGTGTTTCAAGAGTTTTAGTTTCAAGGTCATCATCATATTCAACAACATCATGTTGTATAACTCTAGCAATTTGTTTACCAAGAAATTCACCAAGTGGCACATCATCATTATCAAGCAAGGTACTAGCATCATCATAAGCATCATTCATAGTAGAAGTAGCATCATCAATAACTTGCGACATATCAGAATTAATAGGATGTGGTGGTGTTGCAAGTTTACTTATAACAAAAGGTGAATCTAAAGAAGAACTGGATGGCAGTTCCTTACCTCCCCTTGTATTTTAGGAAAATATCTTAGTCTTAGCATCCTTCAAATTCTTTATAGTGATTACATGATAATAATCCCAAGTGACTCAAAAAATATAGCTATGCTCCCCGGGAACGGCGCCAGAAAAAGGTCTAGCACGGTGGGTCGCGCCGAGGAGCCACGCATCTTGGGCCGAGGGTGACGTCATGACGAGGAGGTGGCGGAGGCGTTGCCTAGACTACATCGCCCACAGCAGGCGGCGGACGAGGCAATGAGAGGGACGGTGTAGGCGAGCCCCCAGTTGCGCTGACTATCTTAGTGATGCGGTCCAGCCAATCTCCGTAGAGGCCATCGACGCGCCATGAGCAGCACAGCCTGCACGTCATGGGCCCGCGACGAGTGTGGGATGATGAGCCGGCCGGAGTGAGTGACGGGGTGGTGGTACGTCCGTCCCGCCACACGGAGGGATGCTGCGATGAAGCTTGCTGCTTGTTCCCCGCCGGGCCGGTGACGGCATTGGCGGCTGGTGATGGTGAACAATGGGAGACGCGCGCGGTGAGAGCATCTCGACGCTCAGCATGGTCTCGGCGAGCATCTGCCATGGAGATGACGGAGCAGCGGTGAGTCGATAGATGGAAGAGAGGCTTCGACACATCCCTACCTGGCGCGCCAAATGTCAGATTTAGGGCTCCACAGATCCTTGAGAGGTTTGAACACTGGGGTGCATACGAAGAACTCCTACTCCCCGAATTGCCAGCCCAATGATTCCACGGCTTGACTCGATGAACCCAAAGAACGAGAGACGCAAAGATTTATCCTGTTTCAGTCCACCTTGCGGTGTAATACCCTACTCCAGCTTTGTGGTGGATTGCCTCGAGGGGCTGAGGATGAACTAGTACAATGGATGAACAGCCTCGGGAGGTGAGGTGTTCTTGAGCTCGATGAGCTAGTGGATGGGAGGATGGTCAGAATGATCCGTCCCCCTCTATGGTGGTGAGCTGGTTAGGGTGGAATGGATCCGATCCCAAATGCCCCGCTATGGTGGTGGCTAAGTCCTATTTATAGTGGCCTTGGTCCTGTTTCCAAATGTTAAGCGGGAAGGGATGCCACAATAGCCAAATTCGAAGGTAGACAACTAGTACAAGTTATCCTGACAAAAGTAGTCTTCGCCTGCAAAAGGCTCTGGTGGTGACGCTGACGTGGGCTCCGTGATGACCTTCGTCCTGCCGTCCTGGTGGTCTTGGTCTTGTTGCACAGATATGGAAACCTTTTCTTGATTCCTTAGGACTCTGTGCCTGCGCTTGCCCCCTTAGCACCAAAGGGGAAATTGGCATGCTGGCGCCTGCCTGGCCTTGGTTGTCATGGCTCACGTCATGTGAACCTCGCTAGGTGCACCTTGCCTTGATATCTCCACTCCTCGGGAGCCAGCCTAGTGAGCCCCCACCAGTCTGAACACCGCATACGGACTTCATCCGGACAATGTCGTGACATGGCCCGATATAGAGGCACCGCACACCCCCTATGCTTCACTAATGAGGTAATGGAGCACCAGTTCCTAGAAGGGTTTAAACCCGTGAATATTGAATCATACGACGGCACTACAAATTTCGCAGTATGGATTGAAGATTTTCTTTTCCACATTCACTTGGCTTGCGGTGAAGATCTACACGCCATCAAATACCATCCCCTAAAACTTAAGGGGCCAGCTCGGCACTGTTTAAATAGCCTCCCAGAAAACTCTATCGGTAGCTGGGAAGACCTGGAGGACGCTTTTAGAGACAACTTGCAAGGCACCTACATCTTGCCTCCGGATGCCGATGACCTAAGTTATATTGTCCAGCAAACCAGAGAGTCCGCCCGAAAATTTTGGACTAGGTTCCTCACTAAAAAGAACCAGAATGTCGATTACCCGGACTTCAAAGCCCTAGCGGCCTTCAAAAATAGCATTCGCGACAAATGGCTCGCCCGACACCTCGGCCAAGAGAAGCCGAAATCCATGCCAGCCCTCACGGCACTCATGACCCGCTTTTGCGCGGGCGAATACAGCTGGCTAGCCCATATCAATAATAATACAAACGATCTTGGCACTTCCGAAGCTAAGAATAACAATGGCAGGCCCCGACGCAACAGACGCAAGTGCCGCAGCAATAATGACAATACCAATGACACGGCAGTCAACGCAGGATTCGGCGGCTCCAAGTTTGGTCAAAGGAAGAAGCCATTCAAAAGAAACAGAGAAGGCTCATCCATCTTGGACCGAATACTCGATCGACCCTGCCAAATTCACGGCACCTCCGATAAGCCTGCCAATCACGACAACCGAAGTTGTTGGGTCTTTAAACAGGCGGATAAGTTAAATACCAAACATAAGGAGAAAGGGTCGCTGTCGGTGTAAAAACCGACGGATCTCGGGTAGGGGGTCCCGAACTGTGCGTCTAGGCCGGATGGTGATAGGAGGCAAGGGACACGAAGTTTTACCCAGGTTCGGGCCCTCTTGATGGAGGTAAAACCGTACGTCCTGCTTGATTAATATTGAAGATATGGGTATTACAAGAGTAGATCTACCACGAGATCAGAGAGGCTAAACCCTAGAAGCTAGCCTATGGTATGATTGTATGTTGTGATTGTTGTCCTACGGACTAAAACCCTCCGGTTTATATAGACACCGGAGAGGGTTAGGGTTACACAAGGTCGGTTACAAAGGAGGAGATATCCATATACGTATTGTCTAGCTTGCCTTCCACGCCAAGTAGAGTCCCATCCGGACACGAGACGAAGTCTTCAATCTTGTATCTTCATAGTCTAACAGTCTGGCCAATGGAGATAGTCCGGCTGTCTGGAGACCCCCTAATCAAGGACTCCCATAGTAGCCCCTGAACCAGGCTTCAATGACGATGAGTCCGGCGCGCAGTTGTCTTCGGCATTGCAAGGCGGGTTACTTCTCTGAATACATTACAGAAGAAGTTGAATACGAGGATAGTGTCCAACCCTGCAAAATAAGTCCCACATTTCACCGTAGAGAGAATAATGTTTTTTCGCTGATCTAATCCGCTAGCTTGTTTTGGGAACATGACGTTACGTCGTGGCCCGGTGATTATTCGAACCGTTTCTCTTAACCAGATCCACACATAACCCGAGGCGGTTTCTTGACACGTCTTGCCAAAGCGGAGATCGTGTTCCCCTGATTACGGGATTCTCATTAATGCGGTTCGTGGGTAACCCAACCGTGTCTAGGACTCCTAGATTATAGCTAAGTCCAAAACAGCCACGGAGAGGACGCTTGATATTCACCCTCTTTATAAGGGGACAAGGTTTTCGCTTTTTCCCTCTCGTGCTCAACCAAACCCTTCCCCCGCCTCGAGTTCTAACACCCAAAGCCTAGGTTAGGTGCTCCGGATCTTCAATCATGTCCGGATCCAGCCTTCAAGGCCGATGGATGCCCTCCTCCGTGACGGAAGAGGACATTAAGTAGTTGAGGGAGGACAGATACCTGACAGCCAAGGTTTCGCATCGGCTGCATGCCCGAGGGCAGGTCGTCAGTACTCCCGAACCCAACGAGAATGTTGTGTTCGTCTCCCACTTCCTTCGAGGTCTAGGCCTCACTCTGGATCCCTTCGTTAGGGGCTTGATGTTCTATTACGGGCTAGATTTCCACGTCCTAGGTCCAGACTCCTTTCTCCACATCACGACATTTATTGTCGTGTGTGAGGCCTTCCTCCGCGTGACCCCTCACTTCGGCTTGTGGCTCAAGACCTTTGAAGTACAACCAAAGGTGATTGAGGGGCAGCATGCAGCTTGCGGAGGTGCATCAATAGGCAAGATGGCAGGAGCTCCATGGCCGAAAGGTTCCTTTCCAGAGATATCCGAATTATGGCAACGGGGGTGGTTCTACGTCACGGCTTCCAGAAGTACCAAGTGGGCGGCTGCCCCCGCTTTCCGCCCGGGCCCCCCACCACAACTGATGTCATGGATTAGCAGGGGCCTGAGCTGGGGTCCAGCCAAGGACGTGCCTATGTTTCAAAGCCGCATCAGAGATCTCTTCGACAGAGATTTTAATTTGGTTGCGGTAATACAAGTTATGCTGGTTCGTCAAGTCCAGCCTTGCAAACGCCGGCCCTGCGCTTGTGGGAGTTCAACCCAGAGGGACCACATGCCATTCAAAGTTTCCTTGGCCTGACGCACGAGGAAATGTACAAGTCATTCTTTGGACCTCAAGTGGAGTGTCCGGATATCACCGAGGACGTGGGCCTGAGCAGTAATCGCGTCGCCGAACAAGTAAGAAATCCTCTGGCCAAACACACTGTCTTTTATTCGAGGTTGTTTTTGAGAGTTAGCTTTTTGACCAGGACTGGCTAACAAAGGCGAAGATGATTCGGTGTTTGGCCCCCTCCCTGAGGGTTTGGAAAATCTGGTATTGGAGAAGATGCTCGAGGTCGCACCTTGCCCGGAACCCTTGAAGGAAGATACGGAGGGGGATAATACGGGCGAACGTGGGCCCCCATCACTACCCGCTCTGACCGAGGGAACAAGTGTTTCCACGAAGGAGGACGATCGGGGGAGGAAAAGGACTGCTTCCGAGGATCCGAAAGCCGAAGCTTCCTAACAGGAGAAGAAATCTACCACAGAGGGTCCTGCCTTGGGGGGTGCTTTTGCCGCACAAAGTCCACGAGGGGATCTACCCTCCAATGAGTCGTAAGTGATCCAAAATATTTTAATAGTAATAGTATGCTATCTTTTTCCTCTGAGAAAACAACCACCACATATATCTTGCAGTTCGGGCCTCAGCCTCTCTCAAATGAGTTCGTCTTCGGGGGATCTTCTTCTGGAGATGATGGAGAGCTAAACGCCTCCCCCGGACTCCTCCGCTCCAGAAACGGGCGACCCCGAAGTGTCATCGCGGAGGGCCTCTTCAGATCCGGTGAGGCCAGAAGATAGTCCCGTAGACCCCAGAAGTCCCTAGTGTCTGGTTCCCGAAGAGAGCATACGAAAGAGTCCGGCACCGTCTAGTGTGTGGTCGAACATTCTGAGGGAGTTGGTGGGGCGAGCGGCCATCTCAGAAGAGCACCGTAAGCTAATGGGTACGGTGATGGAGAGAATCTTGTCCGCTGAAAGCGGGTTACATGAAGCCTTTATGAGTCTATTGACAGGCTTTGAGGTATGTGAGATAATATGTGATAGTACTACACATGTTATAGTAGCCCCTGAGACTCTGGTTGTCGTCGAGAACGGCGGCGAACAGAGGATCAAATTCCCAGGCAATAACCAACCTGCTTTCATGTGCAGGTGGTGGGAGCTCCGGTGGCTAGCCGGACTAGGGAGTTTGCCCAATTAAAACGGCAACTGGATGATGCAGACGCTGACATCGAGCTTGTTAACAAGAGGCTTGACGAGGCACATGGTAAGTGTTATTATCCAGTGAACGCCACATACTAAGAGTAGCATAATGCCAATATATTTAATATGTTGTGACTGCAGATGGGGCTGCCACTGTGGAAGCCTTGCGGGCGGAACTTGCCCGAGCCAAGGAACAAGCAAGGAGTAGTAATGCGGCTGCTTTGAAGGCGGCCGAAGAGTTGAAAGCCGAGAAGGCCGGACATTGCGAGAGCCAAGAGAAGATGGCCAAGATGGCCGTAGAATTGAAAGATACTGCTGACCGTTGCCGGGTCCTTGAGAAAGAGAACCAAGCGAAGGCAACGGACCTTGAGAAGGCCGCGGCAGCAGAGAAAGTCACCCGTTCTGCTATGAGAGCGAAGAAGGAGGAGCTGCGGGAAGCCGGGGATATTGCGGCTGGAAATCCATTCATGTTACGGAGGAAGTTCGGAGATCCACGGTATGCCCCTCTGGATCGGCTGTGGAGCTTGGCAGATGCGTATATGGATTTGGCGGCGAGCGCTGCCGATGCGGCAAAGCACTTCCCAGGTCAGACAGATTGTGAAGTGGACAAGCTGTTCTGGATGCAATTCCACGTTCCAGAGCATCCGCTTTCATTGACTGACCAGCTAGCCTAATGGGCCGAACTGAATAGGTTGTGCGGACTCGCCATGAGGTCTGTTGTGGATCAATTATGGCCCGAAGGGCCTAAGCCGAACAGCTATTTCAGCTTAGTGCAACAGCTCCTTGATGTGGTGCCGCGCATTAATGCGATGAAGAGGTCGGCGTGCATAGAAGGCTCGCGGATAGCCCTTGCTCGTGTTAAAGCATACTGGGCGGAGATGGACGCTACCACTGTTGCGGCGCAGGGTTCGGCCATAGGCCGTGTGGCTACGGAACACTATTTCGAGGAAGTTCTCGAGGGTGCTCGTTTGATAGAGGCCCAGTGCTCGAAAAAAATTATGTTTGAGTGATATGTATTCTCATTGTAAACATAATGCTTTCATGAGGTTTTTATAAAGATGTGTTTATACTTTTGCCTAAAAGTAGTATGATGCCTCCTGTGCGGCCGTTTATGTATACATGTGTATAACCTAAAAGATTGCAGCCGTCGGCTTCAACCCCCACGCATATAATGCGGAGGTGCTCGCAAAAAATGTGTGTTCACACTTAACCCAACGTCTTGGTCCTGATAAGGAGGTGATAGCGTAGCGAGCGAGGCAACCGGACTATAATGCTTGAACACTTTCACTTAGCCATAGGAGTTTGACAAGGGGCTACTAGATAGCCCCTGGTGGCTCCGCACTCTCCCGATCGCGGGGTGCGCATATGCCTGGCCGGAAAACGGCCCTTCATTAAGGCGGAGGAATTCTAACATTCCGATAGGTCATCGAGTGGTTGACCAGTCTCACGCTATATCATGACAGTCAGTTTTCGGCTTTCTCTACTGAGGCGCTCGTCCAGATGAACCAGGGCACAATCGCAGTAGTTCTCCTAGTGCTACCTTAGCCGGCAAAGCGGAACATAAGGCACCAAAACACAGGAGCCAGGCAAACCCAACATTTGACCAAAGATAATGATTCAGAACTGATGCATATAAGGCCAAACTCGCGATGCGGAACACTCCCTAAGGTATTCGGTCTTTATGGTATAAACTGGGCCGAAATAGTGCCGCTTGTAAGAAGCCCCTTGTGTCCAGGTATGTGCGTTATTCTGACGTGGCCACATGCCAAGACGTCAGCATCCTTCTCAATTGTGCTGAGAATTCGGTGGATATGTATCAACAAGAGACAGTAAAAAAGGTTTACGCAGGGTCTTAATCTGAAAAGAATCCTTGGAGCGGGTCCCTGCTGCACGTCTGCGCCTATGTCTCCGTTGTGCCGTATCCTGGACGGGTGTAGCACGATGATTATCTGTAAAAGAGAGGAGCTTAGGTAAAAAAGCTGTCGTGCAAAAGGATAGTTGTTTAAATAAACCATGTAGAATTCAGACTAAGAATTGCCACTTGTTTGCACATGTTGAGCCCCTTGTATTGTAATAGGGGACCTGCTAATTAGTTGGTGAGGCCGTTTTTAGTGTGCGGCTATTAAGGCAGCTGCACGCTCTTTAGCGCGCAGAAATCGCTTAATATTTCCATCCACTGTAATGATGCCACGTGGACCGGGCATCTTGAGTGTGAGGGAAGCGTAGTGTGGTATTGCATTAAAGCGAGCAAAAGCTTCGCGTCCGAGTAGTGCTTGATAGCCACTTCGGAACGGAGCGATGTGGAAGGTTAGATGTTCGCTACGGAAGTTATCGGGGAAGCCGAATATAATGTTTAGTAGCAGGGAGCCCGTGCAATGAGCCCCTGGGCCTGGCGTTACTCCTTTAAAGGTAATATTGCTATGGCGAATTTTTGTTGGGTCTATCCCCATTTTGCGGATTGTATCCTGGTATATCAGGTTTAGACTACTGCCACCGTCCATCAGGACTCGTGCGAGGCGGTATCCGTCAATTATTGGGTCTAATACCAGGGCAGCCCATCCTGCACGCCGGATACTTGCTGAGTAAACGCGATGGTTGAAAGTGATCGGTTGAGACGACCAGTGGCAGGACTCCGCGGTGAGAGGCCTTCGGGCGTATTTTTCTGGGAGTGCCGTTTTGTTTTTTCCATTGATCACGTGTAGCACATTTACTGTTTTGACTTCAGGTGGAAATTTCTTTTGTTCCCCAGCGTCTCCCTTGAGAGGATCATTCTCATCTTCGCTTGGTGTATCCTCCCCCTTGTGTATGGCATTGAGCTTGCCAGACTGCTTGAGGACCCACCATTCTCTGTGGGTATGATTGGCTGGTTTGCCAGGGGTGCTATGGACCTAGCATATTTGGTCCAGAATTTTATTCAGGCTGGACAGTTCGTCTCTGGCGCCTTTAGAGGGCGGCTTCTGACATGGCCGAGAGCTTTTGAATCTGGCGTTTACTGCTGTGCTCTTCATGCTGTCTCCTTTGTTCCGGCATTTGTTATTGCTGTCGCGCTATGATTTCCCGTTTCCATCTCTAACTTTGGATGTACTGGGGTCGCTGGTGTTGCATCTGGCTAGCCAGCTGTCCTCACCCGCGCAAAAGCGGGTCATGAGGCTTGTTAATGCTGCCATCGTTCTCGGCTTTTCTTGGCCGAGGTGTCTGGCGAGCCATTCATCACGGACGCTATGTTTAAAAGCTGGCAATGCTTCGGCGTCCGGATAGTCGACAATTTGGTTCTTTTTAGTAAGAAACATGTTCCAAAGTTTTCGGGCTGACTCTCCAGGCTGTTGAGTTATATGGCTCAAATTATCCGCGCCCGAAAAGCGTCTTCAAGCTCTTCCCAACTTTCGATGGAGTTTTCGGGGAGGCCTTTAATCCAGTGGCAGGCTGGCCCTTTGAGCTTGAGGGGTAAGTACTTGATGGCGTGGAGATCATCTCCTCAAGCCATATGGATGTGGAGGATATAGTCCTGGATCCAGACCCCAGGGTCTATTGTTCCGTCGTATGCCTCTATGTTTACAGGTTTGAATCCCTCTGGAAATTCATGATCCAGCACCTCATCGGTGAAACATAGGGGGTGTGCAGCACCCCTGTATCTGGGTGTACCGCGTTGCTCGGATGTTATATCATATGCTGGGGCGTGCTTGCGTGGTCCATAGATGGATCTGGTTGCGCTGTCCTTTTGGTGCAAGCCCCCGCGTGAATCGCGTATTGTCTTGTGAGTGGCATTATTTGCCGCTCTATGTTGGCCGCGAGGTCGTCTATCCGGCCAGGTGGCTATTTTGATTTCTGGTTGTGAGGGGTCTGAGGCCTCCTCATCGAATTCAGGTAGCAACTTCCGCTTCGGGTAGCTCTTGGTGGGGCGATTGTCGCCGTACTTCGCTGCTGTGTTGAGTATTTTACTCCATCTGATTTGGAGTGTGTCATGCGCAGCCTTGAGCCTTTGCTTCTGCTTTTTTAGGCTCCTCGCGGTGGCAACAAGCCTTTGACGGGCATTCTGCTGCTCCGGGTGCCTGTCCGGCGTTGTGTCGTCCGGACTATTATCTTTGGCAGAATTGGTTTGTTCGGTTTGATTTTCCGTATCGCCATGGTCCGGCAGTGATTCGCCCTGCTCCAACGCTGGGTCTGTGTGGTCGCTATTTCTGGCGAGGCGAGATTTGGGGCGGTGCATGCGCCACCGCTTTGACTGCTTCTCGAGGGAACAAGCCTTCGGTGTGTCCTTCCATTCCTCGTCGTCGTTTTCTTTTGGTGTGTCCACCATGTTTACGTCATATGATGAAGTGGACGTCCGGCGCCCTGTGGGCGGTGGTTCATCTTCGCCTCCTGCATCGTTGTCCATACCGTTGATGTCTGCAGAGTCGAAGTGGAGCATGTCGGTTAAATCCTCGACAGTGGCTACAAAGTGGGTGGTGCGTGGGCGTTGAATTTCTTCGCCATACGCATCTCAATCATGTTGGCCATAATCCGGCCAGGGCTCTCCTGACAAAGAGAGAGATCTTAGTGAATTCAGAACATCGCCGAAAGGCTAGTGGTCAAAGATATCCGCGGCGGTGAATTCCATGATCGGCGCCCACTCGGATTCGATTGGCAGGGGCGCGGATGGTTCGGGGTCCGGAAGAGAGTCCGGCACCTTGGAGTCACGGGCTGTGCGGAGATTTAAGCTGGTATTCGGCTCGATCGCCGTTGAGACTACAACCCCTGAGGCGGTGTCTAACTACCCGTCCTCGATTGGTGCAGCCAGCTCCGAGCTAAGGGTCAGAGCTGATGCGGGCACGGCCTCTGGGGTACCGTCCGGTGGCAGAGCTAGGTCATACACATCGCGATAGTGCAGCGCGCCCGGCTGTTGCTCGAATCCGTCGAAGATCAAGTCTCCGCGGATGTCGGCCGTGTAGTTCAAACTTCCAAATCTGACCTGATGGCCAGGGGCGTCGCTTTCAATCTGCTCCAGATGGCCAAGCGAATTAGCTCGCAGTGCAAGGACGCCAAATACGAAGATCTGTCCAGGGAGAAAAGTCTCACCCTGGACAGCATTGCTACCGATGATAGTAGGAGCCATCAAGCCTAACAGCGATGACACAGAGGAACTCTCAATGAAAGCACCAATGTCGGTGTCAAAACCGGCGGATCTCGGGTAGGGGGTCCCGAACTGTGCGTCTAGGCCGGATGGTAACAGGAGGCAAGGGACACGAAGTTTTACCCAGGTTCAGGCCTTCTTGATGGAGGTAAAACCCTATGTCCTGCTTGATTAATATTGAAGATATGGGTATTACAAGAGTAGATCTACCATGAGATCAGAGAGGCTAAACCCTAGAAGCTAGCCTACGGTATGATTGTATGTTTTGATTGTTGTCCTACGGACTAAAACCCTCCAGTTTATATAGACACCGGAGAGGGTTAGGGTTACACAAGGTCGGTTACAAAGGAGGAGATATCCATATACGTATTGCCTAGCTTGCCTTCCACGCCAAGTAGAGTCCCATCCGGACACGAGATGAAGTCTTCAATCTTGTATCTTCATAGTCTAACAGTCCGGCCAATGGAGATAGTCCGGCTGTCCGGAGACCCCCTAATCCAGGACTCCCACAGTCGCCCAATGAGGACGATGACGAGGAGCCTCGTTAACTGAACACAAGGGGACAGAAGAAATTTCCCCCCAAAGTCAAAATAGTAAATATGATATACGTCACTCATATCCCCAAGAGGGAGCACAAGCATGCGCTAAGAGACATCAACACGGTAGAGCCGGTCGCCCCTAAATTTAACCCATGGTCAGTCTGTCCGATCACCTTTGATCGTAGAGACCATCCGACCAGTATCAGTCACGGAGGTTCGGTCGCACTAGTCCTCGACCCAATCATCGATGGATTCAACCTCACACGAGTCCTCATGGACGGCGGCACCAGCCTTAACCTGCTCTACCAGGACACAGTCCACAAGATGGGTATTGATCCATCAAGGATCAAGCCCACCAAAACTACCTTTAAAGGAGTAATACCTAGTGTAGAGGCCCACTGCACGGGCTCAATCACATTGGAAGTCGTCTTTGGTTTTCCGGACAACTTCCGAAGCGAAGACTTGATCTTCGACATCGCCCAGTTCCGCAGTGGCTATCAGGCACTGCTCGGACGAACATTGTTCGCTCGCTTCAACACGATCCCGCACTATGCTTATCTCAAGCTCAAGATGCCCGGACCATGTGGTGTTATAATGGTTGCTACCTCTTGAGCATGCGTGGGTTTACCCTTGAAGAGGATAGGGTGATACAACAAAGTAGCATAAGTATTTCCCCTCAGTTTTTGAGAACCAAGGTATCAATCCAGTAGGAGCACTACAAAAAAAGACAAATCCGTGACATTTTGGGCCGAACGAATTTTTTTTGTCATACATATGACACTTCTATGACGATAATTGTGACAAAACCCGATATCATCATAGATGTGGTGGGCTCCTACTTCTATGACAAAAAATCATGACAGAAAATGGGCTTTTCGTCCTGGGCGGGCCGGAGACGCAGCTGCATGACATTCTTTGGGCCGTCCATGACGGAAAAAACCGTGGTAGAAGCGAGGGGGAGGAAAATTTCATAGAGTTCCCGGTTACGGTGGGAGGTCAGGGGCCGAGTGATGTGCATTTCTCTCGTACACGTACGCACATGTGTGGGCGTTGGCTCTAACTGAACCCGAGCGAGGCGTTGGGCTCTAACCGAACCCGAGCGATTGCACTGTAGGCTACGCGTTACTGAACCCGAGCGATCGATCGATGGCTGTTAACTGAGCCCGATCGAGCGATTCCTTCGCTACTGCCGCTAACTGAAGCCGATCGATGCTGCCTCTGGATGAACA
>NC_041392.1:190717171-190763932 GCF_002162155.2 Triticum dicoccoides
GAACAGGACCCCGTTGTATTGCCTCTGGATGAACAGGACCTCGATCGATCGAGCCCGTTGGGGCTGGACGAACAGGACCCTGTGGAGGGATGGATGAATAGGACCACCCCGTGGAGGGCAGGATGAAGAGTAGACGGTGGAGGACAGGATGAACAGTAGCCCATGGAGGGGTGGTTCAATAGGAGATTGTGGCGAGGGCTGGTTGAACAGTAGCCGGTGGAGTAGCGCGCGGTGGAGGCTGGATAAACAGGAGCCCGTGGATGAACAGTCGCTCGTGGAGGCTGGAGGGGGTCGACGGTGGAGATGAACAGTATCCCGTGGAGTCCCGTTTTGCGGTATGCCACACCCCTCCCGATGAACAGGACCCCCGTTTCGACCGTAGCGCTCCAACACAAGTCCGTTTCGTCCATTTTGCGGTACGCCACAGCCCTCCCGATCAACAGGACCCCCATTTCGACCATAGGAGGTCCGTTTCCTCCGTTTTGCGGTACGCCAGACCCCTCCCGATCAACAGGCCCCCATTTCGAATGTAGGAGGTCCGTTTCCGCCTTTGTGCGGTACGGCAGGCCTCGTTTCCATCGCCTGTTCCGTCCAAGCCCTCCCGATGAACACGACCATGCATTCCGTTCCGACCCAGCCGGTTGGCTCCAACGCGTTCCGTTGCCTCCCCATGAACACGATGCATTCCGTTGCCTCCCCATGAACACGAGGATGATGTTTCTCCGTTCCAACCCAGCAATGTACACGAGCCCTGGCCGTACGTATGCGCGAGTAGGCATTTGAGACCCCGCCTGTATGTACACATACATGGACGTATTTTCTTTCTTGCACCCTGGCCGCTGTACGTACGTGTACATGCTACGTGCGCACCTCTACTAAGACACGTGCACGCCTCTACTACGACACGTGCATGCCTCTACATTGACCAGTATGTACGTACACGTTCGCGACCAGAATGACAACCCTACGTACGCTTCGACCAGGTGGGTCCCAACTGTGAGGCATTTCCTTGCCTGCGAAGATGTAGCTGGTGGGTCCCAGCAGTCAGGGGGCGAATCTTTTTTTTTGCCCGGACGCACTTCCTTGCGTGCGAAGATGTAGCTGCTGGGTCCGAGCAGTCAGGGGGAAACGTTTTTTTCGTGAAATACAGTGGCCCATCCGGTGGGTCCCAGCTGTCGGGTGGAGGAATCATTATTTTCCACATAATAAGGGGGCACTTCCTTGCTGCGGCTGTGGACCCAGCTGTCACCCTCTCCACGTACAGTCCACGTCCGATTGAAGTCACTCCTTGACCACGTTGACCACGCCGTGCCGAGACCACCAGGGCGGTGGACGACAGCGAGGCCTAGGAAGGGGACGACACGGAGGCAGGGAAGACTCGGCAGTTGTTTCCCACGCGGAGGGGAGTACGACTATACGAGGGTTTACTGGTTCGTCTGCCATCGCCGGAGAATAACAGCAGGTGTGGGTGAGTAGAGGGATAGCTAGGCCAGCGATGGGAGTACGGTCGGGCGGTGAGGCCTGCGCGGCAGCACAGCCGGCCGCGAGGAGGAGGGAGCAGGCAGTCCCACCGGCGCTTGTTTGAGCGGCTGGAGCAGGAAGAGCAGAGATTGGAGAAGCACGACGGCCGTTGGATGGACATCCAACAGTCAGTGCTTGTGCGTCAACCATTTTTTTAGGAAAGCCTCAAATCTATGGAAAACAGCATATAGCCCATCTGCCATTATTTCTAATAATTTACAGCCCATTTGCTAATACTTAAGGTTTTTTTGGAGCCCATATTCTTTTTGTTAGCATTACAGCCCATATTGTGGCAACGGTTAAAAAATTATACAAAATTTTGCATATTTCGGTGCGGTCCGAACTATTTTTATCCTGAAATTTCTACTCACATTCAAACTGATTTTAAAAATAAATGTATATCAATATAAAAACCAACAAATTCTCCACGCATAAAAGTTAATGTAATTTAAAATCTTGAAATGAAAAAAAAGATATTTTAAATTAATTGCTGGTTTGATGTGTTTTAAAAATGTACAACGCATTTCTCATTACGGATGGACCATTTTCTCGGCCAGCCGAATGAAAGCTCTCCTTGTCTTGAAAGATTTGCAGCCCAACAGGCCTGACAAAGCGACTTACTCGGCAAATCACAAAAAACTGTGTTGTGGCCGTGGACCCAGCTGTCAGCCTCTCCACGTACAGTACTATTCCGATGGAAGTCGTTCCTTGACCACGTTGACCACGCCGCGCGGAGAGCACCATGGCGGTGGACGACGGCGAGGCCTAGGAAGGGGACGACAAGGCAGTGGAATCCTGCGCAGAGAGGACTACGAGGGTTCACTGGTTCGGCTGCGGTGCGAGGCTGCCGTCGCCCCAGGGCTTGGCCAGCGGTGGGAATAGTAGGGGGCGGTTATGTAACGCCCCCGATGCGACTATAGCTCCCACGTGTCGAGGCACGACTTAGAGACATAATCGCATTGAAGGCATATGTCGCAAGTTAGGCAATCTTCACAACATCCCATGTAATATGAATAATAAAGGGGAGAACATAGTTGGCTTACACTCGCCACGTCAATCAAGAACATAAATAACATTACATCATCCAAAACACTCATGGCCCGACTACGGCGCCAAAATAGAAGAGAATCCAACATGCGACACGGTCCCAATCACGCCCAACTGGGCACCACTACTGATCGTCAGGAAAAGAGACATAGTAACGCTGAGATTCCTCGTCGAACTCCCACTTGAGCTCGTACTCGTCACCTGGAGCGGAATCACCTGGACCTGCATCTGGAGTTATAGTATCTGTGAGCCACAGGGACTCAGCAATCTCGCACCCTCGCGATCAAGACTATTTAAGCTTATAGGAAGGGTAAGGCAAATGTATATGTGGAGCTGCAGCAAGCGACTAGCATATATGGTGGCTATCTTATTCGCAAAAGAGAGCGAGAAGAGGAGGCAAAGCACGAGCGAGAAACTAGAGAGCAACCTGCGCAAACATTACTCCAACACCGTGTCCACTTCCCGGACTCCGCCGAGAAGAGGCCATCACGGTAACACACTCAGTTGATTCATTTTAATTAAGTTTAAGTTTAAGTTATCTACAACCGGACATTAACAAATTCCCATCTGCCCATAACCGCGGGCACGGCTTTCGAAAGTTCAATCCCTACAGGGGAGTCCCAACTTAGCCCATGACGAGCTCTCACGGTCAACGAAGGAATAGACCTCCTCCCAAGACGTTCCGATCAGACTCGGTATCTTGGTAACTCAAGACACTTCGACAGGTTAAAACAAGACCAGCAACACCGCCCGAATGTGCCGACAAATCCCGATAGGAGCTGCACATATCTCTTTCTCAGGGCACACTAAGATGAGCCAGACGTCGGGTAAGCCAGCCCAGAGTTGCCCCTGGTAGCCTCGGACATCGCTCCGTGGGACCAACACTCAGAGGAGGACTGGCCTAGGGGGGTTAAAATAAGATGACCCTTGAGTCTGCAGAACCCAAGGGAAAGAAAAGGGGCTAGGTGGCGAATGGTAAAACCAATGTTGGACATTGCTGGAAAAGCTTTAATCAAGGCGAAATATCAAGGGGTTCCCATTATAACCCAACCGCGTGAGGAACGCAAAAATCCGGGAACATAACACCGATATGACGGAAACTAGGGCGGCAAAAGTGGAACAAAACACTAGGCGAGAGGCCGAGCCTTCCACCCTTTACCAAGTATATAGGTGCATTAAGATAACATAGCAATATAATGATATCCCAATAAGTAAATAAAAAGGTGTTCCAACTAGGAACGGCCTCCAATCTTCACCTGCAACTAGCAACGCTATAAGAGGGGCTGAGCAAAGCGGTAACATAGCCAATCAACGGTTTGCTAGGACATGGTGGGTTAGAGGTTTGACATGGCAATTGGGAGGCTGACAAGCAAATGGTAGGCATCGTAGCATTGGCATAGCAAGAGCGAGCAAACTGGCATAGCAAAGATAGTAGTGATTTCGAGGGTATGATCATCTTCCCTGCAAAGCTGTCAGAGTTGACTGGATCCTCAAGAGCAAACTCAACGGGCTCCTCACTAGCAAACTCGTCTCCCGGCTCTACCCAAATAAGACAAACAAGCAACAAGGATACAATCAACCACGTGCAAACTCAAACAACACAATGCAAAGATGACATGCTATGTGGGATGCGATGCGGGGTGCAAAATGCAAGATATGACAGGAAATGCATGAACCTGGCCTCAACTTGGAATTCCAAGGGTGCCACTGGAAAGATGAGATGAAATCGCTTGAAAACGATATAAAGAACTCCGGAATCGGAGTTACGGTTTGGAAATGGCAAGCGATTCGAAATTGACACCGGTCTGTGATTTACAGCAAGTAGGCATCTAAATGCAATGAAATGAACATGCTACAGCACCCAAACATGACAACAAAATGCATGGCAGGGATGCACACAAGATGCTTAACAAAAGTCTAGCACTGAGCTACGGCCAAATTATCCATTAGGAGGTTCAAACAAGCATGTCAAAAACGCAAATGCAAAACAGATTTCAGACTTAGTGAAATTAACACTTGTCTGGAATTTCAGATCACGAAGCCCTCTTCGGAGCAGCAAAACAACATGATACATGACCTGATTATGACAATCAAGAACATGGCATGGAGCTACTCAACAATCTTAACAAAAGACCCAAAGTGACCTGGGGCCAAAAGGGTTCACAAAATATACTAACGGGCATACGAACATAGCTAAAACACAATCAGTTTTCAGACTTGGTGAAAACTGAGACATGCTGAAATATAACTCACGAAGGCACGTAAACAAGCTCGATGCACTCACTATGGTGCAAGTCATGGCAAGGCAAGCATATATCCATTTAGAAGGCACAAAATGCTAGCTAGACATGGCAAGAACAATGGCATAGCATGCACGGATCAACTACAATAACATCGGCAAAATTGCAAACGAGTTGACGATCTGCCCAGATTCACAACGAAGCAAAAGTAGAGCTCGATTGACTCAAGCTATGGTGCTCCATAATTGCAAACAAAGACATGGATGGATAGAGCGCTACAAGATTAAAAAACTCCCTTACTGATCATCCTCAAAAGTGGCACGGATCACTAGGAAACAAGCTGAACACATGGCATCATGAACTAAATAATCCCAGACTTGGTGAAAACTACTAAGTCCCTGAAAACAGATTTCCCGGGGTGCCTCACTTTGCAAGCTTGCACAAGTCACCACACACATCCTAAAAATGCATGGGTTGCACCTCTGGAAAGATAACAAGATGCTTAACAAAACATATGAAGGACTCACACGCATATCATGCACACATTAATCATGGCAAAAATGACAAAAGTCTAAGATGAACTAGCAGATCTGACAATTAACTCATGAAACCTCCTTCTAACAGCATTTCGGGCATCAATATGCACTCAAATGAAAATAACGCAATGGAATGAAATGATGTACTCGTCGAGGCGAACATTTTGATATACTGTATGCATGAATCGGAGCTACGGATGCAAAGTTATGAGGCCTCGAACAGGGCAACATGGATCTGCAATCTCCGGGACTTAGTGGAATTTTACCTCCGAAAAAGTCAACACGGGATGAGGTGGTGCGGGACGACGAGATCCGGGACGAGGGGGACGTTTGGATCGCGGGATTGGTGGATCTGATCCAATCTTCGGGATCTCGCCGGAGTAAGCCGGAGAAGACGACGGAGAAGTGGCCGGCGGGGGCGCGCTCGTCGAGGAGCTCGCCGGAGAGGAAATCTCGCCGGCCGGAGGAGCTCGCCGGACGGCGATGTCGGTGGCCGGGTGGAGAGGCGACCGTGGCGAGGAGGCGCAGTGGAGGACGACGGGGTGGCTCGCCGGGGCTGGTGGGCAACTCCGGCGGCGACCGGAGCCTGCGGCGGCGCGGGGCGCCCGAGGCGGCACGGGGCGGCCGAGGCGGCAAGGCCAACCAGGCGCGGGGCGACGGCGCGCGCTTGCGGCAGCCGTGCGGTGGCGGAGCGGATCGGGGCCCGGGCGGGCCTGCCCTGGGCTCCACGGGCCGGCGGCGGGCGTGAGAGGAGAGAGAGAGGAGGCGCGCTGAGGTGGCGGCGTCCGACTGGGCCGGAGGGGTGGCGTGGCTGAGGTGGCGGCCCCTGATTCGTTGGGGTGATGTGGCGGCGGCGGTGGACGCGTCCGGCCGGGTCGGACAATGTCCAGCCGGCGCGAGGGGATTTTTTAGGGTTTCGGGGAGAGGGAGAGATCCGAAAAACGGGGGGTCTATTTATAGGCATAGGGGGAGCTAGGAGAGTTCAAATGAGGTGCGGTTTTCGGCCACGCGATCGTGATCGAACGCTCTAGAAGATGGGACAGAGTTTGGTGGGTTTTGGGCCAAAATGGAGGGGTGTTGGGCTGCAACAAACACGAGGCCTTTTCGGTCCCTCGGTTAACCGTTGGAGTACCAAACGAAGTCCAAATGGTACGAAACTTGACAGGCGGTCTACCGGTAGTAACCCAAGGCCGCTTGGCAAGTCTCGGTCCAATTCGGAAATGTTTAATCCCCACACATGAAAGAAAGCTAGAAATGAGCACCGGAGGAGAACGAAGCGTCAGAATGCAAAACGGACAACAGGGAAAATGCTCGAATGAATGAGACGAACATGTATGCAAATGCAATGCACATGATGACATGATATGAGATGCATGACAACGACAACAACACACGGAGATGAAACCCAAACCCGAGGAAATAAATATAACTTAACACCAGAAACGGCAAGAGTTGGAGTACAAATAGGGAAAGTTACATCCGAGGTGTTACAACACTCCACCACTACAAAAGGATCTCGTCCCGAGATCTAGGACTGAAAGAACGCCGGGTACTCAGAACGGAGGTGATCCTCGCGTTCCCAGGTAGCTTCACGGTCGGAATGGTGTGACCACTTGACTTTGGAAATTTTGATTGACTTGTTGCGAGTCTTGCGTTTCGTCTCTTCAAGAATATCAACTGGGTGCTCACGATAAGAGAGATTTTCTTGGAGCTCAATGTCCTCGAAGTTGACTGTGCGGTCAGGAGTTTTGAAGCACTTTCGAAGCTGAGAGACATGGAACACGTCATGAACATTTGCAAAGTTTGAAGGAAGCTCGAGTTGATAGGCGAGGTCGCCTCTCTTGCTGACAATCTTGAAAGGTCCCACATATCTAGGGGCAAGCTTCCCTTTGATACCGAAGCGACGAGTACCTTTCATAGGAGAGACACGGAGGTAAACATGATCTCCGATCTCGAAAGCCAAATCACGGTGCTTACTATCATAGTAGCTCTTCTGGCGGGATTGGGCTGCTTTGAGGTTATCACGAATGACTTTGCACATTTCTTCTGCTTCTGTGATTAAGTCATTACCCAGCAGCTGACGTTCACCGGTTTCAGACCAGTTGAGAGGGGTACGGCACTTCCTGCCATACAGAATTTCAAATGGGGCCTTGCCCGAACTTGCTTGAAAACTATTGTTATAGGAGAATTCAGCATAAGGAAGACAATCCTCCCACTTCATGCCGAAGGAGATCACACAAGCCCTGAGCATATCTTCAAGAATCTGGTTGACACGCTTGACTTTACCGCTTGTTTGAGGATGGAAAGCAGTGCTGAAGCGGATGTTCGTGCCCATGGCCTTCTGGAAAGAATCCCAAAACTTCGAGGTAAAGATGCTACCACGGTCTAAAGAGATCACTTGAGGAATACCGTGCAGAGAGGCAATGCGAGAGGTATAGAGTTCTGTCAATTGAGCTGCAGTGATCGACTCTTTGATAGGCAAAAAGTGAGCCACTTTGGTGAGCTTGTCGATGACAACAAATATAGCATCATTGCCACGCTTGGACTTCGGAAACCCAGTCACGTAGTCCATCTCAATGTGGTCAAACTTCCATTCTGGAATGGCAAGAGGTTGGAGGAGACCTGCTGGCCTTTGGTGTTCTGCCTTCACTCTTCTGCAGACATCACACTCATTCATGAATTGAGCGATCTCGCACTTCATTCGAGTCCACCAATAAGCTTGCTTGAGGTCCTGATACATCTTCGTGCTTCCAGGGTGGATGGAGAGGAGAGAATTGTGAGCCTCGTTCATGATCACTTTACGAAGTTCACCTTTGGGCACAACAATACGATCCTCGAAGAAGAGAGTGTCCTTGTCATCAAGGCGGTAGCACTTGTACTTGGACTGACTCTTGGCAATCCCAATCTTCACCTTTTTCACCATAGCATCAAGAAGCTGGGCTTGGCGAATCTGGTCTTCTAAGGTAGGAGAGACTTGAAGGTTGGCGAGGAAACCTTGAGGAACAACTTATAGATTAAGTTTGCGGAAAGCTTCACAAAGCTCGGGTTGATAAGGCTTGATAATCATACTGTTGCAGTAAGCCTTCCTGCTCAATGCGTCAGCAATCACATTAGCCTTGCCCGGAGTATACTCGATACTCGGATTGTACTCTTGAATCATTTCGACCCATCGAGTTTTCCTGAGGTTGAGATTAGGTTGAGTGAAGATGTACTTGAGACTCTTGTGATCAGTGAAAATGTCCACTTTTCTTCCCAATAGAAGATGTCTCGAAGTCAAAAGAGCATGCACAACTGCCGCCAACTCGAGATCATGAGTGGGGTAGTTCTTCTCATTAGGCTTCAACTGGCGAGATGTATAAGCAACCACTTTCTTCTCTTGCATCAAAACTGCGCCAAGACCTTGGAGAGAGGCATCACAAAAGACCTCGTACGGCTTGGATTCATCAGGCGGAGTCAGAACTGGAGCAGTGATCAACTTCTCTTTCAAAGTGTTGAAAGCAATATCCCACTCCGGAGACCAAACGTACTTGACGTGCTTCTGAAGAAGATTAGAGAGAGGCTTCGCGATCTTGGAAAAGTTTTCAACGAATCTTCGGCAATAGCTTGCGAGACCGAGAAAACTGCGGAGTTGCTTCATGTTCTGAGGAGGTTCCCAATTCACAATTGCAGACACCTTCTCAGGATTCACGAAAATGCCCTTGGTAGAGATGATATGACCAAGATAAAGAACCTCATCAAGCCAAAATTCACACTTGGAGAACTTGGCATAGAACTGATGTTCCCTGAGCTTATCAAGCACCAAACGCAAGTGCTTGTCATGATCTTCCTTGTTCTTCGAGAAAACCAGAATGTCGTCGAGATAGACCAAAACAAAGTCATTTGTGTAGGCGTTGAAGATGAAGTTCATCATGCGAGAGAACGTCGGAGGAGCGTTGGCGAGGACAAAAGACATGACAGTGTATTCATATGAACCAAAGCTTGTTCTGAATGTTGTCTTAGGAATATCTTCTTCACGAATGCGAATCTGGTGATAACCCATACGGAGATCAAGCTTGGAGAATACTTGGGCACCTTTGAGTTGTTCGAACAGCTCATTGATGTTGGGAAGTGGGTATTTGTTCTTGATGGTCTTCTTATTCACTGGACGGTAATCAACACAAAGTCGGTCCGTTCCATCCTTCTTCTTCCCAAAAAGAACACCACAACCCCACGGAGAAGAACTAGGCCGGATGAGACCCATTCTTTCTTGCTCATCGAGTTGCTTCTTCAGCTCCTTCAACTCTTCAGGTCCGAGCTTTTAAGGACGTTTGCACACAGGTTCCGTGCCAGGCTCAAGCTCAATAACGAATTCAACTGGCCGGTGCGGAGGCATTCGTGGGAGCTCTTCTAGAAAGACGTCTTGATATTCGCAGACGACTGGAATTTGAGAGATGGCACCGAATTCACCCTTCTCATTGAGAGAAAACAGACGGATAGTATCCTCACGAGCGGCAAAGACAATTACATCCTCAGACGAATGAGTCAATTGAATCTGCCTGGCTGCACAATCAAGCTGAGCCTTGTGCTTAGAAAGCCAATCCATCCCGAGAATAAGATCAATATCTGAGTTACCAAGAACCACCGGAGAAGAGAGAAACTTGTAATCGCCCAATGTGATAGAAACATCTGGGGCAATAGCGCTTGCATTCATAAATTTACCCGGACAAACAACAGATAACTGTCTAGGCAAATCTTGCAAAAGCAACTCATGCTTAGAAACAAATGGCCTCGAGATGAAACAATGTGATGCACCCGTGTCAAAAAGAACTTTAGCAGGAATATCATTAATAGGAAGGTTACCCATGATCACATCTGACGAGTCTTCTGCTGAGCTGCATTCATCAAATTGACCTTGGCGGACTTGGGGTTATGCTTGACCACAGCTGTACTTGCCGATCTCATAGGAGGAGGAGGAGGAAGACGCCTCTGGTTGAAACACTTGTTGGCATAGTGACCCTTCTGTTGGCACTTGTTGCACGTGACCTATGAAAGCGGACGGTGATACGGAGCACTCGATCTTGGAGCTTGAGACGAAGTCTTGTTCTGAAAGCCAGGGTTGGGTGGGTGGGAAGAACCACTGCCACCTTTGCTCTTCTGCTGATACGGCTGACGGAACGGAGGAGGAGGAAGCCAAAACTTCTGCTGCTTGGCCACTTGAGTAGAGGAAGAAGGAGTAACATCTCTGACTCGCTTCTTGGAAGCATCACACCTCAACTGAGCAGCCTCTTGCTTCAGTGCCATGTTGTAGAACTCATCGTATCTCAAGGGCTCGAAGAGAACAAGAGCGAGCTGAATATCTTCTCTAAGACCACCCCTGAACTGATATATCATGCTCTTCTTATCAGGCACGTCCTGCTTGGCAAAGCGGGCGAGCTTCTGGAACAATTTGTTGTAGTCATAGACAGACAAAGAGCCTTGCTTCAGATTGCGGAATTCCTCACGCTTGCTTTCAACCACGCTCTGCGGAATATGATGAGCTTGGAAATCTCGACGGAAATCATCCCAAGTGATAACACGTCCACCTCTGGAGTCCTTTTACTGCTGTAACCATTCTGCAGCTTGATCTTTGAGTTGGAAGGAAGCGAACTTGACAAAGTCCTCAGGCCTGACGTTACTGCAATCGAAATGCTTACACAGATCCACAAGCCAATCGTCAGCATCGGTTGCCTCGACACAATTGCTGAAAGTCTTTGGCCCATTAGCAAGGAACTGGTTGAGTGTAGCAAAGTGACTCTGATTGCTGCCTTGATTCCCTTGACTGCCTTGATTGCGCTCTTGAAGAATTTGCATGATCAGCTGTGTGTTTGCATTGGTTGCGGCCATCACAGCTTGCCATGCCTCTCGAGGAGGTGGAGGTGGTGGCGGATCAGGATTCGGAGTCGTGCGCGTTGGAGGAGCCATCCTGAAGAGGTTGGCTACCATTAGCACATTGACAGATAAATATTGAAGCTGAATCCAACAGAATGAAAATTGCAACATATAGTCTTCACATCCGAACAAAATGAACGAATGCATTCCTCTTCAAACGGTCACATATCCATAAATTGAGAAGCCACGTAGAATTAAGGTAGAGAAATAAATCAACAAGGTATGGATCAAGAATGAATAATCAGTAAGAAATCCCAATTTCAAACCAATATCCGTGGAAGAAGAACTAGAGCTACTAGAATTCCCACCTATGAAACTCCCGAACCTTTCCAGTTATGCAATCAGGTGTTGGGGATACAGGGGAAGCATAATATCTCACCCAAACTAGCAAATCCTACATCCAGCTGTATCCATCCTTCAACACCTAACCAAGAAAACTTCGCAAACCATCTACCTCAACCTTCGAAAAGCATCCATTATACAAGTTATGGCGATACTCCCGAACTCCCGCCCCAGTACTGGGTGGCGTCGAGGTTATCTCACCAACGAACTGCATAAAAGAGATTTTCGATGTCGGCGAACATATCTCAAGTATTCCAGAATTGCAACGATAAAATTATGATGACAACACCTCAGAGCTCAACTCCCCGGGACACTTCCACTAAACCCCTGACAGGAGGCACCAAGACAATGTTCTCATCATAAGCCATCGGAACGATTCCAAGATACTCGCGTGATCCTAAAAAAAATTTAGTGAAATTTGAGAAGAGAAGAGTCAAAACTCTATGTCAGGATGCCTTACCAGAGCGATGAGGAGACTGTGAAGTAAAAAGAATTCCTAAACTCTCCGATATATAATTCCTAATGATCAAAACATTTTTCTAGACACAACTCGGCCGCTAAAAACGATCAAGCAATGGGGCTCCTAAGGTCGGGGAAGGCTCTGATACCAACTTGTAACGCCCCCGATGCGACTATAGCTCCCACGTGTCGAGGCACGACTTAGAGACATAATCACATTGAAGGCATATGTCGCAAGTTAGGCAATCTTCACAACATCCCATGTAATATGAATAATAAAGGGGAGAACATAGTTGGCTTACACTCGCCACGTCAATCAAGAACATAAATAACATTTCATCATCCAAAACACTCATGGCCCGACTACGGCGCCAAAATAGAAGAGAACCCAACATGCGACATGGTCCCAATCACCCCCAACTGGGCACCACTACTGATCGTCAGGAAAAGAGACATAGTAGCACTGAGATTCCTCATCGAACTCCCACTTGAGCTCGTACTCGTCACCTAGAGTGGAATCACCTGGACCTGCATCTGGAGTTATAGTATCTGTGAGCCACAGGGACTCAGCAATCTCGCACCCTCGCGATCAAGACTATTTAAGCTTATAGGAAGGGTAAGGCAAATGTATATGTGGAGCTGCAGCAAGCGACTAGCATATATGGTGGCTATCTTATTCGCAAAAGAGAGCGAGAAGAGGAGGCAAAGCACGAGCGAGAAACTAGAGAGCAACCTGCGCAAACATTACTCCAACACTGTGTCCACTTCCCGGAGTCCGCCGAGAAGAGGCCATCACGGTAACACACTCAGTTGATTCATTTTAATTAAGTTTAAGTTTAAGTTATCTACAACCAGACATTAACAAATTCCCATCTGCCCATAACCGCGGGCACGGCTTTCGAAAGTTCAATACCTGCAGGGGAGTCCCAACTTAGCCCATGACAAGCTCTCACGGTCAACGAAGGAATAGACCTCCTCCCAAGATGTTCCGATCAGACTCGGTATCTTGGTAAGTCAAGACACTTCGACAGGTTAAAACTAGACCAGCAACACTGCCCGAGTGTGCCGACAAATCCCGATAGGAGCTGCACATATCTCTTTCTCAGGGCACACTCAGATGAGCCAGACATCGGGTAAGCCAGCCCAGAGTTGCCCCTGGTAGCCTCGGACATCGCTCGGTGGGACCAACACTCAGAGGAGCACTGGCCCAGGGGGGTTAAAATAAGATGACCCTTGAGTCTGCAGAACCCAAGGGAAAGAAAAGGGGCTAGGTGGCGAATGGTAAAACCAATGTTGGGCATTGCTGGAAAAGCTTTAATCAAGGTGAAATATCAAGGGGTTCCCATTATAACCCAACCGCGTAAGGAACGCAAAAATCCAGGAACATAACACCGATATGACGGAAACTAGGGCGGCAAAAGTGGAACAAAACACTAGGCGAGAGGCCGAGCCTTCCACCCTTTACCAAGTATATAGGTGCATTAAGATAACATAGCAATATAATGATATCCCAGCAAGTAAATAAAAAGGTGTTCCAACAAGGAACGGCCTCCAATCTTCACCTGCAACTAGCAACGCTATAAGAGGGGCTGAGCAAAGCGGTAACATAGCCAATCAACAGTTTGCTAGGACATGGTGGGTTAGAGGTTTGACATGGCAATTGGGAGGCTGACAAGAAAATGGTAGGCATCGTAGCATTGGCATAGCAAGAGCGAGCAAACTGACATAGCAAAGATAGTAGTGATTTCGAGGGTATGATCATCTTGCCTGCAAAGCTGTCAGAGTTGACTGGATCCTCAAGAGCAAACTCAATGGGCTCCTCGTTAGCGAACTCGTCTCTTGGCTCTACCCAAACAAGACAAACAAGCAACAATGATACAATGAACCACGTGCAAACTCAAACAACACAATGCAAAGATGACATGCTATGCGGGATGCGATGCGGGGTGCAAAATGCAAGATATGACAGGAAATGCATGAACCTGGCCTCAACTTGGAATTCCAAGGGTGCCACTGGAAAGATGAGATGAAATCGCTTGAAAACGATATAAAGAACGCCGGAATCGGAGTTACGGTTTGGAAATGGCAAGCGATTCGAAATTGACACCGGTCTGCGATTTACAGCAAGTAGGCATCTCAATGCAATGAAATGAACATGCTACAGCACCCAAACATGACAACAAAATGCATGGCAGGGATGCACACAAGATGCTTAACAAAAGTCTAGCACTGAGCTACGACCAAATCATCCATTAGGAGGTTCAAACAAGCATGTCAAAAACACAAATGCAAAACAGATTTCAGACTTAGTGAAATTAACACTTGTCTGGAATTTCAGATCACGAAGCCCTCTTCGGAGCAGCAAAACAACATGATACATGACCTGATTATGACAATCAAGAACATGGCATGGAACTACTCAACAATCTTAACAAAAGACCCAAAGTGACCTGGGGCCAAAAGGGTTCACAAAATATACTAACGGGCATACGAACATAGCTAAAACACAATCAGTTTTCAGACTTGGTGAAAACTGAGACATGCTGAAATATAACTCACGAAGGCACGTAAACAAGCTCGATGCACTCACTACGGTGCAATTCATGGCAAGGCAAGCATATATCCATTTAGAAGGCACAAAATGCTAGCTAGACATGGCAAAAACAATGGCATAGCATGCACGGATCAACTACAATAACATCGGCAAAATCGCAAACGAGTTGACGATCTGCCCAGATTCACAACGAAGCAAAAGTAGAGCTCGATTGACTCAAGCTATATTGCTCCATAATTGCAAACAAAGACATGGATGGATAGAGCGCTACAAGATTAAAAAACTCCCTTACTGATCATCCTCAAAAGAGGCACGGATCACTAGGAAACAAGCTGAACACATGGCATCATGAACTAAATAATCCCAGACTTAGTGAAAACTACTAAGTCCCTGAAAACAGATTTCCCGGGGTGCCTCACTTTGCAAGCTTGCACAAGTCACCACACACATCCTAAAAATGCATGGGTTGCACCTCTGGAAAGATAACAAGATGCTTAACAAAACATATGAAGGACTCACAGGCATATCATGCACACATTAATCATGGCAAAAATGACAAAAGTCTAAGATGAACTAGCAGATCTGACAATTAACTCATGAAGCCTCCTTCTAACAGCATTTCGGGCATCAAGATGCACTCAAATGAAAATGATGCAATGGAATGAAATGATGTACTCGTCGAGGCCAACATTTTGATATACAATATGCATGAATCGGAGCTACGGATGCAAAGTTACGAGGCCTCGAACAGGGCAACATGGATCTGCAATCTCCGGGACTTAGTGGAACTTTACCTCCGCGAAAAGTCAACGCGGGATGAGGTGGTGCGGGACGACGAGATCTGGGACAAGGGGGCCGTTTGGATCGCGGGATTGGTGGATCTGATCCAATCTTCGGGATCTCGCCGGAGTACGCCGGAGAAGACGACGGAGAGGTGGCCGGCGGGGGCGCGCTCGTTGAGGAGCTCGCCGGAGAGGAAATCTCGCCGGACGGAGGAGCTCGCCGGACGGCGATGTCAGCGGCCTGGTGGAGAGGCGACCGTGGCGAGGAGGCGCGATGGAGGACGGCGGGGTGGCTCGCCGTGGCCGACGGGCAACTCCGGCGCCGACCGGAGCTTGCGGCGGCGCGGGTCGCCCGAGGCGGCACGGGGCGGCCGAGGCAGCAAGGCCGACCAGGCGCGGGGCGGCGGCGCGCGCTTGTGGCGACCGTGCGGTGGCGGAGCGGATCAGGGCCCGGGCGGGCCTGCCCTGGGCTCCGCGGGCCGTCGGCGGGCGTGAGAGGAGAGAGAGAGGAGGCGCGCTGAGGTGGCGGCGTCCGACTGGGCCGGAGGGGTGGCGCGGCTGAGGTGGCGGCCCCTGATTCCTCGGGGTGATGTGGCAGCGGCGGTGGACGCGTCCGACCGGGTCGGACAATGTCCGGCCGGCGCGAGGGGATTTTTTAGGGTTTCGGGGAGAGGGAGAGATCCGAAAAACGGGGGGTCTATTTATAGGCATAGGGGGAGCTAGGAGAGTCCAAATGAGGTGCGGTTTTCGGCCACGCGATCGTGATCGAACGCTCTAGAAGATGGGACAGAGTTTGGTGGGTTTTGGGCCAAAATGGAGGGGTGTAGGGCTGCAACAAACACGAGGCCTTTTCGGTCCCTCGGTTAACCGTTGGAGTACCAAACGAAGTCCAAATGGTACGAAACTTGACAGGCGGTCTACCGGTAGTAACCCAAGACCGCTTGGCAAGTCTCGGTCCAATCCGGAAATGTTTAATACCCACACACGAAAGAAAGCTAGAAATGACCACCGGAGGAGAACGAAGCGCCGGAATGCAAAACGGACAACGGGGAAAATGCTCGAATGCATGAGACGAACATGTATGCAAATGCAATGCACATGATGACATGATATGAGATGCATGACAACGACAACAACACACGGAGACGAAACCCAAACCCGAGGAAATAAATATAACTTAACGCCGGAAATGGCAAGAGTTGGAGTACAGATAGGGAAAGTTACATCCGGGGTGTTACAGGTTAGGCCTCTGCGGCAGCACAGCCAGCCACGAGAGGCAGGAGCATGCGTTACGATCGGCGCTGCTTTGGGCGGCTGGAGCAAGAAGACCAGAGGTTGAAGAAGCACTACGGCCGTTGGATGGACATCGTATGGTCACTGGAGCTAGAATCGTTCATATTGACTAAGTTGACAAAGCCCTTCATCCCCGTCAACTTAGTAGGCCCACAAGTCAGCCTCCCAGCAAGGTGGGCCCCAGCTAGCCGGGGGAGTATTAATTTTTTTGTGCGTAATAAGGAGGCACTTCCGGTGGGTCCGAGCTGACAGCGGGGGGAACGTTTTTTCGCGAAATACGGTGGCCCGTCCAGTGGGTCCCAGCAGTCAGGGGGAAATGATTTTTTTCGCAAAATACTAGTGGCCCATCCGGTGGGTCCCTGCTGTCAGGTGGAGGAATCATTATTTTCCGCGTAATAAGGAGGCACTTCCTTACTGCCGTCGTGGACCCAGCTGTCAGCCTCTCCACGTACAGTCCACGTCTGATGGAAGTCGTTCCCTCCACGTTGACCACGCCGCGCCGAGAGCACCAGGGCGGTGGACGACGGTGAGGCCTAGGAAGGGGACGACGCGGAGCCGGTGAAGACGCGGTAGTGGATGCCCACGCGGAGAGGAGTATGAGGGTTCACTCGTTCGGCTGCGGTGTGAGGCTGCCGTCGCCGCATGGGCCTAGCCAGCGGTGGGAATAGTACGGGGCGGTGAGGCCTCCACGGCAGCACAGCCGGCCACGGGAGAAAGGAGCAGGCGGCATGACCGGCGCTGCTTTGGGCAGCTGGAGCAAGAAGACCAGAGGTTGAAGAAGCACTACGGCCATTGGATGGACATCGTACGGTCACTGCAGCTAGAATCATTTATATTGACTAAGTTGACAAAGCCATTGGTACGTCAACTTAGTAGGCCCACAAGTCAGCTTCCGAAACGGTGCGCCCCAGATGTCAGGGGGAGGAATCATTTTTTGGGAGGGTGAAGCTAGAATATCTGAGATTGAAGAAGAAGCACGGCATCCGTTGGATGGACATCCAACGGCCACTTCTGCTAGAACCGTGTGTTGACTATAAGTTGACAAAGCCTTGCATACGTGTCAACTCTGTTTTTTAGGGAACGCGTCAACTTAGTAAGGCCAGAAGTGTGTGGCAGAGAACTTATAGCCCAGTTGAGATTTGTAAGAATGTGTAGCCCATTTATGAATTCTAATGGAATTTACTACAGCCCATTTACAGTTTGTTAAAAGTATAGCCCATTTCAATCAACCGTTCAAAATAGAATTCAATAAAATTTCCCACATTTTGATGGGATCCGAAATATTTTTATCCTGAAATTTCTAGTCAGATTAAATACAATTTCAATATAAATTTATATTATGTAAAAATCCAACGAAACATTGCGCTCGCAACAATTAATGAAATTAAATTTTTCAATATCCAAAAATAATATTTTATAAAGTAATCACGTGTTTCGTGCATTTTTTTATAGTTACTGCCCAGTTTTTATAAATACATCCCATTTATTATTTCTTAAAGACCATTTTCTTGTTAAGCCTAATGCATCCCTCCTAGGAAAGATTTGCAGCCCAGCGGGGCGGAGAATAACAACTTGACCTTACCTAGGTATTCCTAAAAAAAGTATAGCTAGGCTAGCCATTTTTAGCTTGAAAAAAAATAATATCTGGGCTGGATATCTGGCCTGGGCTAGACGGGCCACAACCCGCCCAGTTAATACCTGCAGTGATGTTTTCGTTGTTGTTCAGAGGAGAAAAATTAATATTTGGGCTAAACATCGAAAAACTCTGCAGTGCGCACACCTCAAAAACACAAATACTGCTCGAGCTGCTTGGTCCCAGCTGTCGGCCGCTTCTTGTGCAATTCTCTCATTTATTGACTACTACTACATAGGTTGACAATGGTGTGGGACCGTGATGTCAGGAAACCAGGGGGAAGCAAAATAAATAACTCCAGCGAGCGCTTCCACCTCTGCCTCGTTGTCTCCCGTGGAAACCCCTTTCCTCCCTTTTTTTTGCTCGGGCAAGGACCATGCATGCAGCACATCCATGCTGTTATTAGGAAAGAAATAAAAGCACTTTGCATGCTGTGAATTACAATGGCCTGCATGGGTAGCTAATAAGGCATCCTCTTAACTGCTGTGATTAAATGTTGTTCTTAGAAGAGAGAAATATTCTTCTTTTCCACCAATCTGCTTGCACCTAGGTCGTGATGCACCTTCTAATACGACTTATTCACCTAGACGGAGTGAGTATAGTTTTATACATATATATAATAACGAGGCACTTGCGTACGTGAGGCTATGGACCTGGTGGGTCCCCATTGTCATCCTCTCCAAGTAAAGTCATCTCCTCGCCCGCGCGCGTTTTCCTCCCGAAACAGTCAGCGCCTCCCGCCCTGCTTCTCGGTGCAGGCGATTGCTCCGCCTTCAAACGACACAAGTGTCGTCCAATCATCCATCTACCGCCCACATTAACGTTATGCGGTTGCCGAGGCGGCTACTCCGGCGCCACACGTCCGTCCCTCCGCCAGCACACCATTGCTACATAGACGGTTGCGCCGGCCATAGCCGCAGTCATCCGCATCTGCTCCCTTTCCCCTGTCCACACCACTACTGCCCACCATGGTTTCCTCATGCTCCAGCGCTCTTTGGGACGGGCGGACGACGGACCACAAGGAGATGGCAGCCATTGCTGCCGACCGGCTGGCCGGCAGGCAGCCGGAGGACGACGATGTCCCAATGGAGAACATGGTAGTCGATGATCCGGCACCACCCCCCTCCTCCGCGCCATCCTCGCCGGTGCATTGCACCGGCGACCATCGGCGAGGCATGTGCCCAATATATGGACAGTGTGAGGCAGATGCGTTAGGAGCAGTTCTGGGAGGCGCAGGCTGACGCCGCCTACAACCACCATCTCCTCCAGGAGCATCTGCAGGCGGAGGAGCAGATCGCCGCGAAGAGGGCGGAGCATGAGGCGCTGCTCGACTCGTACCCCTCCGCCCGCAAGGGCCGCCTCGAGCGCTGGCGGGAGCGCATGTGGGTGCCGGAGCCTGCGGCCGTCGACAAAGAGGCTAGCAAAGAGGGAGGTGAAGCGGGCGAGGCGCTGTTTGGCGAGACCGAGGACGAGGCAGAGGACAATGCCGGCTCCGACGAGTCCCTGCTGCGCTGGCGTCGACGGGGCCCTGCTCTGCCGAGGCCCCGCGGCGCCAACAACGAGGCAGAGGACACCGCCAGCTCGGCCGAGGCCTCGCCCCGCCGAGGCCCCGCCCCGCCAAAAACGACGCAGAGGACATCGCCGGCTTAGCCGAGGCCCCACCCTGTCAGCAACGCGGGGGAGGATTTCCACCGCTCCGCTGAGGCGCCGCCCGCCGGCAACGAGACAAAGGACATCACCGGCTCCGCCGAGGCCCTGCCCCGCTGCCAACGAAACTGTGCCACACAGAAAACAAGGAAGAGTAGAACATGGTAGGTCGCCACCGCTCGGGTCCAAGTCCCGCTGCTACCCTCCTGTTGAAGCCAAGCTAGGCGGGTTGACCATTGACGGCCGGTTAGCTTCCTGGCGGCGACGTGGAGTCGGGGAGTTCTGCTGGAGAATAACGCTGCTTCTACTTAACTGCTGGTGCAGTTGGCTGACTAACACGTGGGCCCAACAGGCCACATGTCAGTTATGCACCTGCACCTGCATTTAAGTCACTGAAGCTTCTGTTCGGCTCAGCGGGACACATGTGGGTAGATTCGGTTAATTAATTATACCTCCAGCGCACCCATTTTTAGTTGAAGAATGTATGAAATGGAATGAAATCTGGCATGTTTATATGAAATCCGACCGTGTATAAATGAATTTATTTCGATTAGTTCGAATTCCTGTATCACTGGCATTGGATGAACATGCAAAACAATATGTACTAGCATTATTCCCAGGGTGATCACCTCGTTTGCAGCAGTTTCACATGTACTCCCTCCAGTCCTTTCTAGTCTGCATAAAAGTTTTGTCTGCAGTCAAAGTATCTCTACTTTGACCAATCTTATACAAAAAAGTATGCACTTTCACAATGTGCGAAGTAAAAAGGAACAGAAGGAGTACAAAGAGTTTGAGCAGGTTTTTAGCATTTCTGTACATTGCAATCAAACACACAGGCCTGGCAATTCATAGAGAACATTCAAAACAATTGATGATTATGCATGTCAGCGACTCACATGTCAGAGGCAATATTTACTTCACAACTAAAGAATAAAGAAAAAGTTGATTGATGCTGCTAACAGCAAGAGCGTCCCATTCGAAAATATCAAACACATGTCTTGCTAAAATCAACGAGCAAAATTTGACAAGGTTATCCCATTCCAAAATATCAAATGCCTACAATTGTGGAATGGGCAGGGTTTTCCATCAGTTCAAACATTAACATGGCACCTCGTGCTAAATAAACCAGCTGTTCTTTTTGTGCAGTTCCACCAAAATCAACCAAATTCGCGCGTAGCTTGTATGATTTCGCCCTTATATGTTGCAACGCCTTGAACATACCGACACCTCCTTTTTTGTGGTGGAAATGAAAGATTCGACGTATTCATGAACATTTTGTGCAGTTCCCATTGAAATCAAGCTGAGCACCCCTGTTTGCACAAATAGCAAAAAGTGATTAGTATAGAGCAAACTGTACCATGAATTGACATTTTCAACAGGCACATACATGGGCCATGTAGAGCACACTTTTAGAAAAAATGGAACTCACCAGAAAGAATCCTAGAACAATATTGTACTCGCGCATCACAGCAAAAAAATGGAGATTTTGTCAGTCCTTCTGAGCTAAAGTTAGTTTGGTCTTGTGGGGAGTAATGTAACCATCCTTCAACTGCTCCTTTTGATGATCAGATGGACAGGGCTTCTTCATCCTGGCATAATCGGAACTAGTCACCTCACGTACTCCATATTCTTCTTCAGAGGAAGATGATCCTATTGTGCAAAGACAAGAGGACTACAAAATGCTAGCATCACTGTTTGCTCGAAAAAAGGAAAGGAAATATTTAAAACAACACAGATGAAGCACTTCTCAAGGACAATACCACTTTTTCATGACAGCACCGGGAGTTGATTTTTGTTTTTCTTCCGCTTGTTCTTCCCATTCATCACTTGGTTCAATAACAAACAAGCTTCGCCTTCAATGTAAGATTTGGCATGTCAATTAGGGAGCACAGGTATAGTACTAAACTTAATTTTATGATGTAAGTGGCAAAATACAGGCCAACAGTTGTGAAATATCCTTATCTTACCTCAATGGGATATTACGGTGCACATACAGATTGGAAGTCTTGTCTCCATTTGTGCAGTTCACTAAAATCAAGAAACATTACCGTACAAGTAGCACAACATATGAATGCACAATGCAGAATCATGTGAAATAAGGCTAGTACTGACCTCTCATGATGCGGAATTCAAACAACTCACAAGAAGAAGATCTGAACCAAATTCGCCTTAACGGATAGGAAGTAAGATATCCTCTTGTGCAGTTCCACTAAGATCAAGCAATCAAGCAACATTGTCGGTGTGACATTTTGGTTGAACTGCACAAAACACTCTTAAAACAAAAGTGTTTTGTGCAGTGCAACAAAAGGTCACAATGGCAACGAGGTAAAGCAGATAACCCTGTTTACACAGAGGTGCAAAGGAAACAATTTGTGGTCAATAACGGTGGATGACACAAAAGCCAACAAAAAGAAGCATCTACCTTATCTAAATGGGAAAGAAAGCAAGACAGTAGCATTTCTCAAACGGTGGCATTGATTAATATTAACATAGAGATTATATTAACAATAAAATTCGTTAAACATGTAATTTACTTTTAACTGTGGCATTGCATCAATTTTCCAGCGGCATTATTAGAGGGTGTTTGTTTACACGGACATTTTGGTGTAGGGACTAAAAAAACTCCGTGTCAGTCCCATCTAAACCAAAGAGGAGGGACTTTTAGGGACTAAAAGTGGGCATTTGGGACTAAAGAAAGAAGACCCCGAGGGAGTCTTTTTGGGACTTTTTCCAACAGTTGTCCCTGCCACGCATCACACCTTGTCTCTATTAGTTCATTACTAGGGGTAACATGGTCTTTTAGCATGTCATTTAATAACCTCTAGTCCATGTTTAGTCCCTGGAACCCAGCAGGTAGGGACTAGGGAGTTTTTAACCAAACATAGCCTTAGATTAACAACAGCTAATGAGTTGCACGGCACAATGGACACACCAGCACCATGTGCATCTACAGATGTACTGTGGTCATGCACAGTCTGTTGCAGCAAAGAACAAGCAACCAAGGAGCATATTTGTGTTGGTCCCAGTTTTGTTTTCTTTAGACGCCTTTCCCTATATGAGCGCAGCAAATCTAGTCCTGCTCAAACTCTACAGCCTTGTCCCTCCCTTTCCTTTTTGAACTAGTACTTTCGCCCCTTCCTTTCCTCCTTGAAACACGTCCTAGATTTATGCGATACAACTTTCCCCACTACTTTCCCCCATTCCTTTCCTCTTTGAACCACGCCCTAGATTAATGCTATACAACTTTCCCCCTTCATTTCCTCTTTGAACCACGTCCTAGATTCATGCTATATACAACTTTTCCCACTACTTTCCCCCACTCCTTTCCTCTTTGAACCACGTCGTAGATTCATGGTATACATGCAGCTAGAGCAATGCATGTGGAGTAAGTAAATTATACCTTAAGGTTCTTGGGGTGTGGTTCGGTGGACGACGGGACGACGGCGAAGAAGAATGGGTCGGAGGCCCTCCCGCGCCGCCGCTGGGTGGAAAGTGAATAGCTGTGCCGGTAGTCCCTCGCCGACGGCGACAGCGTTAAGCCTCCTTCCCTTCCCGGCGGACGGATCCTACCGACTCTTTGAGCAGCAGTGAGGGGAGAGAAAGGCCAACGAAATCTTGTCTAGATCTGGAGAGGGCGAGAGAGTGTGAAGAGAGCAACTACAAGCGCTGATGCTCCAGTGGGAGAGGGCGAGAGAGTGAGCGAACAGGCTAACCAGCTACACAACCCTCCCGTTATGTTCAACAAGAGGGAAATAACCTTTTATACATTCCTGCATTCGTGTGACAAGCATGCCATGTTTTTTTGTGTGTGTGGGAGTCATTGGGATTTCAATCATAATCGTGTCATGTGGCTTTGGTGGTAAGACTATCCACAGTGGTGCAGAAATAATGCAGCCTTAGTCACCTTACCTCTCTCCACGTAGTACGTTGGGTCCCACGAATCAGAGGGTGAAACAAACAAATTAATAAGAAAAAATAAAAGCGCCAGCGGTGTATCTTACCTCACACATCTCGCTACTGCTCGGGAACACTGTCCAATTGATCCCTGTGTCCGCTCAAGTACTATTTTAAGTGAATCCTTATTATAACATGCACACAAATTTTGGTCACATGTATTCGACTTAAGTCAGTGTGCCACCATATCTCGCATACTTACTACTCCCTCCGTCTAGGTGTAATAAGTCACGTTAGAAGGTGCAACGGGACCAAGGTGCGTGCGTCCGTGCGTGTGTGTGTGTGTGTGTGTTAGAGAGAGTGACAGATCGACCTACTCCTACAGAGAGATGTTGTGTAGTGTACGATTTTAGCCGTGAGAGTCGGTGCATCCTCTCGTTTCCGGGCGTGTCTGGTAGGGACATGCGGACAGCTGCCACGCCCGCTCCTGACCAGCCTGGCCCTCCCAAAGCCCCTCCATCGCCCGCGCGCGCTTCCCACCCAAAACGGTCAGCACCGCTCCAAAGAATAGGTGCCCCATTCATGCTCGGGCAGAGCGGACGTGACCTCTCACTGGCGCAAGAGTGATGGTTGCTTCGTCCGTCCAACTTACTGCTGGGTCTATGTGATTTGACGGCTCATTGGTCTTTATTACTGAGGTGGTAGGACTGTTGGATGTCCCACGCTTTCGGCGAAAGGAGGTATACTACTACTACTAGATTACAATTTTCTCCATTCTTACAGCGGAGGCGTGCAAGAGCAGTGAAAACATGCAGGCTCAGTGATTACATGGCCCACCTCACACTACTATCACCGTGCGACACCTAACTCTTTACATAGTACTCCCTCCGTTCCTAAATATTACTAGATGAGTCCCCGCGCGTTGGCGTAGAACAGCGGTATATCTCCCTGCGCAAAATTATCGATTTCATAGAACAAAAAGAACTCTATAACCGCGTGACAAAAGTGGTAGCCAAACTAAATAGACTCCCATCATCATTTAGATCATCCCACGTAAGGAAAAAAGATCAGCCAACTCCTGAACTCCTACTGCATAATGGGATTATATTTTTCTTTTTGACATGTTAATGGGACTTAAAAGCTCACTTACATGCATGCTACCGGTGCATGCTTGCATGCAGACATGTTGATGTGATTTAAAACCCACTCACATGCATGTGGCACGGTATTTCTACATGCTTGCATGTGGCTTAGTGCAGAGCCTCTCAACGTCAAGATCAGACGGCTATTATGGACTGATTTACTTCATCTAACGGCTACATCAATTTTGAGGACGTGGCTCAAGGAGAGGATAGAGAATTCCTAGTAGTGGGGGCTAGCTATTACTAGTTGATATAAGTCTTTGTAGAGATTCCACTACATACGGAACAAAATGAATGAATCTACACTTAAAATGCATCTATATACATCCGCATGTGGCTCATGGTGAAATCTCTACAAAGACTTATATTTAGGAACGGAGGAAGTACTAGTATAGTACGTATTGTAATTTATCAGCGAGATAAATTTGTACAATGCTATGAAGCTTCCAGCTTCTGTTACATGTATCTTGCGTCCAAGGTTGCCCGTTGCAACATTTCATCAAATACAAAGGAGACTAACATGCATGCTATTGCATCTCAATGATTGACACATCATAGCAAATATGTACTCCCTCCGTTCCTAAATAAGTTTCTCAACTTTGTGCAAACTTTACTACAAAGTTGTACTACTACTAAAGTTGACACTTATTTTGGAACAGAAGCAGCTAAAGAAAAAAATGATCCATGCAGTCCCTAGCCCTTGAACCGTGAACCCTGACCAGGCTTCAATTTGCTGGCAACGTTCGAGCTTCCTAATAAATGAAGTTTGCAACCTTTTGACCATCGGATCATTTTGTGCAGTTTCACCAAAATCGAGATGAGCATCCCTGTGGCAAAGAAATTAAACAAGCATGATTAGAATAAGATTACTGGGATTAGTTGATGAGACATAAACTCATCACAAATACAGTACGTAGAAGCCAGTAGAGGTATGTGCGGGGCAAAGAAGTAGAGAAATATCCACAGGGGGTGATGTGGGCAGCTGGAGAAGTGGTGCACGCCGGCTGTAAAGGGAGTTGTACTTGAGGGATGTAGCTCAACCTTGAGGAGGGCGGCGGGAGGCGGAAACTGCCCACGTCGCGCCTGTGAGCAAGGGACGAAGGCAACCTCACCGGCTTTGTGAGAGAGAACGGTGGGGACCCCTGATAGGGACGTGCCGACAGTGGGTTTTCGCTGTCGGCGACGGCCACCGCATCTACACTAAGCATCCACCCCTTCCCCAAGCGGACGCGATCCGCCGGGATGTTAGAGATGTGGCCACAGTCGTTTTGTGCGAGAGAGTGTGAAGAGAGCAACCCCAACAAGCAACCGTGTAGGCTGGCCCGTCCTGACTATGTACTCCTTTTCTCTCCATATGAACCTATAATATTGCGTACGTGCCACTGAACAAAAAAAACTTTAGTTATAAATGACATGGCACCTACTACTCGTTCTCCTATAACCTTGCGCTTGGCATCTCCAAAATATTGACCTTGCGATTGGCTCTTCGCCTCTTCGGGAAGTCGAGCAATAATGGTAGTGCAGTATATATCGTTCTGGCTATATGAGACCGAATGAATTGCTGCACATCCACCACGTGGGCGAGGGTCGAGGGGCGAGGGAGAGTGCTACATACGGAGCAAAATGAGTGAATCTACACTCTAAAATACGTCTATATACATCATTTTTTGGAGTATGTACTAGTAGTTCATATTGAAATCTACTAAAGGACATATATCTTCCAAACAATACGATATAATCTCTATAACCAAGGTAGTAGAGACGAGGAGTAAACGGAGGGAGTAGTGAATTTTTCTCCTCGTCCTGCGAGCCACCGCACGCATGGGCGAGGGAGCGGGCGTAAGGCATAGTAAGCAAGCTTCACCTCATCCTGCGAGCCATCGCGCCCGTGGGCGGGGGAGATGGCGTACTAAGCAAGCTTCTCCTCATTTCTGTGAGTTGACGGGACACATCAAAAGTACTCCAGTGTATAGAGCCTTGCTTCTAAGGTAGGCCCCACATGGTTTTCCTCTTTTTTTTAACATAACACATCAAGTCGCAATTTGTTTGTTCACCCGTGGTAGACGATCCTCCCTCCACCAAGTGGACAACCAGTACACGTGCCAAATTACCACGTGGGCTGCCTTTTTCGTACAGAGATGAGCTCCACCGTGTAACCGCGTGGGTGTGCTTGGGAAAGAGACGGGAGTACGTGCGCCGTGCATGCACCTCTTCTCTTCGTGCATGTTCCCCACCTACATGGGTGTGTGTGAGAGATACAAACCGCGTTCGTGAGTGTTTTTTGTTTTGGGATGGGGGTGGGGTGGGGGTTGTATTCATGAATTATTTGTGGGAATATGTGTCGATGACATCTCAAACAAAATTTTGCATGCAATGTGTGTGAAATGGAGGCCTATCCATATCATACATAGAGGGTCGGGAAATCCACGAGAAGAGAGGGAGAGGTCATAGATATCGATAGAGTCAGAGAGAGTATCAAGTGGGTGGGTGCGAGATCAATGAAGAGAGCCATCGAAATTGTGTGTGTGTACAAGTCAAAGATATAGGGCGACTGGCCTACCGGAACGTTAGAGGGCACACGTCAAGTTTGTGTGTGGCAGGGAGACATGATTAGATCGCTCGATGTATCGGGGTGTGTGGGGGGGAGGGGGTGGTGGGAGGGGTAGGCAGAGGCCTAACTATAGAGGTAGAATGACTCGTATATGTGTTGAGAAGGAGAGACCTAGCTATGTCTTGAGGGAGATCGGTCGACATCCATACATAACTGAAGGACGGGAAATATGATGGGAGAGAGATAGAGGAGAGAGAGAGAGGGAGGGAGAGGGAGGGAGAGGGGTAGAGTGTTGGATGGGTGATGGAGTTGCTTCTCGAAGATGGTGGGAGAGGCCTACTAGACAAACTAAGGGTGGAACTGCAATGTTATCAGTAAGAGTGGGGATGTGTTTCTGTGTGTGCCTGTGCATGATAGATCTGTCGGGACGCATCCATGGATGATGAAGGGGAACCATGTGTTTGTTAAGCAAACCTAACTAGATCGGTAGATCAATTGTTGTTTGTCGGAGGAAGGGAGAGACACAACTAATGAGGTAGATCGATTGACGTGTGGGTAAAAACGAGTTATAAGGACCTAGCTAGCTATATGTATAGCGAGAGATCGGTCGGTGTACGTCCATTTGTTAGAGGCTAATAAGGCCCAGCGAGACGGATAGACAGTGAGAATGGGGCTAGGAGGTGGTGCGAGAGGCCCAACTACTAGCTAGATAGGGGGAGGAGTGTGCAGTTGTGAGAGAGCGATGAAAAGAGGGGCGAGAGTTTACACGTGTGTCTGACCGTATGAGAGACACGAGGCAAGGACACATAAAGGAGGAGATTGAAGGCGTGTTTGTATGTTGTAGGCAGGCATCGCTGGAGAGGTTTTGTCGATCGTTGTGTGTCGGAAAGGAGTTGTGGAGACTCTGGGAGAACGACCTAAAGAAAAAAATGAATGTGCCCGGTGGATGGAATGCCGAGGGAGGGGGAGGGCGAGGACGGCGTGTGCATGCACGAGAGAAAGATAGTGGTATCTACAAAGGTTAGAGGATTGTGTGGGTGTAAGAGACTAACAAAGATCATAATTTGATATGAAAGCGGATTCATATATTTGAATAGGAGATCCTAGTGTTTTAAACATTGCATGCATGAATATAGCGGTGATACACGTGTTGTGCACATGTTATACCATAATGTGATAATGCATGGTGTTTGCAACTCACAGCTAAATGCCGACCAATCTAAACCATACTATACATCAAACAATCTCACATTTTATTTGAATTTGTGGTAATGTGTGGTGTTTGGAACTCACATCTAAATACTTGTAGGCGTAGGTGGCGGGGCACCATACATAATGTGATAAAACACATTATACATATGAGACATGGTTTAGATTATTAAGATCTAGCTAGAGCTAGAAATGTAATGTGATTTGAAATCAAAATAAAGTGGATTCAAAAAATCTAGTTCGAGTTCATATAGTACACATAGTTCATATGTAACTCAAGACTAATCATGTGGTGTGTTGTGAAGATAATACACAAACGATGGTTTAACTTGACAATAATGATGATTGTAGATCTTATTAAAACAGAGAAATGAATTCAAATGCTTTGACTTCACAACAATCATTACTGTAGATCTTATTCAAATAGAGAAACAAATTCAAATTCAGTTCATATTGAAGCGATAGTATATACGTTTGGAATGCACTAAAACGTTCATTTGAGTAGTAGGTTGCATGCTTTATACACGTAGCGAAATATTTTAATTGCACATAACATGAATTGAAAGTTTTGAATGACATTTGTAGGGCGCATTGATTTGGTACAGTACACGTTAGGCTTGTCCGGAAATTTCAACCCGCTCCTTGTTAGCCTGAAATATTTAAGATATATCTTTGTCTCGTTGTGCTCCGACAACTCCCTCCATCTCAACCCGTGCCTTGCTATTCCGAAATTACAACGCGCGCGAAAACTCCCACCTCCTGTGAAATCCCGACATGCGAAATGCCCGTGGTACCCCTGAACCAAAAGAACCGCCTCAAATCGGTGGGGGTACTTTCGTAACTTACCCCACATTTCGGACAAGCGTGTCTCTAAGCCATGGTTCCCCACTGCCATCCCATCCGCCCACCCATTCGTACACCGAGGCCGCGAAAACCCGCGATGAAAGCCCACAACCTGCTCCGTCCGCCACCCAGCCAGAGCCTCTTCCCCGACGATGTCGTCCACATCAACCCTCGACGTCCCTCACCCATCGCGCTGTATGAGGATCCGTCGTCGATCTCATCGTCCCGCCGATTCAGCCACCCCGTCCTCCACCTCCAAGGAGCTGCCCCGACGTTCCCCTCGTCTTTCGCACCACCTCCATTCCCACACCGCCGTCTTCACCTGCACCACCGGAAGAGCATCATCATCACCGTTTCCTCGGATGAAGCTGCGGCCTAATAGGCGCCACCAAAGAGGTTGTACACTAATCGCCACATTTTCTTCTTGATTCGTTCTCACGATGCTGCCGGCGCTCGGTCCCGAGCCGACACAGCACGGCTCCATCCACGGCGGTGTCACTGGCCACTTCCTCCACGGCGTCGCTCCCTCGGCGGCGACGTCCACATCAGTAGGACCTGCTGCTGCTTTAGCTCTCGCTCGTGCTGCTACTCTGCTCTTGCTCTTGGTCCCCTGCCTGGTCTGCTCTTGCTATGTCTCTTGCTCGCGCTGCTGCTCTTGCTCTTGCTCTTGCTTGCGATGCTGCTCCGATTTAGCAACACTTCACTCCGATGCCGCCGGGCTGAAGGAAGAACCAGCCGCAGCAGGGAGGGGGGCTCGCCGGAGAGGTACCCCACTATCTATCTTAGGGTTCAGGATGGGGGCGGTGGTCGCCGGTGGTGGCGGGGCGTTGGCAGGGCGGTGGCGTGGGGATCGCTGGAGAAAAAGCTCGGCACGGGGGGGCCTAGAGGGATGGCCGGGGTGGCGGCGGACCGGCGGTGGGGTGTGTTTTCGGGGCGGGCGGGGCGGCGCACCGCGGGCGGCGGGGGGCTGCTTTTTGGCCGGCTCAGGGGGCTCGAGGTTGAAGATGAACCGCAGGCCCTTGATTTCGTATCCAACGGCTGCAAAATCGACTGACCAAAGATGAAAAAGTCAGTCGACCGACGTGGAGCCTCACCTTGCTAGTGCATCCAGTTTCGACAGCAAAATTTAGTTTCGACAGCAAAATTCAGTTTCGATAGTTAAGTTCAGTTTTGACAGTTAAGTTCAGTTTCGACAGTAAAATTCAGTTTTGACAGTTAAGTTCAAAGATGAGCGGCTGATGTATTTAAATCTAGCACTTTGTGGGTATGTATTTTACATCATGTATTGGAGATGCTATTAGAATTCCACTCAGGTTAACGTTGTTCTTTGTCTCTCTTGTCCTGCTTCAGCCTCGGCTCTTACAACTCACCGGAGCTGCTCCAACGACGAAACCCTCCATCACAGCGGAGCAGTACCTCGGGCTCCATCTCCAGATGCCTAAGATCTTCTTCCTCTCCTCCGACAGCCAAGTCAGCCGGAGCATCCTCACCAGCCAACCCAATCATGCTGAGATCGACATGGCTTCGCCAAAGAGGTTGTACACTTGTTGCATGTCTTTTTTACTCTACATGTTATATACATTCTCCACTGACCACACGGATTTGTTCCTTTAGTGTCTCCTTGAAAGAAAAAACGTCGGAATTTTAATTTTTACTTGTCCTCCTTTTCAAATTCCTATTCATGAAGCACAAGACTAATAGATAGTAGCATAATAGCATTATAACCGTACATTTTCTTGTGGTTTGACTTAATCTCACCATGCTTCTTTGCATCCTGTGATCTTCCAATTGTTGTGAATCAAACACCCAGATTGGCAGAAATCATGTGTTTTTAAATTCTCTGTTTTGCACGTGCATTCCCATCCTATTCATGTCTATTTCCTATCCCTGCATTGATGTAATCCTCCAATTCAAACGAGCCCTTACATAATTACTTCTCTTACAGATAGTTGTCAAAGAAAACCTTGCATGGTTTGTCCCGCTCCTACTGCGTCGTCATCCACCCCAGCTCAGCTACTCCAACGACAGAAGGGTCCAGCACAGTAGGGATCTGGCCTCCAGACTGTCTTTCGCCGCCTCAGATCTTCTTCCCTGCCGCTGGCAGCCATGAAAACTACACTACCATCATCAACCGAGCAGATGACCTCGAGGACTACACGGGTCCGCAAGAGAGGTCACACTCTTTCGTGTCTGCTTACGTTATCCATCACTTAATATTACATGCTACTTTATCATCCTGTTCACCGAGTAGACTCTGAGTCAGCTCCAAACTAATGGTCAAACTTGAGTTTTAAATGGTTGTGGGGTACATATTCGGGCCGCTATCAATAGTATCTATCTACTATCTGGTTAATCTTCGGTGTCTACTATGAGTTTCATGTTGGGTGGGAAACAAACAGTAAAGACGCCATTATCTGTATTTTTTAACTGAAGCAATTATCTGCCTGCTATTATTGGTTTTCGGTCTATCCACAGGTTTCTACCATCACTCTGGATTTCTGCATGCACTCCTTACATAATCTCATTATGTTTTATTCCTATGCATGACAGTTATTGTAAACAATGGAACTGAACATGTTGAGCAAAAGAGACGAGCCTTGTGTGGCAATAAAATTTCATGCAGACGTCGCACCATGGTAGGTGCAAAGGCAGCCCCCCTCCATGCATTTCGGATTGTAATCAAGAGGAAGATATCTGTTCTGAGGGGGGTTCAGAAGGAGAAGACAACTCCTATTTACCCCCTGAGGTCTTCGCTCTAACCTGGCATGCTGATGTTGGTTATATCATGCATATGGTGTCTTGCATTGCTTACTTTATACATCAAATATGGCATCTACTTAGTTTAGACATCCTTTGTGCGAATGCCATCTGTTTAGTTTATTCATCATTGATGTGAATTATGCAATGCCATCTTGTTTAGCCAGGCATCATATATGTGAATTTTGCAATGCCATCCTGCTTAGCCAGTCATCTTATATGTAAATTATATCAGGCCATCCTTTTTTCCGTTACATATTACATTAAACTACTCTTCGTGTGCATCAGCCATTTGACACGGTGATGGCCAATTCTGGAGTGAAAATAAGGTCTTGAGAGCAGACTATGCTATCTGACGAAGCACATATCTCGCTTTTTACGGATAGCTCCTCAGAGGAGGATTCAAAGACAGATGACCAGTCCTATTCCACCCCCCCCCCCCGAGGTGTATGCTCTAACTTGGCAGGGTTATGTTGCTCATATCATGCGTATGGTGTCTCGCATTGCTATGTCATTTGATTAGTTTAGACATGCTTTGTGTGAATGCCACCTGTTAAGTGTCTAATTACCATATATGTGAATTATGCATTGCCATCTTGTTGCAAGACATTATATATGTGAATTATACAATGCTACCTTGTTGCAAAGGCATTATATATGTGAATTATGCAATGCCATGCTGTTTAGCCAATCATCATGTATGTGAATTATATCATGCTATCATTTTTTTGTATTATGTGTTCCATCTGGCGACAATGTTTGTATATTCAACTACTCTTCCTGTGCATCAGCCATTTGAAGCGGTGATGGAAGTATCTGGAGTGAAAACAAGGTATTGAGAGCATACAATGCTACCTGCTGAAGCAGACATCTTGCTGGTTACAAAGAGCTCCTCAGAGGAGGATTCAGAGACTGATGACCAGTCCTATTTCCCCCCTGAGGTCTATGCTCAAACATGGCAGGGTTATATTACCCATGTCATGCATGTTGTCTTGCATTGCTTGCTTACTATATAAATCATATATTTGAATTATATCATGCCATCATGTTTACATAGTACATACACATCATCTATCTGAATTATGGCATGGCAACCCATTTAATAAAGACATCATATAGGTATATCATCTCATCCTGTTTAGTGTTTACAGTCATCATATTTTGAATTATGGCATTCTATCCGTGGATGTATGTGAATTATGGCATGCCAACCTATTTAATAAACACATTATATAGTTATGTCATGTCATCCTGTTTACATAGTCTCATATTGTGAACTATGTCATGCTATCCTGTTTAGTTAGCCATCATATATGTGAAATTGTGTCATGCTATCCTGTTTAGTTAGCCATCATATATGTGAAATTGTGTCATGCTATCCTGTTTGGTTAGACAACATAAATATGAATTATTTCATGCCCTATTTTATTCCCCACTATCCATTGCACCTATCTATCATACAATGTCTATACTTTCAATTACTTTTCTTGTTTATCAGCCATTTGAATTGGAGAGCGTGATGGCAGTATCTAAGGGAGTAACAACACGGTCTTCAGAAAAGATAGTGCTACTAGTTGATGCAGATAGAACCACGGTTGTACTTGCCCAAGGACCAGATCCACCACACATAACCTAGACTCTCACAGATTGTACCCCTACCCAGTTGGACAGAAGACCAGCTACAACCCTTCTAACCCCAACCCCGACAGATAGTAACCCAGTTCCAGTTGACACAGCACCGTCTCCACCACAGAGCACCCAAATACGAGCAGTTAGTACGGGAACTGCAGTGCCCAAAGCACGAGGACCACCACTCCGAATCACAACTCAACGCTTAAAGGAGAAGAAGATTTGTTCTTAGGTCAGGTTCTGTAGCTATGGTTCATACTCCTTCGCTCTTGCATGACTGTATTTACTCATACCAACTATTTTCAAATTTGAAGGATGGAATTGAAACTCCAATGGCACAATAGGTATGTTTTAAACCTGTTTCTTTAACTGGTTTGCTGTTGTAACCTGCTCTATGTTGATTTCAGTTTCAATTGAATAAACAGTTATGTTCTCATGTCATGCACATTACAAGTGTTGTTATTGCTCTATAGTTACCCACACTTATATTCTATCTATTCTGCTTTGTCTTGAACAAATATTATTTGAAATGTGTCTCTATCTTGATTTGGCAACAAAAACTAGAATGGTATAGACCATAAAGTGACCATGGTACATAGATACATGTTTGTTTCATGCCGTTATCCTGTCCACTTTACTACTGAACTCATTTACCAAAATGAGTTTCATATACAACATGGTAAACATGTGATGTGTCTCCTTGTTTCTCTTTTAGAATGCGGACAAAATATTGGAGAACAGTACCGCGTTATCCAATGGTAAAGGAAGTAATGCGGATAAGGTTCAAGATAGTGAGACATCCCTGTTGGTGTCCAAGAAAGCTGATAAAACTATCTTGACGACAGTGAGGGAACCCAAAAGTCCTGTCTTGATGTAGTGTTCGAGTTACTGGCCACTACTGCTGGCACAAGCTCTTTGAACTCGCTGCCTGAATCAGTTCGTCTTCTTGAGTCTCAACTTCAAGTTGAAAGACATCGATCAGATGTGCTGTGACAGGAAGCTGAAGGACTAAGGAAGTCCCTGCAGAATTCAGATGCATATTTTCTGGTGCAACAGCAAGTGCTGGAGGATTTAAGCGCCAAACAAGAGAAAGTTAATAAGCTTGCTAAGCATCTTGCCAGCATTATGGGTACCCAAGATATTGTTTCTTGAGATCTTCTGAAGAGGTTTCAGTTCAGGATTTGTTTTGCTGCGGCGTTTATTTGCGCTGGTTGCCAACTTTGACAACCAGTGTATATGATAAGCTGCTTTGTTCCCTGTATTTGCACTGGTGGCAAACTTTGATGCCCAGTGGATGTAATATGTGTAATAGCCATGATAGCCCAGCGTTAGTTGCTTGCCTATTTATTTCCTTGTTGTCTTGTTTATTTGTTTGCTTGCAGTCATTGCAGTTCTTTTTCCGCGGTTAGCTAGTGGCTGCAATAACCTATTTTTTAAGACTAGGCCACAATAACCATGGGCTAATATTTACTGTAGTGACACTGGGCCTCCTACTCGCCGTAGAAACAATGGGCCTTCTACGGGCCATAGAAACAATGGTCCTTCTACGGGCCGTAGAAACAATGGGCCTTCTGCGGGCCGTATTATCAATGGGCCTTATACGGGCCGTATAATCGATTGGCCACACATGGGCCAAACAGACCGCATTATGGCCATAAATGGGCTAGAGTTGGAATCGTCCTTTCATGGGCCGACCATAACGGGCCATCGTTAATAGGTCGTATTTGATGACGCTATGAAATCGTCCCAACGTATTGACGGACCACAAACAGGCCGACTGTAACCGCGGGCTGAATTTGGCCCACAAGCAGAAAATTACAGTAACGGGCCGTAAGTAAACGAATGCTGGAAATGAGCCCAAGAATAAATGGTCTCGAAGAAGGCCGAAAGATAACATGGGCTGGAAATGGCCCAACGTAATAACGGGCCGTTAATGGTTATAAAGTGATACACTGTTCATTACGGGCCAGTTTCACCACGGGCCGTTAATGGGTGTAAAGTGATACACTGTTCATTACGGCCCAGTTTCACTACTGGCCGTTAGTAGGCCAGGAGTTACATAGGGCCTCATATGGGCTGAAAGACGTCATGGGCCATACATGGGCCAGAAGTGAAAATGGGCTGGAATCATATTGGATGGCCCAGATGACGCTACTGGGCCTAATAAATGGGCTATATTCGAACAGGTCGTTAACAGGCTTTCCATGGGCCGGCCCGCCAGCTTTTGACCAAGTCAAACGGCTGGCCTTTTCACAGGAATGGGCCTCAGTTGGGCCGTGCCACGTGTCGACGTATCATAGGCACCTTCCATCCAATGAGTGGTTGACATCTGTCCCAACGATGAGCCGACACGTGTTTCCTCCAGCAAATGATGATTTTACACGTGGAAAATCCCCATTGGTCGGGGCTGTTAATGGGTTATCGGATCCAAAACCTGACCCGATATCTTAACGGCGTTCCGTTACGGTGGATGCCACGCGTCGGTCACCCTTGACGAAAGCACTTCTGTGACACGCGATTTATCGTCATGGATGTGGACACTTCCATGATGATAATTTTGGTAATGTCATGGAACACTTCTACGACAGCATAGGTATGACTATCTTGATTCTGTCATAAATTTGTCATGGATGTACATGCATGACAAAAAAAGTGACCTACTATGACAAACACGTATCATCACGGAAGTGTATTTTTTTGTAGTGGAGACAACGCACAAGTCACCTAGTACATGCACAAACAATCAAGAACCTTACAACCAACGCGATAAAGGGGTTGTCAATCCCTTCACGGTCACTCGCAAAAGTTCCGGCAAATTCGGGTACTCCATAATGTCCTATTTTCAGCAAAAGTCATGCTGAAATTTTCCGTGAATTTTAGCATGACTTTGCTAAAAATAGGACATATGGGGTACTTGCGACTAATGCATGGGCCGGGGTATCTTAGTACTTAATTAAGTAGGATCAACTGCCTCTTGTGTTATACATATTGAAGTGTGATATCAACTCATAGTTATTACTAATGTCAGTTGCTCGTCATCGATAAACCCTAATCTTGTAGGATGACCTACTAAAAAAGCTCATACCACATATTCTATTTGGATGGCCCTGCTAACCCTTGACCATAAATACTTGAGATGGATGTAGCAGGCTTAAAGAAAGAAATGTTTTTAGGCCAACACCACACTGTGGATTATTTTATTGGACCCAATGCAAGAGATGATGTAGTTTTGAATTATGAACGTAGGAAATGTCGTCATCGAACGATGAAAGTCTCCCGGGGGAGTGCGGCTGGTGCCACGACGATCGAGGTCTGTGCAACAGGCCTCACCTGGACGATGATCGGTGCTTCAACATTATGCTCGAGGACACCTTCGAAGTTGAAATGGTACACAACGACGATAAGTGTTATTTTCATAATTAAGCATGACTTCGACTATTTCAACGTGTAATTTTCATCTTTTACAATTCGAGTATAGCTTATCCCATGCCATGCAAGATGCTATGTCTTGGAGAGGATGGATTTTGAAGACCATGAAAATTCTAAAACAAAGAAAATTCACCTAAGGACTCATAACGATGTGGATTTTGAAGTAAATCTGTATAATTCTGGGAGCGTAACCCATTTTTGTTGCAAAATTGGGAAGCATTTTGCAAGATGTATGGTTTTGATGCGGGTATGCTTGTCACCATGGATCTTGGTGATCCTGACATCGACCAAGACAATATGGACATTTGGGTCCTTGTTGATATGCCTCCAGTTCTACCGCTATGTGAGTTTCTCAAACATAGTTAATTATTAACTAATTTATATTGTTCATTTCAAAATAGTTGATAGCTTATTTCCATTGACAACTTATGTTCACTCTTGCAAGAATGTGCGGGAGATGGTAGACAAAACCCACTACACCGATGGCTCCGAATTAACATACAAGGAGAAAAATCATCTGGTCGGATTTCGTACTGACATTGAGAATTACAATATCTACAATCAAACTCCTCAACATTATGGTCAATACATGCCACTAGTGCATGTGTTGAACTACGGTAACTACCATGGAGATACCCTGGTAAGATCTTTTACTATTACGACATCCGTGCATCTTTTGCATACTTCTAAAACTAGTATATCATTGCTAACTATTAAGTTATTACTATGTTTTTCAACAAATAATCCCAGAGAATTGTGTGCCTAATTTGATGTACCAGAAAGGTAGCCTTAATGTTTTGAATATACTGCCAGGTCATCCTACGAATCTCAATTGTCCACACCAGATTTATAAAAGAAGTGGAGGCATGCAAATCAAAGATGGAAAAAATGTATGGACAGTCGTAAGGAGGTTCTTGGAAGCAAAGGGAAGCGAAGCGCAAGAATTGGAGACAGGATGATCTCCATTCTCCATAATGGAGAGTCAGGGTCTATTTTGTTTTATGCTATTTTACCTTAAATAGGGTATTTAGGTCATGTTTAGGCATAGCAGTAGCATTAGCACGGAGATAAGAGAGGACACATCTCGCAAATATCTCCGAATGCAGCATTACTTTCGACAAACTCGCTACTCGCGGTATCAAGACTTGTAATGTTCTAACTTTGTTCGGTATTTTAAATTCGGAGACAAATATGATGAATTGTATTCGGAGAATAATCTTCTATTGTATTCGATAAATTTGCTGTTTATATGTTGTGCTCTCTATAATCTTTGCAGCAATATGTTTTGTAACCTGTGCAAATATCAGAAAAGAAAAAATCCCTAATATTCATACTAGTGGCGCACCACTCAGCACTTTAGTGGCGCACTGCAAAAAGCACACTAGTGGTGCATCATCAACTAGTGCGCCATTAGTAAGCCAGAGCACATGGGTAAATATGGCCCCCTAGGAGGCATACTAATGGCGCACCGTGGGATATACTAATGGCGCACTGCGTGGTGCGCCATTATTATACCAGATACTAATGGCGCACCACACACTACTAGGAAAAGGGCTATAGATGAAATGGATACTAATGGAGCCCCTGACATGTGGTGCGCCACTACAATATAGCAGTGGTGCACCATGTACAGGTGCGCCATTAGTGTGGAAGACACTAATGGCGCACCAGATACATGGTGCGCCACTAGTAACAATTTTTTTTCATTTTTCAAACATACTAATGGTGCATCATGTAGACAGTGCGACATTACTAGTTGCGGCATTACTAAGTTTTTTCCCCTAGCTAATGGCGCACCGCCAGACGGTGTGCCATTAGTAATCTTCCCCCTAGCTAATTCGCCCGATCCCTTCGTCCCTCCCTCCACTTCCCCCCTCGCTCCACACCCGCTCCGACGACCCCCGCGCCCCGCCTCACCGTCTCGGTCTTCGTCGTCGACCCACTGCGCCGCCGCCCCACCCACGTCACTGCTGTCACTGACAGCCTCCCCTCGTCGGCCCCTACACTGCGCCACCGCCCCAGCCATGTCGACATCGTCGCCGACAGCCTCCCCACGTTGGCCCCTGCACTGCGCCGCCTCTACCTCAGCCCGGGCACGGGGTGCAGGATGACGACCGCGGCCATCGGCCTCCCCACGACCAACCGAGGCATCCCTGCATCCCTTCGTCGCCACCGCCGACCCCGACCCCTCCGGCGGCCTGCCGCGCCCGCCCAGGTACCTCTCCTCCTTCCTCCTTCCTCGCTCTCCACCTTTCCTCCCCATTCCCTGCCCATGAATGATTTTAGCACCACACATATTGTTCCCCTACCCATGAACGATTATTCAGGGAACAGTTAGGTTTTTGATTTTTTTAGTAAGTGTTTGTGTCAGTGACAGGTACAATGACGAATCAAACCTTCATATATTGTCCTTACAATCTGAACATTCGTGTATCATGTCTTGATAAATAGTTCCATCTGGCATCAGATTCATAGATTCGTCATATGGCACATCAGATTCTGTTAAGATAGTGAATTTTTTAATCAAATGCAAGCGCACAGTGCAAGGAAAATTTAGATTAAGACTTCATATGCATCTGACTGAATCATACCAGTCTTGCAATATCCCAAATTGTAAGGGAACGATTCTTTATCAAATGCTGGATATTCTTTGGCATGAAACCTGCTTCAGAAAATAATCAACATGGCTAGACCTAACAACTAACACACTGTTTCAGGGAGACATAATATTTCTAGTGGCATAGTAAAGATCATCTCTCAACGGAAACAATCTTTTCACAATCCTATGATCAAAATGTTTAGTGCTACCTATCTAACTAGACTAACAAGACCACGCAAAAGAAGGACCTCGACTAACAAGAGCTTAGAAAGTCGTATCTCCATTTTACTTTCTCCAAGAGGCAGCTAACTTCTATTTTAAGTTTTCAAGCAATTAATTTTATGATATAAGTATAGATTGGCATGCTAAAGTCCACAAATTGTGATGCTACCAAACCTGCCCAGATCGTAAAAACTGTTGTGTTATAGTTATCGAAAAGAAGCTTGAATCTTAACAATAAGCAGTACACTTGCTCAGTGTTTAAGTTTACTGAACCTATTCATTTTTGTGGACTTAGTGAACATGATAAGACAAGCCAGATGCTCTATTTTTAATTAAAAGTAATCCATGATCAGCAACATTTTCTTTCACTAATTTTCAGTTAACAACAATCCATGATTTTTTTCCAGCTAAACTATTGATGATTTTTTGTTGGGTGACCTATTAGATCTGGAATGGAAGCTCACATAAGTTGAGCTGATTTTTGTCCATATGAAAGCAGAGGACCATATGGTCTGTGGACTTTTCATCCATATGAAAGTAGTGGCCCTTGAGTTTGCTGGGTTTTGTCTCTGACCATCGTGTCGTGATGATTTTGCAGGTGCTCCAAGAGGCCCTTGAGTTTGCCAGAATGTCGATTAACTTCCGTTCCGGGAAATTCAGGTACTCCATATGTCCTATTTCTCAGCAAAGGTCATGCTGAAATTTTTCGTGAATTTTAGCATGACTTTGCTAAAAATAGGACATACGGGGTACTTGCGACAAATGAATGGGCTGGGGTATCTTAGTACTTAATTAAGTAGGATCAACTGCCTCTTGTGTTATACATATAGAAGTGTGATATCAACTCATAGTTATTACTAATGTCAGTTGCTCGTCATCGATAAACCCTAATCTGGTAGAGGAACCACTCATCCTATGTAGTTTTGAATTATGAACGTAGGAAATGTCGTCATCGGATAACGAAAGTCTCCCGGGGGAGTGCGACTGGTTCCACGACAATCGAGGTCTATGCGACAGGCCTCGCCTGGACGATGATTGGCGCTTCAACATTAAGCTCGAGGAGACCTTCAAAGTTGAAACGGTACGCAACGACGACAATTGTTTTTTTCATAATTAAGCATGACTTCAACTATTTCAACGTGTAATTTTCATATTTTACAATTCGAGTATAGCTTATCCCATGCCATGCAAGACACCATGTCTTGGAGAGGATGGATTTTGAAGACCATGAAATTTCTGAAACAAAGAAAATTCACCTAAGGACTCATCACGATGTGGACTTTGAAGTAAATCTGTATAATTCTGAGAGCGTAACCCATTTTGGTTGCAAAAATTGGGAAGAATTTTGCAAGATGTATGGTTTTGATGAGGGTATGCTTATCACCATGGATCTTGGTAATCCTGACATCGACCAAGACAATATGGACATTTGGGTGCTTGTTGATACGCCTCCAGTTCTACCGCTATGTGAGTTTCTCAAACATAGTTATTAGCTAATTTATATTGTTTATTTCAAAATATTTGACAGCTTATTTCCATTGACAAATTATTTTTATTGTTCAAAGAATGTGCGGGAGATGGTAGACAAAACCCACTACACCGATGGCTCCGAATTAACAACTTACAAGGAGAAAAATCATCTGGTCGGATTTTGTACTGACATTGAGAATTACAATATCTACAATCAAACTCCTCGACATTATGGTCAAGACGTGCCACTAGTGAATGTGTTCAACTACGGTAACTACCATGGAGATACCCTGGTAAGATTTTTACTATTACGACATCCGTGCATCTTTTGCATACTTCTAAAACTAGTACATCATTGCTAACTATGAAGTTATTACTATGTTTTTCAACATATAATCCCAGAGAATTGTGTGCCTCATTTGATGTATAAGAAAGGTAGTCTTAATGTTTTGAACATGCAGCCAGGTCACCCTACGAATCTCAACTGTCCATATGAGATTTCTAAAAGAAATGGAGACATGAAAATCAAAGGATGGAAAAAAATGTATGGACAGTCGTAAGGAGGTTCTTGGAAGCAAAAGGAAGCGAAGCGCAAGAATTGGAGACAGGATGTTCTCCATTCTCCATAATGGAGAATCAGGGTCTATATTGTTTTATGCTATTTTACCGTAAATAGGGTATTTAGGTCCTGCCTAATACTGATGATCATGTGCTAAGAACAATTAAGTAGGGTTGGTTCGATGACTATCAAGATGATGATCGTATGACTTGTTATTAATAACGAGTAGAAGTTGTATGATGATGATTAGTAGGACTTGTTAGGATTAGTATTACTTCCGACAAACTCGCTACTCGCGGTCTTGAGACTTGTAATGTTCTATCTTTGTTCGGTCTTTTGAATTCGGAGACTAATATGATGAATTGTATTCGGAGACTAATCTTCTATTGTATTCGATGAATCTGCTCTTGCTGTGTGGTGCTGTCTATATTCTGTGCAATAATATATTTTGTAACCTATGCAAAAATCAGAAAAGTAAAAAAACCTAATATTCATACTAATGGCGCATCACCCCATAGTGCGCCATTAGTATGCCAAAGCACATGGGTAAATATGGCCCCCTGGGAGGCATACTAATGGCGCATGTTGGTCTATACTAATGGCGCACGGTGTGGTGCGCCATTAGTATACCAGATACTAATGGCGCACCTGGGGTGCGCCATTAGTATATAATACTAGTGGCATGGTACTAGTGGTGCACCAGTAGTGCGCCATTAGTAGGCAAAACTGGTGCGCCACTAGTAGGCCTTTTCCTAGTAGTGACAGGTGCGCCATTAGTAAAAAATCTAATGGCGTGATGCTCGTGGCGCACCTGTAGTGCGCCATTAGTAGCCAAAATAGGTGCGCCACTAGTAGGCCTTTTCCTAGTATTGGGTTCTCAATCCCTTCATGGTCACTCACAAAAGTGAGATCTGATAAAGATAGTAAGATAACTATTTTTGGTATTTTTGTTGTATAGATTGGAAAGTAAATATTGGAAAATAATAAATGAGATGCGATGTAAATAAAAGATATGCAATATAATAAGAAAGAGACCCGGGGCCATAGGTTTCACTAGTGGCTTCTCTCAAGATAGCATGTATTACAGTGGGTGAACAAATTACTGTCAAGCAATTGATAGAAAAGTGCATAGTTATGAAGATATCTAAGGCAATGATCATGAATATAGGCATCACGTCCATGTCAAGTAGACCAAGACAATTTTCCATCTACTACTATTACTCCACACATCGACCGCTATCCAGCATGCATCTAGAGTATTAAGTTCATGAGAACAAAGTAACGCATAAGCAAGATGACATGATGTAGAGGGATAAACTCAAGCAATATGATATAAACCCCGTCTTTTTATCCTCGATGACAACAATACAATACGGGCCTTGCTGCCCCTATTGTCACTTGGAAAGGTCACTCTAAGATTGAACCCAAAGCTAAGCACTTCTCCCATTGCAAGAAAGATCAATCTAGTAGGCCAAACTAAATTGATAATTCGAGGAGACTTGCAAAGATATGAAATCATGCATATAAGAATTCAGAGAAGAACCAAATAATATTCATAGATAATCAAGTTCATAAATCCACAATTCATCGGATCTCGGCAAACACACCGCAAAAGAGTATTACATCGAATAGATCTCCAAGAACATCAAGGAGAACTTTATATTGAAGATCAAAGAGAGAGAAGAAGCCATCTAGCTAATAACTATGGACCTAAAGGTGTGTCGTAAACTACTCACGCTTCATCGGAGAGGCTATGGTGTTGATGTAGAAGCCCTCCATGATCGATTCCCCCTCCGACAGATCACCGAAAAAGGCCCCGAGATGGGATCTCACGGGTACATAAGGTTGCGGCGGTGGAAAATTGGTTTTGTGGCTCTCCCTGGTGTTCCTAGGGCATGAGAGTATATATAGGCGAAAGAAGTACGTCGGTGGAGCTTCATGGGGCCCATGAGGGTGGGGGCACGGCCTCCTGCATTGTGGCCGCCTCGTGGAGTTCCAAACTTCCACTCTAGGTCTCCTAGTTTGCTTTCGGTCCAAGAAATATCACTGCGAAGGTTTCATTCCATTTGGTATTCCTTTTCTGTGAAACTCTAAAATAGGCAAAAAAAATAGAAATTGGCACTGGGCCTCCGGTTAATAGGTTAGTCCCAAAAATAATATAAAAGAGCATATTAAAGACCAATAAACATCCAAAATAGATAATATAATAGCATGGAACAATCAAAAATTATAGATACATTGGAGACGTATCAAGCATCCCCAAGCTTAATTCCTGTTCGCCCTCGAGTAGGTAAATGATAAAAATAGAATTTTTGATGTGGAATGCTACCTAACATATTTAACAATATAATTTTCTTTATTGTGGCATGAATTTTCGGATCCGAAAGATTCAAGACAAAAGTGTAATATTGACATAAAAATAATAATACTTCAAGCATACTAACAAAGTAATTATGTCTTCTCAAAATAACATGGCCAAAGAAAGTTCATCCGTACAAAATCATATAGTTTGGTTATGCCCCATCTTCGTCACCAAAAATATCCAAATCTTGCACAACCTCGATGGCAAGCCAAGCAAGTGTTTCATACTTTAGTATTATCAAACTTTTCAACTTTCACGCAATACATGAGTGTGAGCCATGGACATAGCACTATAGGTGTAATAGAGTGGTCGTTGTGGAGAAGACAAAAAGGAGGAAGATGGTCTCACATCAACTAGGCGTATCAATGGGATATGGAGATGCCCATCAGTAGATATCAATGTGTGTGAGTAGGGATTGCCATGCAACGGATGCACTAGAGCTATAAATGTATGAAAGCTCAACAAAAGAAACTAAGTGGCTGTGCATCCAACTTCCTTGCTCACGATGACCTAGGGCATTTGAGTAAGCCCATCGTTGGAATATACAAGCCAAGTTCTATAATGAAAATTTCCCACTAGTATATGAAAGTGACAAAATAAGAGCCTCTCTAGCATGAAGATCATGGTTCTACTTTGAAGCACAAGTGTGGAAAAAGGATAGTAGCATTGTCCCTTCTCTCTTTTTTTGTTTGGCTTCTTTGGCCTCTTTTTCTCTTTATTTTGTTTCCTCACATGGGACAATGCTCTAATAATGATGATCATCACACCTCTATTTATTTACAACTCAAATATTACAACTCGATACTTAGAACAAAGATATAACTCTATATGCATGCCTCCAGCGGTGTACCGGGATGTGCAATGAATCAAGAGTGACATGTATGAAAAAATTATGAATGGTGGCTTTGCCACAAATACGATGTCAACTACATGATCATGCAAGGCAACATGACAATGATGGAGCGTGTCATAATAAATGGAACAGTGGAAGGTTGCATGGCAATATATCTCGGAATGGCTATGGAAATGCCATAATAGGTAGGTATGGTGGCTGTTTTGAGGAAGGTAAATGGTGGGTTTATGGTACTGGCGAAAGTTGCGCGGTACTAGAGAGGCTAGCAACGGTGGAAGTGTTAGAGTTCGTATAATCCATGGACTCAACATTAGTCATAAAGAACTCACATACTTATTGAAAAAAGCTACAAGTCATCAAAAACTAAGCACTATGCGCATGCTCCTAGGGGGATAGATTGGTAGGAAAAGACCATCGCTTGTCCCTGACCGCCACTCATAAGGAAGACAATCTAAGAAATACCTCATGCTTCAAAAAATTTTACACAACGGTTACCATACGTGCATGCTACGGGACTTCTAAACCTCAACCCAAGTATTTCTCAAATTAGCAACTACTCAACTAGTATGATTAATATCAGCATCCTCATGTCTCAAACTTCTCATAGTATACAACGCACTTTATATGAATGTTTTTATTATACCCATCTTGGATGCCCATCATATTAGGACTAGTTTTATAGCCAAAGCAAATTACCATGCTGTTCTAAAAGACTCTCAAAATAATATAAGTGAAGCATGAGAGATCAATAATTACTATAAAATAACCACAATCGTGCTCTAAAAAGATATACGTGAAGTACTAGAGCAAAATTTTATAGCTCAAAAGGTATAAGTGAAGCACATAGAGTATTCTAATAAATTACGATTCATGCGTGTCTCCTGAAAGGTGTGCACAACATGGAATATTGTGGTAAACTAAAAAGCAAAGAGTCAAATCATACAGGACGCTCCAAGAAAAACACATATCATCTGGTGCATAAAAATATAACCTCAAGTAAAGTTACCAATAGACGAAGATGAAAGAGGGGATGCCTTCCGGGGCATCCCCAAGCTTAGGCTTTTGGTTGTCCTTGAATTTTACCTTGGGGTGCCTTGGGCATCCCCAAGCTTAGGCTCTTTCCACTCCTTGTTCCAAAATCCATCAAATCTTTACCCAAAAACTTGAAAACTTCACAACACAAAACTCAACAGAAAATTTCATGAGCTACATTAGTATAAGAAAATAAACCACCACTTTAAGGTACTGTAATGAACTCATTCTTTATATATATTGGTGTTA
>NC_041392.1:190764353-190817487 GCF_002162155.2 Triticum dicoccoides
AGCAAACAACACGCAAAAAACAGAATCTGTCAAAAACAGAACAGTGTGTAGCAATCTGGATGTTTCGAGTACTTTTGTAACTCCAAAAGTTCTGAAAAATTAGGACGACCAAACAATTTGTATATTGATAGATTGCAGTTGGAATTGGTAATTCATCATTCTCTGGTAAAAAAAGTTAAAATTATTTTCGTGAGCGCATACTTTCCCTTTTTATCAGCAAGATCAAACAATAATCATCCAAGAAGATCCTAAAGGCTTTACTTGGCACAAACACTAATTAAAACATAAAAAACACAATCATAACAGAGGCTAGATAAATTATTTATTACTAAACAGAAGCAAAAAGCAAATAACAAAAATAAAATTGGGTTGCCTCCGAACAAGTGCTATCGTTTAACGCCCCTAGCTAGGCATTGTGATTTCAATGATGATCACATGAAAGACAAGAATTGAAGCACAAAGAGAGCATCAAAAAACACATGACAAACACATCTAAGTCTAACATACTTCCTATGCATAGGCATTTTATAAGCAATTAAATTATCAAGACAAGCAAAAACTAGCATATGCATGGAAGGAAAAAGAAACAATAGAAATCTCAACATGACGAGAGGTAATTTAGTAACATGAAAATTTCTACAACCATATTTTCCTATCTCATAATAATTACATGTAGGATCATAATCAAATTCAACAATATAGCTATCACATAAAATTTTCTCTTCATGATCCACATGCATGCAAAGTTGATACTCTTCCGAAATAGTGGGATTATCATAAAATAAAGTCATGACCTCTCCAAACCCACTTTTATCAAAAACTTCATAAGATTGAACATTATCCAAATACGTGGTATCTAAAGTTGACACTCTTTCGAACCCACTTTATTATTGCAAACCATATTATCAATCTCATATTCATCATGGGGCTTAAAGAAATTTTCAAAATTGTAAGAAGAATCACCCCAATCATGATCATTGCAACAAGTAGTGGACATAGCAAAACTAGCATCCCCAAGCTAAGGATTTTGCATATCATTAACACAATTGACATTAATAGAATTTATAATAACATCACTGCAATCATGCTTTTCATTCAAGGGGCTATCGTGAATCACTTTATAATTTTCTTCTTTCAACACTTCATCAAAGTTTTAAGATTCACGAATTTCAAGCAAAATCTCATAAACATAATCTAGTGTACTCAACTCACTAGCAATGGTTCATCATAATTGGATCTTTTGAAAAGATTAGCAAGTGGATGAGGATCCATTTCAATAGATTTTTAGCAAGCAAGGATGCAAGCAAATAGAAGGCACATGGTAATACAAGCAAAAAGAAGGACGAACGGAACAAGGGTGAAGAAAAGGCAAAGGTTTTCGATAATCATTTTGGAAGTGGGGGAGAGGAAAACAAGAGGCGAATGGAAAATAATGTAATGCGAGGGAGAAGATTTTATGATGGGTACTTGGTATGTCTTGACTTTGTGTCGATCTCCCTGGCAACGGCACCAGAAATCCTTCTTGCTACCTCTTGAGTATGCATTGGATTTCCCTTGACGAGGAAAGGGTGATGCAGCAAAGTAGTGTAAGTATTTCCCTCAGTTTTTTAGAACAAAGATATCAATCCAGTAGGAGACTACGCACAAGTCACCTAGTACCTGTACAAACAATCAAGAACCTTGCAACCAACGCGATAAAGGGGTTGTCAATCCCTTCACGGTCACTCGCAAAAGTGAGATCTGATAAAGATAGTAAGATAAATATTTTTGGTATTTTTGTTGTATAGATTGGAAAGTAAAGATTGCAAAATAATAAACGATATGCGATGTAAATAAAAGAGATGCAATATAATAAGAAAGAGACCCGGCGGCCATAGGTTTCACTAGTGGCTTCTCTCAAGATAGCATGTATTATGGTGGGTGAACAAATTACTGCCGAGAAATGAATAGAAAAGTGCATAGTTGTGAAGATATCTAAGGCAATGATCATGAATATAGGCATCACATCCGTTTCAAGTAGACCGAAACAATTCTGCATCTACTACTACTACTCCACACATCGACCGATATCCAGCATGCATCTAGAGTATTAAGTTCATGAGAACAGAGTAACGCATTAAGCAAGATGACATGATGTAGAGGGATAAACTAAAGCAACATGTTATAAATCCCATCTTTTTATCCTCGATGGCAACAATACAATACGTGCCTTGCTGCCCCTACTGTCACTGGGAAAGGACACCGCAAGATTGAACCCAAAGCTAAGCACTTCTCCCATTGCAAGAAATATCAATCCAATAGGCAAAACTAAACTGATAATTCAAAGAGACTTGCAAAGATATCAAATCATGCATATAAGAATTCAGAGAAGAACCAAATAATATTCATAGATAATCAAGTTAATAAATCCACAATTCATCGAATCTCGAGAAACACACCGCAAAAGAGTATTACGTCGAATAGATCTCCAAGAACATCGAGGCGAACTTTGTATTGAAGATCAAAGAGAGCGAAGAAGACATCTAGCTAATAACTATGGACCTGAAGGTCTGTGGTAAACTACTCACGCTTCATCGGAGAGGCTATGGTGTTGATGTAGAAGCCCTCCATGATCGATTCCCCCTCTGACAGATCGCTGGAAAAGGCCCCAAGATGGGATCTCACGGGTACAGAAGGTTGCGCTGGTGGAAAAGTGGTTTCGTGGCTCTCCCTGATGTTTCTAGGGTATGAGAGTATATATAGGCGAAAGAAGTACATCGGTGGAGCTTCGTGGGGCCCACGAGTGTGGGGGGCGCTCCTACCCCCCTGGGCGCGCCCTCCTGCCTCGTGGCCGCCTCATGGAGTTCTAGACTTCCACTCCAAGTCTCCTGGTTTGCTTTCGGTCCAAGAAAGATCATCACGAAGATTTCATTCCATTTGGTATTCCTTTTTTGCGAAACTCTAAAATAGGCAAAAAAACAGAAACTGGCACTGGGCCTCCGGTTAATAGGTTAGTCCCAAAAAAACATAAAATAGCATATTAATGCCCATTAAACATCCAAAACAGATAATATAATATCATGGAACAATCAAAAATTATAGATACGTTGGAGACGTATCAACGTCAATGGAAACATGGAACGCTCCCTCCGTACTGAGGAGCACACTGCGGACCAGGCAGCGGAAGTACAGGGCGGCCTTATCAAGCCAACTAATACATTGGAGGTTAAGTCCCCGGACACTGTCAAATGATTCTGGACTACCCCACAGTACGACAGTCCATCTCGTCAGGAGCTCGATTAGCAATTCGGCCTGCATTTCAACCCCAACCGAATTGTGGTATATGTGCCACGCGTACATAACTATGCACTAAAGATACCATGGGCAAAGACGGAGGCACAACAATGATAAAGTCCACAATACGGCTAGACCATATCCGAACACCCATATTTTCCTTTTTTGTCTTCCTTTTATCTTCTTCAGGTTCCTTACAACCCACATCACCTTTTTAGTGGTGCCTAGGCCTCTTTTCGAGGCCTATCATGACAACACCGAGTGATGATCCTCTCGAAGGACAATACACCAAGGAGATAAGCAGCGTAGAGGCACGGCAGAATTTCTAAAAGGGTCTTAGCTTTCCCCTGTGCTCGGCATGTAAAATAGCCTTGTTGCTTACTGCACTTTTTGTACCAATATGTTTGGGAGTATCAATCAGACTAAAATGGAAACAGTTTCTAGCCAAGACTATATGGCATTGGCTTATCCCTTAATCTGTTTTTCCCTGTTTTTTCCCGATTGTCAAGTACACCTCGGACGACTCAAATAGCTAGGGGCTCTATTGAGCCACATACATTTTTTTCAATACTAAACAAAGTCTGAACACATACACAGTGCAATTCGGCGTCCCGAATATAACATATATGCATCAGCTCTGAATCATGTCCTTGGTCAATAGTTGGGTTGCCCGACTCGTGTGGTTGCTACCTTACGTTCTGTTTTTTTGGCTAAGGTAGTAAAGGGAGAACTACTGCGATTGTGTTTCTGGTTCATCTGGACAAACACCTCAGTAGAGAAAGCCGAAAACTGACTGTCATGATGCGGCGAGAGCTGGTCAGCTATTCAATGACTAAGTATAAATCTCTTGCGATTTTTTCCGCATTACGTGATAGGTCGTCCTTAACCCGACCAGGCAACTACAACACCCAAGTTCGGATAATCGAACAATACTAGGGGCAACGCCTATACTCCCGTTATAGAACTCCTATGGCTAAGTGAGAGCGATAAAGCCATATAGTCTGATTTCCTGGTTAGCCACACTAACACCTCCTTCACGAACCAAATCGTTGGGTCAAGTGTGTTTTGGTGCTATTTCAAACACCCCCGTATTATCTACATGGGGGCTAAAGCCGATGACTGGCCAACTCTTAGATTTCATAAACAACCACACAGGAGGAAATATTTCAAAATAAAGCAAGCAATATATCATACATAAGCCTTGTTTCATAATACGAGATTGGACAGCAAAGATACATTTATTCAAAAATGATGTCCTTCGAACACTGACCCTCTACAATGCGGGAACTTTCTAGGACATCATCGAAATACCGCTCTGGCGTGCGGTGCTCTTTGCGTATGGGCGGTACCTCGGTTGCGAGCTTGACGGCGTCCATCTTCTCCCACTACACCTTGACACGGGCAAAGGCCATCCATGCACCTTCAATGCAGACCGACCGCTTCACGGCATGAAGCCGGGGGTAGGCACTGACCATCCGCTTCACGAGTCCGAAGTAGCTGCTGGGTATGGGTTCGGTAGGTCACAGGCGGATTATAAAATCCCTCATTCCGAAACCGGCCACCCTATGCAGTTCGGCCAACTGCTTCACCTGATCGCTGTGGGGCATAGGATGCTTAGGCGCAAGATACTGCGGCCAGAATAGCTTTTCCGTCGATCTCCCCTCTTCGGCTCAGAAGAACTCCACAACATCGGCAACACTCCGGGGCAGGTCCACAAATGCTCCTGGAGAACTCCAAATCCGGGTCAGTAAGATGTATTTCTTCCTCACAAATTTGCTCTGCATTTTAATGGCCTTGCCAGCTGCAATTTGCTTCGCCTCCTAGATCTCCCAGCAGGCGTTTTGGGCTTCAGTCCGAGCCTCCTGAGCACTTTGGAGAGCCTTAGCAAGTTCAGATTTTTGATCTGAAAATTCGCGCTCTAAGGACTCACATTTTCTTATAGCATCCTTGAGCTCTTGCTGGACTTCCTCCACCCTTGACTCATGCTTCAAGCAGATGGCTCGTTCCCCCTCTGCCTCTTTCTTGGCCTCAGCCAGTGCACTCTTGAGGGTCTCGACCTCAAACGCGTCAGCTGTGAGCAAAGTTATCACACTCATTTCAGATGAAAAATTATTGCTGATATTATTTCGGACGAATTTTTGGTATTACATACCTTGCTTTCCACCAACTTCCGCCTCAGCTCAAATGCTTCGGCGGCATGGGAAGCTGACGCTTGCGTCACAGCCTGTTTGATTCAAATAGATATGTATGTTAATCTCCTGTACGAGTACTTAGATCCTCTGTTCAACCTTTCTTTGTGAACACCGAACAGTCTCAGGGGCTACTATGTATACACATATATTTTTCTTATATAGCTAAAAAGATGTATACTACATACCTCAAAGCCTCTCAGAAGGCTAGTGTACGCCTCGTTCAATCCTCTTTTAGCGGACCAAACTCTTTCAACCACCGTACCCATAAGGGTACGGTGTTTTTGTACAATGACGGCACTCCGAAGTGCTTCCATCAGAGTATCCGGTGCCTCTGGATTGACGGAGGTCACCGATGGGATTTGCGCACCCCCTTCTTTCGAAGGAGGTTGGCTTCCTGATTCCGGAGCCGTATAGGTCTCCGGAATAATATTCGGTTGGGGACCGAATTGGGCATGGTCCCCATCGCCAGTCTCCGTAGGAGTTGGCGCCCCCGTGTTTCCGGCAACAGAGGTATCGCCCTCTGGCACCACCTTGATGGCTTCTCGCAGTTCTCCCTGACCGGGAAGGGTCCTTCGGGACAACACTTCGTCATTGTTCGTAGCTTTGCGGGAGGAGGACGGCGGAGGCTACCCACTGTCCATCAGGTTTGGATCCAGCGAATTCCTCGAAGATGAGGATTTCTTGCAGTGGACGCGAGCTGAACTGTAGCATGTAATTCAGTATATTACAATCACAAGGCAGAAAAGTATATAAGTACAAATACTTTCGGGGTACTTACGATTTGGCCAGGGGCTTCAGCCAGGGGCGCCACTCGTCGACGTCCGATTCGGAGTCATCTGTGAGGGAGATTCTCCCTTTCTTGGACGCCTCCGCCTCTAGATCTGCGGAATCCCCCTTTTTCTTCTTTCCCCCCTTAAGGGGACAATTACTATCTTCCTCCTCCTCATCTTCGTTAGGGGAGGAGTGTGTCTCAGTGTCTTCAGTGTCAGGACCCCGACTCGATGTCACATCGATCTAGCCTGTAGCACCTCATATCACTTTGCGGCCTCACGCACGGTATCCCCACGGGTGTCGCCTTACCTTTGCCCGGGACCGTTTGCGCCTTTTGGCTCACGTATATGATAGTGTCGCTAGCATCCATATGATAAGGAGCCCGGGCTGACATGACTAGTCGTAAACCCAAAGTGGCACAGACTTACAGGGACAGGCATCCATGACCCAGCATCGAACGTGTCGGTCATCAGCGAGTGAATCCAGGCTGTAGCACTGGGCTAGCAGGACTCTGGTGAACCGGGCTGTAGCGGGCTAACAGGACTCCGGTATTCATCGCGTGACATTTCCCCGAAGGGACAGACACAGGAACGAAGAAGGACACATGCCGGCCAGCCTAAGTGTTCCGGAGCAGTAGCAAGCTACCATGGCTCAGTGGAAACACTAGGAGACATTTCCCGGTAAGAGAGGCTACTAAAGATAAACAACTAGATGGTCAGATCCCACACATACCAAGCATTTCAATAACATACACACAATATGCTCGATATGTGCAAATACAACATGGCATCACAACATGACTCTACAAATCAAGTATTTATTCATTAGGCTCCGAGGAGCGAGATATTACAAACATGGGTCTCACGACCCAACAATCAGAGCATACAAGTCAAAGCACAAGCGGAAGCTATCATGTCTGAGTACAGACATCTATAAATGAAAAAGGCTGAGAAGCCTGACTATCTATCAGATCCTGCCGAGGGCACAAGATCGTAGCTGAGGTAACAAGCTAAACGTCGAAGACCACGCGGAAATACTAGTGAGACTGAAGTCTCTCTGCAAAAACATAAAATAGGCAAACGTGAGTACAAATGTACCCCGCAAGACTTACATCAGAACTATCTACATATGCATCATTATCAACAAAGGGATGGTGGGGTTTAACTGCAGCAAGCCAGCTTTGACTCGGTGGCTATCCTGAACTACGACTGCAAGCGACTCTTTTGAGGTGGCGCACACGAGTCCACATATTCGCCATATCAATACACCACTATGGATCCGCTCCCGTCTCCCTACGAGAACGCCATCCATAGCACTCACGCTTATCTTGCGTATTTTAGAGTATCCACTTTCACTTGTCTATGAACTGATATAAGCAACCCAGAAGTCCTTTTCCGCGGACACGGCTATTCGAATAGATGATGTTAACCCTGCAGGGGTGTACTTCTTCACACACGCTCTCACCACTTACCGCCGTTTACACGACATGTACTCGGCAACCTTCAAGCGGAAGCCCAACGTGGGTGTCGGCCACGGCCTGCCTAAACACTCGAGTCTCTAGTCCAGGCTTATCGCCTATTCAGGTTCCATCCATGAGGAGATCCGGCCGGAGTTTCGCTCACAGCCCCAAACGATGTGAACAGGGTTCCCGAGACACCAAACGGGCGCCCGGTACACCGTGCCACGTGCCTACCGCATCACAGCCCACCCCTACGGTCAGCGCTGCCCACGGCCTCCAGCATACTACAAACACCAGAAACTACATGAAACTCCTGGACAGAGGACAAGGGTGATCAAGAAGCCGAGAGGGTCCATTGGTTTCGGGCCCAATGCGTGGTAGTAGCTGAATCATGGATCACAAACACAGAACTCAGTTCCTGAGGACGGCTGCAATGAGACAACCCACCATGTACTCCTACATGGCCTCTCACCGCTACCTTTACCAAATCGTGTTCACACACTTAGCTCACACACAGTAGGACATGTTCACACACCTCTGATTCATCCTCGATGAATCAGACCTGACTCAACTCTAAGCAGTAGCAGGCATGACAAACAAACATGAATGAGTAGGCACAACAGGGCTCAAACAACTCCTACTCATGCTAGTGGGTTTCATCTATTTACTGTGGAATGACAGGTCATGCAAAGGATAAAGGGGTTCAGCTACCGCAGCAAGTAACAGATGAATCGATGTTGTCCTAATGCAGTAAAAGAGAGCAGGAGCGAGAGAGTGGGATTTTATCGGAATGAACAAGGGGGTTTTGCTTGCCTGGCACTTCTGAAGATAACATTGAGTCTTCATCAGTGTCAATGATCACATCATCGGTATCACGTCTATCGAGAGGGGACAAATACCGGCAACACAGAAGGGAACACAATCAATGCAATGCACAATATGATGCATGATCATGACATGGCAAAATGAATGTGTTTTGGGCTAATGCAACTAGCAACAGATTAAATGAAGTTGGTTTGAATACAAGATTCAAATTCAAACTCCATATGTGATTATTTAAATGCCCTTTATTTGATTTGTGCTAAACAGCAGCTATAAGTTGTTCTAACATGCATGAAAATGGTACAGATGGATTCCTTGAATTTTTCTGATAATTTTTCATATATAATTTATTTAATTTGGAGTTACGGTTAATTTTCTATGATTTTTAGAAGTTTTAGGTATTTTCTGGAATTTCCTGAATTAAATTAAATCCAGAAAACACTTATTGCGTCAGCCCCACGTCACAGTGACGTCAGCAGGGTCAACTGGGCTGGCTCGGTCAAACCTGACGTGTGGGGCCCACACGTCAGTGACTTAGGGCTCGTTTAGGTCGCTGGCAGGTGGGCCCAGTCAACGGACACATCAGCCTGGTCAACTCCGACGTGTGGGGTCGGTCAAAGTGTGACGGGGCCAGGTCAAACTGACCTATGGGCCCACAAAATTAGTACTAATCTAAACAGAGAGGTTAAACTAATTAATTAGGCACGGGGGCCCACTTGGCAGTGGCTCTAGTGGGTGATTAGCGAGGTGTTTACGCCCTAAATAAGTGGCCACGTCGGCGAGTGACGCCGGCGACCACGGCGACGGCGGAACCTCACCGGAGTAGCTCGGGTTGGCACTACAGGTTGCGGTTGGGCACCCTGAGGGCACCAGGAGGAAGCCCGTGCTCCCGCGCATCTAGGGGGAGCCACGAGAGGGCGTGGGGTGGCCGGAGTTGAGCGCGGCATCGACCCCGGTGGCGGCCGGAGCTCGGGGGTTCGCGGGACCGGCGCTATGGTGCATGGGAGGAGGGGTTGGTGGGCGCTACGGGCTCCTGGGAGTGCTCTGAGTACGTCTGCGTGCTCGGTTTGGACGGAGGTGAACCAAAACGACGACGGCGACAAGTCCGGCGCCGGTGAGGTCTCGGTCTCGACGGAACTATGGCCTAGGGCTCGCAAACACGAGGGGAGAGAGAGGGGTTCTGCACAGAGGCTCACCGCGGAGCTGTAGGGAGGGTCAGTGGGCTCGGGGGCGCGCCGGAGTGGCCGAATTCGACGGAGACGGCACCGGGGCCGAAGCTCGGAGATGATGACGATGGCGGCTGCTCGGGGCCCTTCCGGTCACGTGGCTCGGTGAGGGGGTTGGCGACGAGGTGCAGGAGCTCGGGAGCACGTCGGAGAGGGGAGGGGGTGGCCGTGGTCATGGCTACGGCGAGCGGCGCTCCCAGGTGCGTTCGGTGACGAGAGGGAGGGAGAACAGAGGAGAGATACAAGGGAGAGGGAGAGAGCGAGGGGGTCCAGGGGGGTCGGGGCGGCGCCGAGGAGATGACGCGCGGCGTCGCGGTGGCCAGGCGATGCAGACGAGCAGGGTGGTGGCGTGGCGAGCTCGGGCGCGCGCGCCGTGTCCCTCCTCTGCCTACTGGCGCGAGGAGGAAGGCGACAGGGAAGGGAGGCGGCGGTGGGCTGGGCCAGCGGGAGGAGCTGGCCAGCTGGGCCGGCTACAGGTAAGTGGCCCAGGTAATTCCCTTCTCTCTCTGTCTTTTTCTAATTAATTCAGTTTTCTATTTTGCAGGTTTGTTTTGAATTTGGTTTTGAAACCAATTCAATTTATTTTGCTTCTGAAAATATTTTTAGGAGCTAAAAGAATTAAAACAATGCTCCACAAAATATTTCAGAATTATTGGACCTATATTTATTTAATAGTAGATATAAATCCAATTCAAATAATTATTGATTTAATTCAAATGCCCAAATTAAATGTTTCTGAGACACCAAAAATATTGGTTTGGATTTTGCCTCTTGCCAATATTTCCAGAGGATAACAGGAACATTTTCTTGGACTTATTTGAAGCAATTTTTATCTTGATCATTTTTTTAAAAGGATTCTGAGGCTTTTGAAAATTCCCCAATTCAAATTTTCATTTGAATTTAAACATGATGCAGCAACCAAGCTAGTCCAAGGCCAGGGTAAAGTTAGGGATGTGACAACTCACCCCCACTAAACAAAAATCTCGTCCCGAGATTCAAGCTTAGGGTAAGGTGAAGGGGGAACGCAAACTAGCACAATCTTCACGATCCAGGGTGCACTTCAGTTGAACGTTGATTCATTCACCATCATTGTCTTGTCGTCTTGCTCTGAGAAATCCTGCCAACATGACATGGAGGGAAGAAGGAGACTCTAGAAGGGTCGATCTTCTTGAAGATCGAACAACTCACGGAATGAGACATAGGACCATCTCTCGGGTTGAGACACGAGATACACATCAAGAGGGGTGGAAAGAAACGGATGACGAAGGTTCACTAGGTGGACAACAATTCCACACTTAAGAAGGTGGTAATCGGTTGTCAACGTAGCGAGGAGTTGAGTTGCCATGATACCACAACGAGACACCTTCGGAACCGTGACTCGTAGATATCTCCCCTTATGTGGCAAAAGAATTACCTTTGATTCAGAGATCATTGAAACTCTTTATACCAGCTTAAGGCAAATCATAATCGATCATTTAGAGGGGTTCGGTAGAATGGCATACTCAAACTTGGATGATGTGGATTACCTTGTTGAAGACAACGTAATGGATGAATTTTGCTTATCACCGGAAATGGAAGAGACCCATGGTAGAATGGCACATTGGCGGTGCAAGCTGGGAACAAAATGCAAATGCTGGGAATGATTCTGGTAACTGGGGAAGAACCCAACAATAGAGAGTGAATTCACTGTTGGAGTGGTTATAGCATAACCGAGGAAATCTGGGGCAATCCCAGCTAGTGCCGATGATAAGACGTAGCGCTTGTGCGTGCTCTCAAGAACTTGAGCATTTCCACAATCATCAAGGTTTTATCAACAACCGCGTCAAGGGTGCTGACAACACAACATACTACCATGATGAATAGCGATGGACGATGCAGATGCGAAGGAGGATAACACTTTCTCATATTTCACCTTAGCGAGGCCAAGCAAATAAAATCTGGATGATCGACCGAGAGACATTTAGCACTCCGCTTCTAATGTTCTCCTTGATGTGCTAGTATAACCCATTCATAGATATGGTTTGATATCTAAAACATCAAGTAAAAGGTCGGACTTCGGGAACACAAAAATCCATAGGGGCAACTAGGGAGTAAATCCTACGAAATCCCTATGGGGGGGGGTGGCCAGCTTCCTCAATCAAGATATTATAATAACAGGTCTTCCGGCTGGGTGTGTTGGCCACGACATCCACTTTACCGGTTATCGAGGGACCAATATTATAGTTCTTGGAGAATGTTCCAACCACCATATCTGCCTGAGATTCAGATCTGGTTGGTGTCAGGATATCCCAGACTCATCAAGTCTAGAAAGAAAAATGAAAGTTTGCAACACAAATCGACGAGATGATGTTGCGAGATTCTCGGGAAATGAACTACGATAGTAAGCTCCAAAACATGAGCTGGTTCTGCTACAAACATGTGAACACGTTGTCCCAGACAAGCATGACCACGTGGTAGTCTTATAATAAAACACTACCGAGTTCAGGAGGGGGAACCATCAACGAGGGTATCGAAGTTCTTTCATAAGTCCGGATTAGCTCTTATGAAGGAACTCCTTCTCCTTGAACAAATCAATCAGTGGCTTGGTGTGCTAGGGATACATATAGATTGAAGGTTGCAAGTCTTCAAACCACAGCATTCTTCGCACGTGTGCATGACTGATTTGGAATGATTCCAAAGAAAGCAACATTGACTTTCTCGAATCCACGGCGGCAACTTGCATCAGATGCACATGAATTAAAGGAAGTCACTACCTTCATCCAAACATATGCTTCATGAGCTAGCATGAACAAATGCTTTCAAAAGTTTCCAACACTAGCTTAATGTTCAGCAAAATTATGGAGAAGACAAGGATGTTGTCAATGGGCACAACAACAATTCATCTGGGTTTCCTTTTAAAAGGAATTCCATAGTTAAGTGAACAAGTGATAGCATTGGTCAGACCCAAAAGATATAATGGTGTATGCTCGAGGGATCAACCACGAATAAGACAACATTATGGGCATCGTTGGTACTGATTTGATTTGACGATAGCCCACACTCAAATCAAAGGATTGATAAGACAATAGGTCCAGCAACTGATCACAAGGACCAATCGATGAAGATATCATCTTTCTTCAACACACACTACACAAGAATATCCCTTTGGAACGAACTAAGTCAGACAAGCTTTTATCTTCCAACTCTCCAAGTTGTTGTCTAGCTTAACCAACTAGCTCAGGGATATCTAACACCGATTCTTGGAGAGAAGGTGGTTCACAAGAAACCAACTTGATCACGAACTCAACATAGCGGTCAGGTGACAACCCGGTAACACCTCCAAGAAGATATTTGGAAAGTCACGAACCACCGGTATGTTACTAAGCTCGAGAACAATCTTGCTTTTGAGGGCAAGACGATATGATCAAATGAGTGAGGACTTGACAAGATCCTAACTCATCAATCGAAGGGTGCACCGAAATAAGGACTAGGTAGCACGATCAGTCTTAGAAGGATAATTCGAAAACCAACATACTAAGAATGAAATTATTATCCTTTAACTACCAAGCAACAGAGTTGCTAGCAGTATTGATTTCACACATCACAATTCATTTGTCGGTATTCCGGTTGCATCAACACGAGGGCCGAGGAATGAACAGTGATGGCAAGAAGTGTCGCTGTACCAAGAGTTCATGGGATGGTGTGCAATTCCTATAACAATCTCGATATAAAATATGTAATACTCCAAGGTAGAGCAGAACCAAAAGCTGGATTGGCATTTGATCTGCGGAATACAACTACTTTGACCCAATCCTAGATATGGAAGAGGTACTGGAGTTTGTTTCTCCTAGTCATTCCGGAATAGAATGGCTTGACAGACCACAAGAGTCATAGGCATCGATGAACGAACGCACGCATACTCTTGACTATCAATTGATAGACGAGGGTCAGAATGCAACTAAAGAGAACAACTCAAAGGAACATATAACTTTCTGAGTTGTGGATGCATAGATTAGTATGTCGAACCAAGTTCAACATATTTCTTCCGGATAACCCATGCAGAAAGGTAGAACTGGCAGAGTCACGATTCATGAATGGAGAACTCCTCAAGAGTACTCTAATTGTGATTTTTTTTTTGATCCAATAAACATCTGCCATAAGTAGTTCATGGTATTTGGAAGAAGAAGATACCACGGACTTCAAGGACTATCGCAAGATTACTAATATCCTAAAGGCACTAGCAATTACTATCAACATGAAGTAGGTAGAGTGAATCTCGGGTTCAGAACCCAGGAGTAGAATACCTACTACTAAGTAGCATCACGGGATGCTTCCGAGAATAAAGGCCAGAATCTTCACACTAGGACACAAATCATGGCTAGACCACTAGATGATCCCCTAAGCACTTAGGGTCATAATAATAATTCCAACATATATGTCGAGGCAATAATTACCTCAACACACCGATTAGTGTGGTTAATCCGGCCCATGGGAACATCGGAAACAGAAGGAAGGGATCTGCAAATGCATCGGACTATTTAGAAATCTGGGATGACTCGGACAGCATAACGGCTATAATTGCTCAAAAAGATTTGAGACAATCACAAAGATGGTGGCATAACCACTCAGAAGCACAATATCAAGGTTCCGAGATCAACAATTAACATACGGAAGTAGTAGGAACTGAACTGAGACTTATATCCAACAATCTTATAAGTCTACTGATTAGTACCACGTGATCCTAATAGAAAGAAGAGATAGCCTAGTTCTTAATCCCCGCAGGAAAGATAAGATGACTCAGATCAGAAGGGCATGAGGTATAAGGAGTAAAAAGAGCCTTACGTTCCATCCCACAATCAATTCCCTTATATAACTAAAGAATTTTCTAGACTCAACTTCGACCAGTTTGGCTTGGTAATCCTACAGGCAGTCAAGCTCTGATAGCAACGCTGTCAGGACCCCGACTCGATGTCACATCGATCTAGCCTGTAGCACCTCATATCACTTTGCGGCCTCACGCACGGTATCCCCACGGGTGTCGCCTTACCTTTGCCCGGGACCGTTTGCGCCTTTTGGCTCACGTATATGATAGTGTCGCTAGCATCCATATGATAAGGAGCCCGGGCTGACATGACTAGTCGTAAACCCAAAGTGGCACAGACTTACAGGGACAGGCATCCATGACCCAGCATCGAACGTGTCGGTCATCAGCGAGTGAATCCAGGCTGTAGCACTGGGCTAGCAGGACTCCGGTGAACCGGGCTGTAGCGGGCTAACAGGACTCCGGTATTCATCGCGTGACATTTCCCCGAAGGGATAGACACAGGAACGAAGAAGGACACATGCCGGCCAGCCTAAGTGTTCCGGAGCAGTAGCAAGCTACCATGGCTCAGTGGAAACACTAGGAGACATTTCCCGGTAAGAGAGGCTACTAAAGATAAACAACTAGATGGTCAGATCCCACACATACCAAGCATTTCAATAACATACACACAATATGCTCGATATGTGCAAATACAACATGGCATCACAACATGACTCTACAAATCAAGTATTTATTCATTAGGCTCCGAGGAGCGAGATATTACAAACATGGGTCTCACGACCCAACAATCAGAGCATACAAGTCAAAGCACAAGCGGAAGCTATCATGTCTGAGTACAGACATCTATAAATGAAAAAGGCTGAGAAGCCTGACTATCTATCAGATCCTGCCGAGGGCACAAGATCGTAGCTGAGGTAACAAGCTAAACGTCGAAGACCACGCGGAAATACTAGTGAGACTGAAGTCTCTCTGCAAAAACATAAAATAGGCAAACGTGAGTACAAATGTACCCAACAAGACTTACATCAGAACTATCTACATATGCATCATTATCAACAAAGGGATGGTGGGGTTTAACTGCAGCAAGCCAGCTTTGACTCGGTGGCTATCCTGAACTACGACTGCAAGCGACTCTTTTGAGGTGGCGCACACGAGTCCACATATTCACCATATCAATACACCACTATGGATCCGCTCCCGTCTCCCTACGAGAACGCCATCCATAGCACTCACGCTTATCTTGCGTATTTTAGAGTATCCACTTTCACTTGTCTATGAACTGATATAAGCAACCCAGAAGTCCTTTTCCGCGGACACGGCTATTCGAATAGATGATGTTAACCCTGCAGGGGTGTACTTCTTCACACACGCTCTCACCACTTACCGCCGTTTACACGACATGTACTCGGCAACCTTCAAGCGGAAGCCCAACGTGGGTGTCGGCCACGGCCTACCTAAACACTCGAGTCTCTAGTCCAGGTTTATCGCCTATTCGGGTTCCATCCATGAGGAGATCCGGCCGGAGTTTCGCTCACAGCCCCAAACGATGTGAACAGGGTTCTCGAGACACCAAACGGGCGCCCGGTACACCGTGCCACGTGCCTACCGCATCACAGCCCACCCCTACGGTCAGCGCTGCGCACGGCCTCCAGCATACTACAAACACCAGAAACTACTTGCAACTCCTGGACAGAGGACAAGGGTGATCAAGAAGCCGAGAGGGTCCATTGGTTTCGGGCCCAATGCGTGGTAGTAGCTGAATCATGGATCACAAACACAGAACTCAGTTCCTGAGGACGGCTGCAATGAGACAACCCACCATGTACTCCTACATGGCCTCTCACCGCTACCTTTACCAAAACGTGTTCACACACTTAGCTCACACACAGTAGGACATGTTCACACGCCTCTGATTCATCCCCGATGAATCAGACCTGACTCAACTCTAAGCAGTAGCAGGCATGACAAACAAGCAAGAATGAGTAGGCACAACAGGGCTCAAACAACTCCTACCCATGCTAGTGGGTTTCATCTATTTACTGTGGAATGACAGGTCATGCAAAGGATAAAGGGGTTCAGCTACCGCAGCAAATAACAGATGAATCGGTGTTGTCCTAATGCAGTAAAAGAGAGCGGGAGCGAGAGAGTAGGATTGTATCGGAATGAACAAGGGGGTTTTGCTTGCCTGGCACTTCTGAAGATAATATAGCTCTTCATCGGTGTCATCGATCACATCGGCGGTACACGTCTATCGAGAGGGGACAATTACCGGCAAATACAGAAAAACACGATCAATGCAATGCACAATATGATGCATGATCATGACATGGCAAAATGGATGTGTTTTGGGCTAATGCAACTAGCAACAGATTAAATGAAGTTGGTTTGAATATAAGATTCAAATTCAAACTCCATATGTGATTATTCAAATGCCATTTAATTGATTTGTGCTAAACAGCAGCTATAAGTTGTTCTAACATGCATGAAAATGGTACAGATGGATTCCTTGAATTTTTCTGATAATTTTTCATATATAATTTATTTAATTTGGAGTTACGGTTGAATTTCTATGAATTTTAGAAGTTTTAGGCATTTTCTGGAATTTCCTGATTATTTTTAAATCCAGAAAATACTTATTGCGTCAGCATTGCGTCACTATGACGTCAGCAGGTCAACAGACGCTGCTGGTGGTCAAACCTGACCAGTGGGGTCCACTGGTCAGTGACTGAGGCTAGATAGTGTCAATGGCAGGTGGGGCCGGTCAACAGACACATCAGCCTGGTCAACTCCGACGTGTGGGGTCGGTCAAAGTGTGACGGGGCCAGGTCAAACTGACCTATGGGGCCCACAAAATTAGTACTAATTTAAACAGAAATTAAGATAATTAACTTTGGCACCGGGGCCCACGTGACAGTGGCACCAGGGGGTGATTACCGGGGTGTTTAGGACCTAGTTAAGTGGCCACGTCGGCACTCGCCGGGGTTCGGCCGGCGACAACCAAACCAACGGCGAAGGCTCGCCGGAGTTGAGCTACAGGCAATGGTTGGACGCGCGGAGGCCACCAGGAGGTAGCCCGTGCTCTTCCGCATCCAACGGAGCAGGAAGGGGCGGACGGGGTGCGCTGTACTCACCGGAGTCGAGCTCGCGGCGGCGGCCGGAGCTCGGGCAACAGCGGAGATGGCGCTATAGGGTATGGCAGGGAGCACCCGTGGTTGTTTCGGGTTCGCAGGAGCGCGGTGAGCACGCTGGTGATGCTCGGGCGAGCGGCCGAGCTCACGTGCGCGGAGCTCGTTGACCATGGCGGCGGCGAGCCTCGGTGGAGGTGGGGAAGCTAGCTAGGGGAGGGGAACGACGGGGATTCCAGGGGGAAAATGGAGAGTGGCTCACGTAGGGACTACCAGAGTCGACGACGAGGTCGGGGATGCTCTGGACGACGCGAATCGGATGACGGCGGTCGTCGGGGCAGAGGACGAAGATGGCGATGTTGCAGTCGTCTGTGGCCTTCTCCGTCCGCGTGCGTCATCTTGGAGACAAAGCAGAGTCCGGCGGTGACACATGGCCCATCGGTGAAGCCTGGGGTGCGCGGTGGCTATGGATGCGACGGCGGCGCCCTCCGGTGGCTCTCGGTGGTGCTCCAAATCGAGAGAGGGAGAGAGCTAGAGCGACCAGAGAGAAGGGATAGCGGTCGAGGGGGTCGAGGGCATTCCAACGGTGCGCTGGAGAGGTCGGGGGCGGCTGGGACACGTCGAAGCAGGAGGTGGCGACCGGCGACGCGCGCTCTGCCACGACTTGTCCTCCTGGCGAGGGGTTGAAGACAAACCTGCCCCTCGCTAGGTTGGGCTGGGCTGGCTCTAGTGGACTGGGCTGCTGGTGGGCTACCAGGTAAGGCCAGGTAAGTTCTACTCCTTTTATTTTTTTCTGTTCTGTTTTCTATTTTGCAGGTTTGTTTTGAATTTGGTTTTGAAACCAATTCAATTTATTTTGCTTCTGACAATATTTTTAGGAGCTAAAAGAATTAAAACAATGCTCCACAAAATATTTCAGAATTATTGGACCTATATTTATTTAATAGTAGATATAAATCCAATTCAAATAATTATTGATTTAATTCAAATGCCCAAATTAAATGTTTCTGAGACACCAAAAATATTGGTTTGGATTTTGCCTCTTGCCAATATTTCCAGAGGATAACAGGAACATTTTCTTGGACTTATTTGAAGCAATTTTTATCTTGATCATTTTTTTAAAAGGATTCTGAGGCTTTTGAAAATTCCCCAATTCAAATTTTCATTTGAATTTAAACATGATGCAGCAACCAAGCTAGTCCAAGGCCAGGGTAAAGTTAGGGATGTGACATTCAGACACTGCATCCGAAGCGCCTTTATGACGGAGGCCACTTTTGGCCTCCTTGCCCTTCTTCTTGGCCTGCTTTTCCGACGCCTGATAGGGCGCCGGAAGCAGCATCCTCGTTAGTAGAGGGATGGCTGGGTCTTTGGGTAGCGGTCCCGGACAGTAAATCCGCTCTGCCTTCTTCGTCCAGCCCTGTGAGAAGGATGGAAAGCTTACTATGCTCCTTGGATTTACAAATGGTAAAGTTATCATGAAAACTTACGGGGGACGCTGCATGAGTAGGATCGTGGCCGAGGTCTTCGGTCATTTTTGGCCACTTTTTTGGGTCTTGAATAGCAACTTCCACATGTCTTCATGCTCCGTGCCGAAGAATCGCCGCAGAGTCCGGGGACTGGCCGGGTCGAACTCCCACATGCGCTCAGTCCGGCCTTGGCAGGGCAGAATCCGGCAAAAGAGCATTACCTGGATCACGCTAGCAAGACTGGTATTCTTGTCTACCATACTCTTGATGCGCGTCTGCAGCATCGTCACCTCATCAGATGACGCCCAGTCCAGGCACTTGTTGAGCCAGGATGTTAGCCGCAGTGCAGGCCTAGACTTGAACTCAGGAGGAGCAGCCCACCTGGAGTCATGGGGTTCCGTGACGTAGAACCACCCCTCCTGCCTCCCCTTCACGGTCTCCATGAAGGTGCCTTTCGACCAAGTGACGCTGGAAAGCTTGCTCACCATGGCGCCGCCGCACTCCGCGTGTTGACCATCCACCACTTTTGGCTTCACATGGAAGACCTTAAGCCATAGGCCAAAGTGGGGAGGGATGCGGAGGAATGCCTCACATATGACGATGAACGCCGAAATGTTGAGGAAGGAATTCGGAGCTAGATCATGGAAATCTAGCACGTAGTACAACATAAGGCCGCGGACGAAAGTTTGGAGGGGAAACCCTAGTCCGCGAAGGAAATGAGGAATGAATACTGCCCTCCCATGGGGCTCGGAGTAGGGACGATATGTTTCTTGGCCGGAAGCCAATGGACGATTTCCTTGGCTAAATACCCCGCTTCCCGAAGCTCCTTGATGTTCTCCTCCGTGATGGAGGAGGCCATCCACTTGCCCTGCATTCCAGATCCAGACATGGTAGAGTGTTTGTTGGGGCTACAAGTGATAGGCATATAAGAGATCAGATGAGTATTTCAAAGGCCAATATTTTTGTTAAGCATTGGGAGCTGAAGTCAAAGGAGTTATTCTTCACAATATTTATCTATGATAAACCAATGTCAGCAAATTGATTATGAAGCTGGTCTATTAACTCGGAATTTTCTAGAAGGAAATGACAAGGATTTAAAGATGCTCAGGATCAGTTAACATGGATAAATCCAAATTAAACTAGGGGCTAATGTCGGAGATATACCCCGCGGTATGACTCGACTGGAATGTTAAATCGGCTGGGACTTGGTAAACCGGCGGATGGTAAACCGGCGGAGAGTTAAGACAGAGAGTCAAGACAGATGGCTAAGACAGACGGTAAACCGGCTGGTGTTAAACCGGCAGACAATGTTAAACCGGCAGACAATGTTAAACTGGCAGAACAATGTTAAACCGGCAGACCAATGTTAAAACCGGCAGACGTTAAGAAGCCTAGGAAGGGAAGTCAAAATAGTTTAAGTTAAAGTCTGAGTTGGACTCCACATGTAACCTGGCCCTTCAACATATATAAGGAGGGGCAGTGCTCCCCAAAAGGGGAGAAGATTGACAAGTTCCACAAGTTGGACAAGTTAGGTTTAGACAATAGCTCTCAAGATAGAGCACTCTTGTAACCGTGATCATCATCATCCATATCAATGAAGCAGGATGTAGGCTTTTACCTCCACCGTGAGGGGCCAAACCTGGATAAAACATCGCGTCTCTTGTCCCGCTCAACCCCTCTCAAGCTACCACATAGATGCGTTGGCCTCGCAACTAAGCCCTGACACTAACGACATCTGCCGTGACAATTCCATGACAATTGGCGCCCTCCGTGGGGCTCGCGCACGGTGGTGTTGAGTTCTTGGAGGGATTTTATCTAGGGTTTGAGAAGTTTGCATATGGATGAGGAAAAGACCGGTTTCTTGGAAGAATCTGCATCAACGTTAAGGTTCACTAGAGATTTTTTATTGATGATGTTCGTCGGTTCGTTTGGCAAGATCATCAAAGAGGATCTCAAAAGGTGAAGATTTTTTGGTTCGGAAAGTTTTCGCCGGGTCGGATGGATGCAAGTCGCCAACAGGCGTAAGGCCAAGTCTCCGTTGGGCGATCAAGTCAAAGAATATAAGCAAAAGCACTATTTCACGCCATCTGAGACCGAATCGGGTTTTTTCTTTGTCAACCCTGTTTGGATCCATCAGGGAAGGTTACTACAGGAAGGACACATCTCCGTCTCGATTTGCACTTTTAAGTCGGCTGCAGGTCACCAGCTGCTGCGGTCTAACTCTGCCATTGGGCTTGCTCCAGTCGCGCCATGACGCGCCGCTAGCTCGCCACTACTTCCGGATCAAGTCCCAGGAAATTTTTTCGCCTACAGCCATACATCAACAGGTTGCTGCTACCTGCGAATATGTGGTTGTGGCAGGGACAAGAATTGCGCTGTACAGCCACACGTGCTCAGACAACAATTGCAAGGAAGGCCATGTGGGGCGGTAGCATGCTGTCAAAAGCTGCAAGTCCATAAATCCCCTTTTTCCTTATATGGGGAATCTAATGAAAAAAGTATCAATGATAGCCGGGTTAACCAAGCATAGTCATGTGCTACTAGCTCATGTGAAGAAGCAAATCCAAGGTCCCCCACTAATAATACTCCTCGCGAGGGTACTACATGAGGACCATTAGTACCACATACATTGGAAAAATCATCAGGACGTGCACCAAGAATCAGTGTCCGCGTTTGTTTGACAGAAATACCAGATGTTTATCAGTGTTGAACCACCTCTGCTATGTTAAACCGCCGGGGTTATGTTGAGTCGCCGGCCCTGAGCCGTTTCTGTGGCGTTGAACGGATCATCTGTCATCCGAGACAAATCAGGTGAAATCTATCTAAATTTATTTTATTAACACTTATTGTTTTTTGTCAAAGAACAATTATTTTGCCCTGTAATATTTTTACACAGGATCAATTTTTTATGCCATTATATTGCGGATACGGAGTACATGCACTAGGATTCGTCCATGCCACGCTGCTCGACAGGCATGCGCGCGCAGGCCGCCGTCCCCTGCAGTCTGGCTTACATCAATTAGCCGGGAATATGCCCGCGATTGACTCGTCGTCCGCACGGCTTACTGCGCTTGTGATTGATCCTCCCATTCGCACCGGTTTACAATGCCGCGGCCAACTCGTCCGTCCAACAAAAAAAACCCAGGTGCTATCCTTCCTATATATTTTATTAGCACATGTTGTTTTTGTCAAAGAACAAGTTTATCTTGCCTTGGTGTGCAATATTTTTTATGTAGGGCAATTATTTATGACAAAAAGTGATATTATACCGCGGAGATGGAGGCACGCCAACATCTTTTGGCATAGGTGGTCGTCGTTACTCGACAAACTCCCGCATCGGTTTACAACGCCGTGGTCGTCTCCCACGACCGCACTGGTTTACAACGCCGTGGCCATCTCTCACAACCTCACCGGCTTACAACATCATGTCCGTTTCTCGCGGCCGCACCGGTTTACAACGCTGCGGTCGACTCTCCCATCCACACCGGTTTAAAACACCGCGGCCGACAGATCTGTCAGCACTTGCAGCCGACTCGGCCGTGATTGATTTCAGTTTCACCATGGATTCAAACCGGTCTATATCACGGTTAATTATGAAGAATCTCAAGCCAACTCCTCAATTCGCCTTATGACTCGGGGGCTACAATAACATGACTCGGGAACTCCGGGTCATTGGAGGGAATGATAACCCGGTTCTGGAGGACACCGCCATATTGATGAAAATTTAAAGGCCATCATAAACTTATCGGTTCAAGATCCGGTTCAAGAGACACCTTTCTCCCGCAAAGTTTTGAAGCACTCAAATCCGGTTCAAACATCCGCCTCAAGGCCGTCAGAAAATTTCCGGCTAAAAATGAGGATTTCAGTTTAAAATCCACTTCAAGGGAAAGATGTCTCCCATAAAGCTTTGAAGCTCTCAATATCTGGTTTAAAATCCCGGTTCAAGAAGAATTTATCTCTTGCAAAAAGTTAGAGGTTGCCGAAGAGGACCTGCTGCCCTGATGCGCGGTTCAAACATGGGTATCCTGCCTTATGGGCTCATCTTTCTATGATCACTTGGGGGCTTCCTGTTCAAACATAGGTGCGTTCACCAAAGAGAACATAGCATTACTACCCTCTTGACGCGGCTATCAAGCCAATATTATTATAAGGGGCCAAAGAGAGTTTGTTGCACAGCACAACTAAAACATAGGCACCCGACGAGCACAGCTCAGAAGTATATCACATGGGGGCTTCTGCTTATAAAGCGGAGTTCCAATTATCCATTAAACCGGTTATCATGCCACAATACAGGTTGGGAGCTTCACACCCAAGGGGATAAAGAGAGTCTTGTTGTGATGCACAGCTCAAACATAGGCACCCATTGAGCACATCTCACAAAGTTACTTGGGGGCTCTTTGTGTCAAATACCAAAGAGTTTGAAAGGACCCTTGTAACCGGGTATCGACCCACAGCTTGGAATCCTGGTGTATTCCCCTAAAACCCTGGGTTAACCTGCCTTCATGAAGTAAGCCACTCCTATCCAGGTAATCCTGGCATGACCCACCGAATGTTTGACAGTTACTCTCATTGAGGCCCTGAACTTGTCAAAGTTAAAACATCGATTGGTTAGTTGGAGGCCCATCTTAAAAGGCTTTGTCAAATGGTTTAACTCAGCGGCCTGGCAGCCCATGAAAAGCCTCGAATTTGGGTCTGGCTGCCCTTGAAAAGCCTCGACTACACGGTTTTATTTGCCTTTCTCAAAGATTTCTTTTTCTCTTTTGAGAAATTTTATGTTGAACCGGCGTCTCTCGACCCGTCATGACTAGCAGTCATCAAATTAACCTGGTGTTCTTTAACCCGGCTCGACTTTCAACTACAAGTTGTTAGTGCATACTCATTTATAGTCCGGTGTTTATTGACCCGGCCTGGCTTTCGACTATAAGTCGCCAGTATATATTTGGATTGCGCCATTGGAAACATGCGCTCATAAATCATTGGATTATATTATTCAAATATTCAAATAGCCAACATGGCTGGATTTTTGTGGTTATCAATAACCAATATTATGATTGAGGTTTTCAAAGTCGCTTTAGCGCAATGACTATCATATTATCAATGGATATGATTTATTCTACAACTGAAGGAATAGTCCCGAGTTGCTGCAGGCTTACGACCCGACACTTGGGGGCTACATTATTCAGGTTGGGATTACATCAAATACACAAGTCTCATGTCGCTGCAAGCATGCACCATGACACTTGGGGGCTAATGCAAAGTCATTGTTTGCTCACTTATTGAAGACCCGACTCATCACATCGTAATGAGCCGGCCCTTGGGGGCTACCAATTGCTCCTATCAACCATTCAATGTACAAAGCTTTTAATCCATTATATTGAAGGGTCCACTGTTCAATTGGTAAAGCACAAAGCTCTTAACCTTGTGGACGTGGGTTCAAGCCCCATGATGGGGATTACATCATATAATGTTATTCGCCATGAAGTATATATAAGGTCCCATCTCAATATTATCTTACTGAGCCGGCCCTTGGGGGCTACAAATTGCTGCTCAAGTTTACATGATCATATTTACAAAGTCCCTGCTCATTATTGCATAATAACCCGGCCCTTGGGGGCTACACTGGTTGAAGTTTTTATAAAGAATAAGGCAATTTCAAGTCCCAGGTTGCTGCAAGCATGACAACCTGGCACTTCGTGGCTACATATGTGGAATACTCAGTTCTGACTGGTGATTGAAATGAACAACCTGGATTTCTTCAAGTTTGTGAAATTCATATCGAAGCAAGTCTTAAGCTGTTGCTATGCTACCTTCTTAAGACTTGGGGGATACAAGTGATAGATATATAAGAGATCAGTGAGTATTTCAAAGGCCAATATTTTTGTTAAGCATTGGGAGCTGAAGTCAAAGGAGTTATTCTTCACAATATTTATCTATGACAAACCAATGTCAGCAAATTGATTATGAAGCTGGTCTATTAACTCGGAATTTTATACAAGGAAATGATAAGGATTTAAAGATGCTCAGGATCAGTTTAACATGGATAAATCCAAAGTAAACTAGGGGCTAATGTCGGGGATATACCCCGCGGTATGACCCGATTGGAATGTTAAACCGGCTGGGCCTTGGTAAACCGACGGATGGTAAACTGACGGATGGTAAACCGGCGGAGAGTTAAGACAGAGATTCAAGACAGATGGCTAAGACAGACGGTAAACCGGCTGGTGTTAAACTGGCAGACAATGTTAAACCGGCAGACAATGTTAAATCGGCAGAACAATGTTAAACCGGCAGACCAATGTTAAAACCGGCAGACGTTAAGAAGCATAGGAAGGGAAGTCAAAATAGTTTAAGTTGAAGTCCGAGTTGGACTCCACATGTAACCCGCCCCTTCAACATATATAAGGAGGGGCAGGGCTACCCAAAAGGGGAGAAGATTGACAAGTTCCACAAGTTGGACAAGTTAGGTTTAGACAATAGCTCTCAAGATAGAGCACTCTTCTAACCGTGATCATCATCATCAATATCAATGAAGTAGGATGTAGGGTTTTACCTCCACCGTGATGGGCCAAACCTGGGTAAAACATCGCGTCTCTCGTCCCGCTCAACCCCTCTCAAGCTACCACATAGATGCGTTGGCCTCGCAACTAAGTCCTAACACTAAGGACATCTGCCGTGACAATTCCACAACAGAAGGGATCGAAGCTTGGGCGCTAGAGCTCGAGGGCGGATGGGCTGAGGAAGAAGAAGGCGTGCGTGAAAAGGTGGATTCTTATCTCCTTATAAAGGCCATGAATATAGAGAGTCCCCCCACGAGCCTTAAAACTCGCCTATTCCCAAGGAGTCGTGCGGACGACAAGGTTGGATTACCCAGGCCCGTATTGATGAGAATCCCGTGATAAGAGGACACGATCTCTGTTTTGACAAGACATGTCACCAGAGGCTGCGTCTCGAAACATGAAACGGGAAATTGAAAAATGATTTGTAATAATGGAAAGGTTGGACGTAATGTCTCGCCAGCAAAGCTGTCAGTAAAGACATATTATGTTTTTAACTAAGTGTTATACTCTTGTGGAAGTGGGTTGTAACTGTTAAACAGAGCCGGATATAGCCTGATATAGTGAACATTGATCAGCTATTTTTGAAGTGTTCGGAGGAGGAACTGTAACACCCCAGACACACTCACCGGTGGTCGTTACTCCTAGCAGGATCTAGACTGGCCCCACAGATCAATACTAGTCTTTTCTACGCACTTTGTCCTCACTCGTGCGCACCCGGGAGCAACTTCCTGGTCAGTCACTGAGGGAGTCCTGGATTAGGGGGTGTTCGGATGGCCGGAATATACCTTCAGCCGTACTCCTGGACTATGAAGATACAAGATTGAAGACTTCGTCCCGTGTCCGGAAGGGACTTTCCTTGGCGTGGAAGGCAAGCTTGGCGATACGGATATACAGATCTCCTACCATTGTAACCGACTTTGTGTAACCCTAACCCTCTCCAGTGTCTATATAAACCGGAGGGTTTTAGTCCGTAGGACAAGATACACATCAACAATCATACCATAGGCTAGCTTCTAGGGTTTAGCCTCTCTGATCTCGTGGTAGATCTACTCTTGTACTACCCATATCATCAATATTAATCAAGCAGGACGTAGGGTTTTACCTCCATCGAGAGGGCTCGAACCTGGGTAAAACTTTGTGTCCCTTGCCTCCTGTTACCATCTGGCCTAGATGCATAGTTCGGGACCCCCTACCCGAGATCCGCCGGTTTTGACACCGATATTGGTGCTTTCATTGAGAGTTCCTCTGTGTCGCCGCCGTCAGGCTCGATGGCTCCTACGATCATCAATAGCGATGCAGTCCAGGATGAGACCTTCCTCCCCGGACAGATCTTCGTCTTTGGCGGCTTCGCACTGCAGGCCAATTCACTTGGCCGTTTGGAGCAGATCGAAAGCTACGCCCCTGGCCGTCAGGTCAGATTCGGAAGTTTAAACTACACGGCTGACATCCGCGGGGACTTGATCTTCGACGGATTCGAGCCACTGCCGAGCGCGCCGCACTGTCCCGACGAGCATGATCTAGCTCTGCCGCCGAACAATGCCCTGGAGGCCGCACCCGCATCAGCTTCGACCCTTAATTCGGAGCCAATTGCACCGATCGAGGATGGGTGGTTGGACGCCACCTCGGGGGCTGCGATCCCAAAGGCGATTGAGCCGAACACTAGCCCCGTACTCTGCGAGACTCGTGACTCCAAGGAGCCGGACTCCTCTCCGGACTCCGAACCCTCCGCGCCCCTGCCGATCGAATCCGATTGGGTGCCGATCATGGAGTTCACTGCCGTAGACATCTTTCAGCACTCGCCTTTCGGCGATATCCTGAAGACACTGAAGTCTCTCTCTTTATCAGGAGAGACCTGGCCGGACTGCGGTTAGCAAGGATGGGGCACGGACGATGAAGAAATTCAAAGCCCACCCACCACCCACTTTGTAGCCACTGTCGATGATTTAACCGACATGCTCGACTTCGACTCCGAAGACATCGACGGTATGGACGCCGATGAAGGAGACGATGAAGAACCAGCGCCTATTAGGCCCTGGAAAGCCACCTCGTCATATGAAATATACATGGTGGACACCCCAAAAGAGGGAGATGGCGATGGAACAGCGGAGGATGACCCCTCCAAGAAGCAGCCTAAGCGCCGGCGTCAGCGGCGCCGCTCAAAATCCCGCCAAAACAAACACGGTGATTCCAGCATGGGAGATAATAATACTCTGGAGAGTGCCGAAGAAAGCCCCCTATAGCAAGATTTAGCACAGGAGGATGGAGAAACCATCCTCATGAGAGAGCGGCAGACAGAGAGGTCGAGGACGATAATAATATGCCTCACTCCGAAGACGAGGCAAGCCTTGACGACGACGAATTTATCGTGCCAGAGGATCCCGTTGAGCAAGAGCATTTTCAACGCAGGCTTATGGCCACGGCAAGAAGCCTCAAGAAAAAACAGCAGCAGCTCAGAGCTGATCAAGATTTGCTAGTCGATAGACGGACTGAAGTCCTTGCGTCCGAAGAGCATAAACTCGAACGCCCCTCCAAGAGCTACCCAAAGCGCAGGTTGCTACCCAAATTAGAGGAGGAAGCACTTGATGCGGCCGACCGGCCACCTCGTGGCCGCGACAGAGAGGCCTCTCGGCCCTCCACACAAGCCGCACCCCGTACCAAGGCACGGGAATATGTGCCGGACTTACGAGATATGTTGGAGGAGAAGGCAAGGCAAACAAGATCGATCTACGGATCGCGTGGGCGCCCCACGGCTCGAGACGGTAACTGTCATGCCGGTCACAAATTCGGCAGGGCCAACCACAGTAGACAAAGCTCATTGGAGCTATGTCATGATATAGCATAGTACAGAGGCGCCGCACACCCACTATGCTTCACAGACGAAATAATGGATCATCAAATCCCCGAGGGTTTCAAACCCGTAAACATCGAATCATATGATGGCACAACAGATCCTGCAGTATGGATCGGGGATTATCTCCTTCATATCCATATGGCCTGCGGCGACGATTTCCACGCCATCAAATACCTCCCACCAAGCTTAAAGGACCAGCTCGGCATTGGCTTAACAGCTTGCCAACAGGATCAATCAGTTGTTGGGACGACTTGGAAGCCGCATTCCTCGACAATTTCTAGGGCACTTATGTGCGACCCCCAGACGCCGATGACCTAAGCCACGTAATTCAGCAGCCAGATGAATCGGCCAGGTAATTCTGGACACGGTTCCTAACAAAGAAAAATCAAATAGTCGACTGTCCGGACGCAGAGGCCCTAGCAGCCTTCAAGCACAATATCTGTGACGAGTGGCTTGCCCAGCACCTAGGACAGGAAAAGCCAAAATCTATGGCAGCACTCACGACACTCATGACCCTCTTTTGCGCGGGAGAAGATAGATGGCTTTCTCGTAGCAACAATATGATCAAGAACCCTGGTAATTCGGATGCCAGGGACAGTAGTGGCAGGTCGCGTCGCAACAAGCAGAAGCACCGCATTAACGGCGACAATGCTGAGGATACAGCAGTTAATGCTGGATTTAGAGGCTCTAAATCCATTCAGCGGAAAAGGCCATTCACAAGGAATCCTAGGGGGCCGTCCAGTTTGGACCAAATACTCGACCACTTGTGCCATATACATGGCACCCCTGAAAAGCCGTCCAATCACACCAACAAGGATTGTTGGGTGTTCAAGCAGGCAGGCAAGTTAAACGCCGAAAATGAAGACAAGGGGCTGCATAGCGATGACGACGAGGAGCCCCGGCCACTGAACAACAGCGAACAGAAGGGTTTTCCCCCACAAGTGCGGACGGTGAACATGATATACGCAACCCACGTCCCCAAAAGGGAGCGGAGGCGCGCATTGAGGTACGTATACGCGGTAGAGCCAGTCGCCCCAAAGTTCAACCCCTGGTCCTCCTGCCCGATCACCTTTGATCGAAGGGACCATCCCACTAGCATCCGTCCTGGCGGATTCGCCGCATTGGTTCTAGACCCAATCATTGACGGATTTCATCTCACTAGAGTCCTTATGGACGGCGGCAGCAACGTGAACCTGCTTTACCAGGATACAGTGCGGAAAATGGGCATAGATCCCTCGAGGATTAAGCCCACCAAAACGACCTTTAAAGGCGTAATACCAGGTGTAGAGGCCAACTGTACAGGCTTAGTCACACTTGAAGTGGTCTTCGGATCTCCGGATAATTTCTGAAGCGAGGAGTTAATCTTCGACATAGTCCCGTTCCGCAGTGGTTATCACGCACTTCTCAGGCGAACCGCATTCGCCAAGTTCAATGCGGTACCGCACTACGCATACCTTAAGCTCAAGATGCCAGGTCCTTAAGGAGTAATTGCAGTCAATGGAAACACCAAACGCTCCCTCCGAATGGAGGAGCACAGGGCGGCCCTTGCAGCGGAAGTACAAAGCAGCCTCTCCAAGCAGTTCTCCAGTCCGGCCACTAAACGGCCGGACACCGTCAAGCACGCCCGGAGAAACCTACAACAAGACCGCCTGGCATGATCCGAGCAGGCGTAGCAATGCGGCTCCAACCCCAACCCTCGCAAAAAGGCGATGCCAGTACTTCGCGTACATAACTACGCTCTAGAAATACCATGGGCATAGGGGGAGGGGCACCATCACGGCACGCCCAAAACAAGGCTTAAACCGCACCAGGGGCTGCCGATTTTTTAATTTTCTCTTACTTTCAGGACTCCAATCTTCGGAAGGCCTATTCGGCAGTCCAATTGCCGCACAAACAATGCAAGAACCAGGGAGGCATACAAGCCACGCCACATTACGGAACTCACAGGTGGTCTCTATCACGAGCAGTATACTTGTTTCGCATACTATTCCGCAACTTGCCCCTAGAGCAGACATGTTAAAGAGTCCAACTTTTTGTTTATCGCATTATTTGTATCATTCTGCTCTGGTCGCAGCTATTTTTAATAAACAATGCATAGCTTTTGTCTATTTTTGCATTACTCTTTTTCTATAAATATATGTTCCTTAACGACAAGTGGCACCCGTACACTTTGGTACGGCCAAAATACGCCAGGGGCTTTAGTACCCCTCAATATGGTGTGAGAAGTCCGAACAGTTTCACAAGTGCGGCACCCCGAACTTATAGCATTATATGCATCGGCTCCGAATCATGTCTTGGGTCAATAGTTGGGTTTGCCCGGCTCCTATGTTTTGGTGCCTTACGTTCCGCTATATCGGCTAAGGTAGCACTTGGAGAACCACTGTGATTGTGCCCCAGTTGAGCTGGGCCGAGCACCTCAGTGGAGAAAGCTAAAACTGACTGTCATGATGAAGCGAGAGCTGGTCACTATTCGAGAGGTTTTTTCGAGTCCCTAAAGACTTATGCCGCTTAGGACGAGGAGTCGGCTCTGTCCGGCCAAGGCGTGGATAGCGCCACGAACTCGGTCTTCTGAATACTAGGGGCTTCGCCAAAATTTAAAATTATAGAATTCTATGGCTAAGTGAGAGAGTTCATGCATTATAGTCCGATTGCCTTGTTCGTTGGGCTGAGCGCCTCCCTCAAAGGACCCAAATATGGGAAAAAGAGCGCCCAGGTTTATCCCCGAACACCCCAGCACTAGCGGCATTGGGGCAGAAGCCGACAACTCGCCATCTCTCAGTATTGATAAACAGCCGCACAGAAGGTAATATTTTAAATTCCAACAGCATTGCTTAGCGCATATGAACATGTTTTCAGTGCACAGGATAACACGAGCGAGTTTTACTCAAAAAATACATGCTTGGTAAATTCATCCGCCACAAGGCAGGCACCCTTCAGAACATCCTTATAATAATTCTCGGGCTTGTGATGCTCTTTCCCCGGCGGTGGCCCGTCCTTCACAAGCTTCTCAGCATCTAGCTTGCCCCAGTGCACCTTAGCACGTGCAAGGGCCCTACAGGCACCTTCAATGCAGACGAAGCGCTTGATGTCTTCAAGCCTCGGACAGGCCTCCACCAGCCGTCGCACCAGCCCGAAATAGCTCCGAGGCAGAGCCTCTCCAGGCCACAGCCGAACTATGAGGCCCTTCATGGCCCGTTCGGCCACCTTGTGGAGCTCGACCAGTTGCTTCAGCTGGTCACTCAGGGGCACGGGGTGTCCGGCCTCAGCATACTGAGACCAGAACACCTTCTCTATCAAGCCGCCCTCCTCGGCTCGATAGAATGCGGCGGCATCAAACACACTCCGGGGAAGATCTACGAACGCTCTTGGAGAGCTCCGGATTCGGGTAAGTAACAAGTAACTCACGTTTATATGTTTGCTTTGCATAAAGAATGCCTTACCCGCCGCTATATTCTTCACCTCATCCAATTCCTGGAGGGTCTTCTGGGATTCGGTCTTGGCAGACTTGGCATTTTCAATAGCCGTCGCGAGCTCGGACGCTCGCGTCTTCGAGTCAAGCTCCAAACTCTCATGTTTTTTCATGAGAACCTGGAGCTCTTGCCGCACCTTGCCAACCTCGGCCTCATACTTCTCCCGCTCGGTGCGATCCACGGCCGCACTCTTCTCGGCCTCGAGCAGCGCTTGCTTAAGGGTCGCCACCTCAGATGTGGCCCCTACAATAGCCACGTTAATCCTGTCATTTTTTGCAATTGCACCTTTTATATATATATATATTCAAACAAGGTATTTATTACCTTCCTTCTCCTCGAGCTGCTTCTTGGCACGCCCGAGCTCTTGCTCGGACTTCTCGGGGCTCTGCTTTAGCGTGTCCACTTCCGCAGTCAGTGCGGCAGATGCTAGCAGAGAAGCCTGCATATGCATATTGACTCCTTTGTTAGACTCCTACGAATTCTTTGATCCTCTATTTGGATTTTCTTCCCGAACGCCCAACAGAGCATCAGGGGCTACTATCTATGCGGTACTATTATTTACACATTCTTTACTTACCTCAAAGCATGTTAAAAGGCTAGTATAAGCTTCAGTCAGTCCACTCTTGGCGGTCTGAACCTTCTGGATCACCGCACTCATAATAGTGCGGTGCTCCTCGTCGATGGAGGCGCCTTGGAGCGCCTCCAACATACTGTCCGGCGCCTCCGGTTGGATGGGGGCTACCGGCACGGAGTACTTGCTCCTCTTGGAAGGAGGTCCCCCGCCGGACTCTGGAACCTTTGAAGGTTCCGGAGCGGTGTCCGGCCTAGAGCCGGACATGGAGCCCTGGGGGGTTTCATCCCCTTTACTCCCGGAGTCCGGGAGGTCGCCTTGCGGCGCCTCCAGGACCACCTCCTCCCTGCATAGAACCTGTTGGGATAACACTACGGTGTCGTCCGTAGGGCGGGGGGATGAAGCCGTCGGAAGCGAGCTCACATCCGACGAGTCCAGTGAGCCGCTCGACGATGCGTCGAGCCGGTCTTTGGGTGGGCTGCATAAACATATTTCGACATAAGGGAAAGCTGTGCAATAAACGAATACTATGAATTACTCCGGTATCCGGATACTCACGATTTCGCCAGGGGCTTGGCCCTAGGCTGCCACTCCTCCCCGCCGTCGTCAGCGTTGGTGGAGTAGTCCGGAGGAAGGGTTTTCCCCTTCTTGGACCCTCCGGCCTCCCGAGAGAGGGCGGCCTTCCTTTTTTTCTCTCCTCCCGCTGGAGGGGGAGAGTTCTCTTCTTCTTCCTCCTCGTCTTCACGAAAGGAATGCGCCTCGGAACTGCCGGATGATGGATCCGACACCTCCTGGCGCCGGGCACTCTTTCGAGTCCCCGTGGCCTTTTTTGCGGCCTTCTTCTCCGGCACCACATAGGGTGCCAGAACCAGCAGCTTCGCCAAGCGAGCGTCCGCTGGGCCTTCGGGCAAAGGAGCCGGGCAGTTGATCTGTCCGGACGTCACCTGCCAATCATGTCAAAGGTAAGGGAGCTTAGATCCCGCATGGAGTCAAACTATGAAAAACTGATACCCTGTAAAAGGAAAAAAATAGCTTACCGCGACAGCGTGACACTGCGCACTGAATCCGCGATCCTCGGTAGTGGATGCGGGAGCCTCGGCGCCTTTGAAAAGTATCTTCCAGGCATCTTCGTACATCGTGTCGAAGAGCCTGCTGAGAGTTTGGTTCCACGCCGGGTTGAACTCCCACAGGTTGAAACCCCGTTGTTGACACGAGAGGATCAGGCGGATGAGCATAACCTGGACTATGTTGACAAGCTTGAGCTTCTTGTCCGCCAGGGTTTGGATGCATGTTTGGAGTCCGGTCAGCTCTCCTTTTTTACCCCAAGACAGGCCCATCTCCTTCCAGGAGGTGAGCCGCATAAGAGGTCCAGATCGAAACTCAGGGGGTGCGACCCATTCGGAGTCGCGTGGCTCGGTGATGTAAAACCACCCCGATTGCCACCCCTTCAAGGTCTCCACAAAGGAGCCCTCGAGCCATAGGATGTTGGCCATCTTGCTCACCATGGCACCTCCGCACTCCGCCTGGTTGCAGCGCACCACCTTCGGCTTGACATTGAAAGTCTTGAGCCATAGGCCGAAATGGGGGCGGATGCGGAGGAAGGCCTCGCACACGACGATAAACGCCGAGATGTTGAGGACGAAGTTCGGGGCCAGATCGTGGAAATCCAGGCCGTAGTAGAACATGAGCCCCCGGACAAATGGGTGGAGAGGGAAGCCCAGTCCGCGGAGGAAATGGGGGAGGAACACCACCCTCTCATGGGGCCTAGGGGTGGGGATGAGCTGCCCCTTTTCAGGAAGCCGGTGCGTGATGTCGTTAGACAGGTATCCGGCCTTCCTCAGCTTTTTGATGTGTCCCTCCGTGACGGAGGAGACCACCCACTTGCCTCCCGCTCTGAACATGGATGGAGAAGGTTGAGGTGGGGAGTGCGGACTTGGGCGCTGGAGCTCGAGTGCGCAAGAATGGATAGGCGAAGGAGGAAGAAGGCGTAGGTGAAAAGGTGGATCCTTATCCCCTTATATGGGTGGACGCAACTACATGTCCCCACCACCCTGATAAAACACGCTTATCTCCAAAGCGCCGTAATCAATGGCGCGGCTGGGTTACCCATGCCCGTATTGATGAGAATCCCGGAATAAGGGGACACGACCTCTGCTTTGACAAGACGTGCCAAGGAAACCGCCTCACATGACATGCTGAGGTGGGATAATGAAACGACTCAGATAAAGGCTTGGCCGTGGTGTGTCGCGCTATGGTATACGTCAGCAGATTAGATTGGTGTAAATATTATTTTCTCTATGGCAATATGTGGAAACTTATTTTGCAGAGCCGGGCACTATCTTTGTGTTCAAAATCTTCTATGAAGTACTTGGAGGAGGAACCCGCCTTGCAATGCCGAAGACAATCTGCGCGCCGGACTCGTCGTCATTGAAGCCTGGTTCAGGGGCTACTAAGGGAGTCCTGGATTAGGGGGTGTGCGTATGGCCGGACTATACCTTCAGCCAGACTCCTGGACTATGAAGATACAAGATTGAAGACTTCGTCCCGTGTCCGGAAGGGACTTTCCTTGGCGTGGAAGGCAAGCTTGGCGATACGGATATACAGATCTCCTACCATTGTAACTGAGTTTGTGTAACCTAACCCTCTCTGGTGATTATATAAACCGGAGGGTTTTAGTCCGTAGGACAAGATACACATCAACAATCATACCATAGGCTAGCTTCTATGGTTTATCCTCTCTGATCTCGTGGTAGATCTACTCTTGTACTACCCATATCATCAATATTAATCAAGCAGGACGTAGGGTTTTACCTCCATTGAGAGGGCCCGAACCTGGGTAAAACTTCGTGTCCCTTGCCTCCTGTTACCATCCGGCCTAGACGCACAGTTTGGGACCCCCTACCCGAGATCCGCCGGTTTTGACACCGACAGTCACCCATCCTGAAATTACTCCAAGCTGAGCACGCTTAACTTTGGAGTTCTATCCGAATGGGCTTCCAGGAAAGAAGGAATTCCTTATTGATATGAGTAGTCTATCATCCCTATTAAGCCAGGCTATCACATGCACCCCCACTCAGAGGAACCGACGTCCTCGTCGGGCCATAGGAACGTTCCCTCTTGGTACATAAGTATGTGCATCCAATCCGGTACATGTGACATGTCGTGTGCCATGACGGGTCACAAACGTCATGAACAACTTGACCGCGCACCTGTCCGCAAACATCCGTCTAACTGTGAGGGTCGGCTCTGACACCAATTGGTAACGCCCCGGACACACTCACCGGTGGTCGTTACTCCTGGCGGGATCTAGATTGGCCCCACGGATCAATACTAGTCTTTTCTGCGCACTTTTTCCTCACTCGTGCGGAACCGGGAGCAACATCCCGGTCGGTCACCCATCCTGAAACTACTCCAAGCTGAGCACGCTTAACTTTGGAGTTCTGTCCGAATGGGCTTCCGGAGAAGACGGAATTCCTTATTGATATGAGTAGTCTATCATCCCTAATAAGCTAGTCTATCACAGGAACCCGCCTTGCAATGCGGAAGACACTCTACGCGCTGGGCACATCATCATTGAAGCCTGGTTCAGGGGCTACTGAGGGAGTCCTGGATTAGGGGGTCCTCGGGTGTCCTGGCTATGTGACATGGGCCTAGACTGGTGGGCCGTGAAGATACAAGACGAAAGACTTTTTCCCGTGTCCGGATAGGACTCTCCTTTGCGTGGATGTCAAGCTAGGCGTGCGAATATGAAGATTCCTTTCTCTGTAAACCAACTTTGGACAACCCTAGCCCCTCCGGTGTCTATATAAACCAGAGGGTTTAGTCCGTACAGGCAATCATAATCATACAGGCTAGACATCTAGTTTTTAGCCATTACGATCTCGTGGTAGATCAACTCTTGTAACCCCTATACTCATCAAAGTCAATCAAGCAGGACGTAGGGTATTACCTCCATCAAGAGGGCCCAAACCTGCGTAAACACCGTGTCCTTGTCTCCTGTTACCTTCGATCCTTGGACGCATAGTTGGGACCCCCTACCCGAGATCTGTCCGTTTTGACACCGACAGTCATCCGCCTCGCGAGGCATGGCCCCTCGCGAGGGTCTTGAGTTGTTGTTGCTGGAACTGTGCCGTACAGGGCCGCTGATGGAGCCACGCCATGGGCCGCAGGCAGGCAAGTCTGGGTACCCCCGGTCCCAAAACACCAACAGCAAGATCCTAAGCTTGGGGATGCCCAAGGCACCCCAAGGTAATATTCAAGGACAACCAAGAGCCTAAGCTTGGGGATGCCCCGGAAGGCATCCCCTATTTCGGCTTCATCTATTGGTAACTTCACTTGAGGCTATATTTTTATTCACCACATGATATGTGTTTTGCTTGGAGCGTCTTGTATGATTTGAGTCTTTGCTTTTTAGTTTGCCACAATCATTCTTTCTATACACACCTTTTGAGAGAGACACACACAAATCGTGATTTATTAGAATACTCTATGTGCTTCACTTATATCTTTTGAGCTAGGCAATTCACTTATATCTTTTTAGAGCACGGCGGTGGTTTTATTTTGTAGAAGTTCATGAACTCTCGTGCTTCACTTATATTATTTTGAGAGTCTTTAAACAGCATGGTAATTTTCTTTGGTTATAAATTTAGTCCTAATATGATAGGCATCGAAGAGGGATATAATAAAAAAACTTTCATATAAAGTGCATTGAATACTATGATAAGTTTGATTCTTTATGATTGTTTAGAGATATGAATATGGTGATATTAAAGTCATGCTAGTAATTAATTGTGAATTTGAGAAATACTTGTGTTAAAGTTTGTGATTCTCGTTGCATGCACGTATGGTGAACCGTTATGTGATGAAGTTGGAGCATGATTTATTTATTGATTGTCTTCCTTATGAGTGGCGGTCGGGGACGAGCGATGGTCTTTTCCTACCAATCTATCCCCCTAGGAGCATGCGTGTAGTACTTTGTTTCGATAAATAATTGATTTTTGCAAGAAGTATATGAGTTCCTTATGACTAATGTTGAGTCCATGGATTATATGCACTCTCACACTTCCACCAGTGTTAGCTTTTCTAGTACCGCGCAACTTCCACCGGTACCATAAAGCCACCATATACCTTCCTCAAAACACCCACCATACCTACCTATTATGGCATTTCCATAGCCATTCCGAGATATATTGCCATGCAACTTCCCACCGTTCCGTTTATTATGGCACACTCTATCATTGTCATATTGCTTTGCATGATCATGTAGTTGACATCGTATTTGCGGCAAATCCATTGTTCATAATTCTTTCATACATGTCATTCTTGCTTCATTGCACATCTCGGTACACCGCCAGAGGCATTCATAGAGTCATATTTTTTTCTAAGTATCGAGTTGTAATTCTTGAGTTGTAAGTAAATAAAAGTGTGATGATCTTCATTATTAGAGCATTGTCCCATGTGAGGAAAGGATGATGGAGACTATGATTACACCGCAAGTCGGGATGCAACTCTAGACGAAAAAAAGAGGCCATAAAAATGAGAGAAGGCCCAAATAAAAATTGAGAGAAAAGAGAGAAGGGGTAATGCTACTATCCTTTTACCACACTTGTGCTTCAAAGTAGCACCATGATCTTCATGATAGAGAGTCTCCTATATTGTCACTTTAATTCACTAGTGGGAAGTTTCATTATAGAACTTGACTTGTATATTCCAATGATGGGCTTCCTCAAATTTCCCTAGGTCTTCGTGAGCAAGCAAGTTGGATGCACACCCACATAGTTTCTTGTTGAGCTTTCATAAACTTATAGCTCTAGTGCATCCATTGCATGGCAATCCCTACTCACTCACATTGATATCTATTAATGGGCATCTCCATAGCCCATTGATACACCTAGTTGATGTGAGACTATCTCCTTCGTTTTGTCTTCTCCACAACCATCGTCTACTCCACCTATAGTGCAATGTCCATGGCTCACGCTCATGTATTGCATGAAAGTTGAAAAGGTTTGAGAACATCAAAAGTATGAAACAATTGCTTGCCTTGTCATCGGGGTTGTGCATGATTTAAATATTTTGGGTGATGAAGATGGAGTATAGCCAGACTATATTATTTTGTAGGGATAAGCTTTCTTTGGCCATGTTATTTTGAGAAGACATAATTTCCTTGTTAGTATGCTTGAAGTATTATTGCTTTATGTCAATATTAAACTTTTGTTTTGAATCATACAAATCTGAACATTCATACCACAATAAAATAAATTACATGGATAAATATGTTAGGTAGCATTCCACATCAAAAATTCTGTTTTTATCATTTACCTACTCGAGGATGAGCAGGAATTAAGCTTGGGGATGCTTGATACGTATCCAACGTATCTTTAGTTTTTGATTCTTCCATGCTATTATATTATCTGTTTTGGATGTTTTATATGCATTAATATGTTATTTTATATTATTTTTGGGACTAACCTATTAGCCTAGAGCCCAGTGCCAGTTCCTCTTTTTTACTTGTCTTAGAATTTCGCAGAAAAGGAATACCAAACAGAATAAAACTTTCGCGGTGATTTTTCTTGGACCAGAAGACATTCAGAGGACTTGGGGTGCAAGTCAGAGAAGCTACGAGGTGGCCACCAGGATGGAGGGCAAACCCAGGGGGTATGGCGTGCCCCCACCCTTGTGAGCCCCTCATGACTCCACCGACCTAGTTTCTTCGCCTATATATTCTCATATATCCCAAAACCAACAGAGAGAGCCAAGAAAACACTTCTCCACCGCTACAACCTTCTATACCCATGAGATCCCATCTAGGGGCCTTTTCTGCCATCCTGATGGAGGGGGATTCGATCACGGAGGGCATCTGCATCAACGCCATTTCCCTTCCGATGAAGCGTGAGTAGTTTACCACAGAGCTACGGGTCCATAGCTAGTAGCTAGATGGCTCCTTCTCTCTCTTTGATTCTCAATACCATGTTCTCCTTGATGTTCTTGGACACCTATTCGATGTAATACTTTTTTGTGGTGTGTTTGCCGAGATCCTATGAATTGTGGATTTATGATCAGCTTATCTATGAATATTATTTGAATCTTCTCTAAATTCGTATATGCATGATTTGATATATTTGCTAGTCTCTTCGAACTATCCATTTGGTTTGGCCAACTAGATTGGTTTTTCTTCCAATGGGAGAAGTGCTTAGGTTTTGGTTCAATCTTGTAGTGTCCTTTCCCAGTGATAGTAGAGGCAGCAAGGCACGTATTGTATTGTTGCCATCAAGGATAAAAAGATGGGGTTTTCATCATATTTCTTGAGCTAACTCCTCTACATCATGTCATCTTGCTTAAAGCGTTACTCTGTTCTTTATGAACTTAATACTCTAGATGCATCCTGGATAGCGGTCGATCTGTGGAGTAATAGTAGTACATGCAGTTAGGAGTCGGTCTACTTGACACGGACATGATGCCTATATTCATGATCATTGCCTTAGATATCGTCATAACTTTGTACTTTTCTATCAATTGCTCGGCAGTAATTTGTTCACCCACCGTAATATTTTCTATCTTGAGAGAAGCCTCTAGTGAAACCTATGGCCCCGGGTTCTATTTTCCATTATATAAGTTTTCGATCTACAATTTCAGTTTTCGCTTTGCAATCTTTTACTTTCCATTCTATAAACCAAAAATACCAAAAATATTTAATTTACCGTTTATCTATCTCTATCAGATCTCACTTTTGCCAGTAACCGTGAAGGGATTGACAACCCCTTTATCGCGTTGGGTGCAAGTTGTTGATTGTTTGTGCAGGTAATCGGTGACTTGTTCGTTATCTCCTACTGGATTGATACCTTAGTTCTCAAACTGAGGGAAATACTTACTCTGCTTTGCTGCATCACCCTTTCCTCTTCAAGGGAAAAACGAACGCCGGCTCAAGAAGTAGCAGCATCTCCGGAAGTTCTATCCGTTATGAAGGTCTGCGCTCGTGACACTCTCATGTAATAATGAGTTGGTGCTGTACACTCCCCGGAGTCTGCTGAGCACCGTCCCTAGGCCTCACGGGGGCTCCCACTCGCGTCCTAGTGGAGGCCCCATGCTCCGCGCTGGTGGGAAGACAAGAAGACTAGTATAGGTTGCTGGTTTGCAACTTCTTGAATGGAATTTGAAGTTTTTCGCGTCTTCTTTTGAGGGTTGGGAAATTTCTTCTCCTTGCATCTTTCGCTCTTCCAGGTCTTGCCTCAGGGGGAATGGTAGTTGCCTTTCGCTCCTCCTCGCATGTCCCACGTGCGTGGGTTGGGCCGGTGTGTGCACATGGCCCGCCGGCGAACACACCCCACCAAAGTCTTAGTACCCTGGCCTTTTGGCGTTTTCGTCCTCACGCGACACTCTCAAACGAGCTTCCGGGCACGACGCCTATGGAGGTCTCCTCATCCTATAGCTGTAGGGTGCCTCCTGAGGCTCAGCGACTTCTGAGTTTCCTCGCCGCAAGGCAAGCTCTCGCGGCAGGGGAGCACACCACAAGAATATCAAGCTAAGTCAACGCAACCACAATTAGCGGCAACACATGTATCACAATGCAACACAAAATGATAACATAATGGCGCAAGCACCATAGTTCATTACATGCCCCGACAGGGCATTCTACCTTTTTTCAATACATGGGAAAGAAAGAAACAAAAGAAAGCCGCGCAACTACAACGGCTCTCAAGGCCCGGCTCCAGCAGCCCTCGAGCTCAGTCGGAGTCCTTCTCTAGCTTCACCTGTGCACGGTGGCGGCGCGACTCATCACCCTCCTCAGTACGAGCCTAGAGATGCGGTGGCTCGTCGTAGTCACCGTTGCTGATGCTCTCCCCGGAGGAGGAGCCGCCGCTGCTAGAGGTGGCACGACCATCACCAGGGGCAAGCTCACCACCAGCGATGGCGCCACCCCTCCGGCCGTTGTCGTCGTCACCATCGTCGTCATTGCCGTCGCTTTTCGGGAAGCACTCCGAGCGCTGGCCGTCTTCCCCGAACACCCTGACATAGAGAGTTGCAACACCATCATACCTGAAGTGGAGGGTGCAAGCCACATGTGCGTGCGAACGGCTGCCACCTGCGGTTCAGGAACACATTGCCAGCGGCAGTGACCTCGACATCCATCCGTGAGGCCTTGTTGCAGCAGTCGTCAGCCTGCAGCCAGAGGCTGCTGGGGCCCTTGGCTGGCAGCGCTTCCGCGAAGAAGCGTGGAAGCTGGAACCAGATGCCCGCGAGCCTCTCCGACCACATGAAAAACTCCGGGAATGCGTCAGCTGAGTGGGAGCGCGATCGCGGTGGCCGGGCGATCGCCATGCGCTTCCCCCCGTCCATGGCAGCTCCCACCACGAGAGGAAGCATCGTTGCGGCTGCCTGAAGCGACGCCAGCCTTCGAAGGAGTGCGCATGCATCCTTGAGGGGCCACCACCGGAGTCATGAAATACTTGCGGGGGCGTCCGCGGCCTCTCTTTGGCGGCAGCGAGCTTGGCCCCTCCTTGGGAGCCTTCCCCTTCTCTGTGGCGGAAAACTTCCTCGCTGGCACCATGGGCGCTCCGACAAGACGGTAGAGCGAAGAGGAAGGGGGAGCAAGCAGTAAGAAGACGGAGATGAGCAGGGGGCTCTGCCCCTTCTTCCCATTTATAGCCGGAGGGAGGCCAACCGCCGGATTCCCATGATTCCAAGTAATGATGGTTTTTTTGCATGCAACAGGAAGTCATCAAGTCGGGTAGTTGTCGGGGCAGCATGGGGAAGTGGAGACACCCACGTCCCATCAAGCGCCACGCGTCGACTCGGTCCGCAAATGATTGGGGTCTACGGCGCTTCAACCTTGCCTCTTTGCTTCGACTCGAAGCAAAGCCCGAGCGCGCCTTGGGCCCGGGGCTACTATCGGCATTTTGGGAACTAGGGTACCCAGTGGGGGAGTCTTGGATTAGGTGGTCCTCGGGTGTCCGGTATATTCGATATGGGCCGGACTGATGGGCCATGAAGATAAAGCAGAAGACTATCCCCCGTGTCTGGGTAGGACTACTATATGCGTGGATGGCAAGTTTGGTGTCCGGATGTACTATTTCCTTCTTCTGCAAACCGACTCTGTACAACCCTAGGCCCCTCCGGTGTGTATATAAACCGGAAGGTTTAGTTTGTAGACGCTATCAGAATAATCATAGGCTAGACTGCTAGTGTTTAGCCATCACGATCTCGAGGTAGATCAACTCTTGTAACCCCTATACTCATCGAATAAAATCAAGCAGGACGTAGGGTTTTACCTCCTTTAAGAGGGCCCGAACCTGGGTGCACATCGTGTCCCCATTTTCCATTATTATTATTGATCCTTAGACTCACAGCTTGGGCCCCCTACCCGAGATCCGCCGATTTTGACACTTACATTGGTGCTTTCATCGAGAGCTCAATTGTGTAGTCATGAAAAGTGATCTATGGCTTGCCTTATCATCAACAACGATATCACTTTTAGAAGGAGCCTAACTTCAGGACAGGTCCTCCAGCTCGGCGGTTTCATCATGGGTGCCCGCATGGCCTTTAAGTCGACAGCGTCCCCCGCGATCGCCAAACACCACCCCCGCATCGGTCTCGAATACTCTGAAAAGATGGATCTGGCAGACATCTAATCCTTAAACGAGCTGCTAGATCACATCGCCGCCCTGGGGCTTTCAACAGACTATGATCGGATCGGGCTTAAACCTGACCAGAGGGAAATCAATATCCCGCCCATCACCCACCTGGTAGAGGTCGTCAAGGAACGAGCCGAAAACACTTCTTCCCCTAAATTAAAGACTAGCTATGTTCATATCTCCGAACCCCTTGAGTCAGATACGCTCCCTTTGGATGAGACGCCGCATCCCCCGAACTAAGGGTCGGACATAGGGTCCGGAGAGCACTTGGATCTTCCCGGACCTGAACTGGCAACCTTGGAGATTTTACAAGCTTCAGATACAATATTGGGTCGGGATTCCAATTTTAGCCCACCCACCAGAATCAATACTCTCCAAGTAATTCAGGGCCTCCAGACATATATAACCTGATGTATGTATGGCAGCAATGTCAGGAAACGGTCCATCACTTTTGGGCTAGGTTCCTACTTGTCAAAAACAAGATTAAAGATTGCTGCGACGACGATGCAGTCTCGGTCTTTCATCGCAATTGTACCAACGAGGGAAATTGGAATGCCCTCTACCGCCATTGCATATAGAGTTTCATGGAACTATCGCACGTAGTACAGAAGTACTGCGTGATGGAAAGCACATGGAAGGCCCATAAAACCCAATTGGAACCTGTTGTCTTTAAGGAGTGCACTGCCCGGGCAAAACGGATACACCCTTATGAGGCATCTGACCATAGGCCCGTTGGCAAGAAAAGCAAACCCTTTATAGGATACAGGTCCATTCTTGATGAACTCCCCGACAGACCTTGTCTGATACATGTGACGGTGAGCACCGACTCAACTCATAGCCTTCGGGCATGTTGGGTACTCCGGCAGGTAGCTAAAAGTGGGGAGGCCATCCTCACCACCGCCACTCTAGAGAAGCATTCTCTGGAGGATGACGATTTTAGCGTCCTTCCGGTGTTTGAGACTTTCTCTTCAAATAATCGGCGTAAGAGGGCACTCCGTGACCTCGTCAAAGTCCACCAAGTAACCAAAGTGAGCCCATGGAATGATGCGGCAATAACCTTCACCGCTGGCGATGAACCAAGGGCCTGACCAGTCCGAGCACCTGCCGCTTTAGTTCTAAACCCAATTGTGGACGGCTTTCGACTTACCAAAGTGCTCATGGACGGGGATAGTGGGCTTAACCTCATCTACGAGGACACGCTCGACAAAATGCAGATTGATAGAACAGGCATCGAGCAAAGTAGTACCACCTTTCGAGGCATCATGCCCAGTCGAGAAGCACGATGTTCGGGGAGAATTAAACTTCATGTAGTATTCGGCACGCCAGAAAATTATAGGTCGGAGGAGTTGCTCTTTCACATTGCTCCCTTCAATTGCGGATATCATGCCCTTCTAGGGCGGGGCGCTTTTTCACACTTCTAAGCCATACCACATTATGGGTAGATGAAGCTTAAAATGCCAGGGCCCAATGGAATAATCACAGTTACAAGTGATCTGGATAAAGCACTCCACGCCGAAAACGAAACGGCATCCTTGGCCCTTGAGGCACCCTTCGAAGCCTTTGCGGCCGAAGAACTAACCACCCTACGATCCACGATGGACAAGGATGATGTGATTCTCGACAAGAGACCTAAATCCACCTCTTTCAAGCCAGCAGATGAAATAATAGTTAAATTTCAAGTGCACCCGACGGAGCCTAATAAAACAGCATCCATCGGAGCACAGCTCGATCCGACGATAGACGGCGCCTTACGCGCATTCCTACGTGAAAATTGGAGTATCTTTGCCTGCCACCTTTCGAACATGCCCGGAATCCCACGTGGACTGGCCGAACACAGCCTCAACATAATTAAAGGGTTCAAACCAGTCAAGAAAACATTGCGACGATTTTCTGAACCGAGACGACAAGCTATGGGGGAGGAGCTAGCTAAACTACTCGAGGCCTAGTTCATAAGAGAAATCAAACACCTGGATTGGCTAGCCAACTTCGCCATGGTGCCGAAGAAGGATAAATCTTGGCGCCTTTGTGTCGATTTCAAAGACTTCAATAAGGCTTACCCTAAAGACCCTTTCCCGTTCCCCCGCATTGACCAGATCATTGATGCGACCGCGGGACACGACTCATTGTGTTTCCTCGATGCTTACTCTGGATACCATCATATTAAAATGAAGGAGTCTGACCAGGCCGCAACGGTGTTCATCACCCCGTATGGGCCTTTCTGTTTCAACACAATGCCTTTTGGGCTTAAAAATGCTGGTGCCACTTACCAACGCATGATTCAAACATGCTTGGAAAAACAAATTGGCAAGGCAGTAGAAGTATATGTGGACGACATGGTTATCAAGACTAAACACATCGAATCATTGGTGGACAATCTCCGCCTCACATTTGACAACCTTCGAACATACGACATACGGCTTAATCCAGAAAAATGTGTCTTCCGCGTTCCAGCCGGAAAGCTACTAGGGTTCATTGTCTCCCATAGAGGAGTTGAAGCAAACCCAGCTAAAATCCGAGCCTTGTCAGAGTTGGCTATGCCAACAGACCTAAAACATGACCAAAAGCTAGCATGGTGCATAGCGGCCTCGAGCCGCTTTCTCTCAAGATTATGAGAAAAATCATTACCACTTTATAGAATGCTTAGATGCACCAACAACTTTGAATGGACGAAAGTGGCCACATCTGGATTGGAAGAACTAAAAACCTTATTAGCAGCCAATCCAATCCTAGCCTCCCAAGTGTTGGTGAGCCCATGCTACTTTATATCTCCGCAACTCACCAGGTAGTAAGCGTTGTACTCGTCGTCGAGTGAGGGGAAGAGGGACATAAATTCCCCATCCAAAAGCTAGTGTATTACGTACCGAAGGTCCTCACAACATGCAAATCCCGATACCCTCATTACCAAAAGATAGCTTACGTGGTCTTTATGGCATCCCGAAAACACCGACACTATTTTCAAGAGTGTTCGATCACGGTGGCATCCGAAGTACCACTTAACGACATCATAAACAATAGGGATGCCACCAGCTGCATAGCTAAATGGGCCATTGAGCTCTTACCGTTTGAAATAACATACAAGCCACACCGAGCTATTAAATCTTAGGTGCTGGCCGACTTCGCCGAAGAATGGACGGAAGTCGAGCTCCCTAAAGAGTATAGTTCATGCTCTAAGTGGATCATGTACTTCGACGGCTATAAATGCTAGCTGGACTGGGGGCTGGCATCATCTTGACATCCCCTAAGGGGGACACAGTCCGCTATGTGTTGCAAATCATGTATATGAACTCCGATAATGCAGCCGAATACGAGGCACTTCTACATGGTCTCCGCATGGTTGCCTCCATGGGCATACAATGCCTAGAGGTGCGCGACGACTCAAACCTCACAATATCTTAGGTAAACAGAGAGTTTGATGCAAAAGATCCAAAAATGGTGGCATATCAAAACGCCATATTAAAAATATCAACTCGGTTCGAGGGGCTTGAATTTCATCACGTCGCTCGAGACAGTAATCAGGCAGCAGACATAATCGCTTGCATGGGCGCCAAGCGCGACCCCGTCCCACCCAATACCTTTGTGGAAAGGCTCTTCAAGCCATCCGTGGTATGATAGGACGAGAGCGGAAATGCTAGTGCGGACCTGATCACGCCCCCAGTAGCCGAACACGATACAAGTATCCTAGGGGGTTCGGATACCGAAATAACACCATCTACTCATGAGATCATGGCCGTTATTGCTCCATGGACCAAACCCTTCCTAGCCTACCTTAATAGGCAGGAGCTTCTTGATGATCAAAATGAGGCCCACCGCATAATTCCGTGTTCTAAAGCCTACAAAGTTCACGAAGGTGAACTATACAAGAAAAGCACTATCAGAGTACTCCAAAGGTGCATCTCCAAAGAGGAGGGATGGCAACTCTTGGCTGAAATACATGCTGGTCTGGGCGGACATGATGCCACAGCTTGGGCCCTCATAAGCAAAGCCTTCCGGACAGGTTTTTCTGGCCAACGGCCCGAGCAGACACACAAGCCCTTGTCTAGCATTGTGTGGGATGTTAGATTTTCGCCAATCAAGGTCATATGCCTCCCACTACCTTAAGAACAATCCCCGTTACTTGGCCCTTTGCGGTCTGGGGGCTCAATATGGTCAGACCCCTTAAAGGGGGAAGCCACAAAAAGAAATATTTACTGGTTATGGTGGATAAATTCACTAAGTGGTAGAGGCCAAACCAGTAAAAACGGCTGAAGTAGGACCAGTGATTGACTTCATATCTAGCATGGTGCACCGCTACGGTGTCCCGCACAACATCATCACTGACAATGGTTCCAATTTCACAGTTGATGAGGTGAAAAACTGGTGTGCTAAATTGGGCATTAAACTCGACTATGCATCCGTCTACCACCCTCAAACAAACGGTCACATTGAACGGGCCAATGGCCTGATAATGAGCGGCATTAAACCCCAACTGGTGTGCTCCATACGAGAGTCGGATAATCACTAGGTTGAGGAACTCGATTTCGTGCTCTAGGGATTGCGGACTACACCTAACCGAACAACCGGGTATACACCTTTGTTCATAGTGTATGGCGCAGAAGCTGTCCTGCCCTGCGATGTTATTCATGACTCACCTCGAGTGCGCATGTACAAAGAGCGAGAAGCGAGCTCGATCGGCAGGATGACCTAGACGGCCCCAAAGAGGAGTGTGATATTGCACAAGCCCGTTCCGCATTTTATCAAGAATAGGCCAGGCGATACCAAAGCAGAGAATTGCGGGCCAAGACATATAATGTTGGCGACCTCGTCTTACGTCTCCCCGAGAAGAAGAAGGATAAGCTCAAACCAAGATGGGAGGGGCCCTTCATCATAGATGAAGTTCTCATAGGAGGAGCCTACACTGGTACACGTTGGTGCTATACAAACGGTTTTTAACCCCTTTCCACGACAGCATTCGGAACCATCTCCAAGTGAATGATGACGATAGGGGGGTCCTTCCCAAACGACCCAAAAACCATCGGGTATATGCCCTCCTGGCACACACGCTCGGCAAAATGAGGTCGTGCGCAATCGGCGAGCGCTCGAATACAGTAATACGTACAGTAGAGCTAAAAATGCAACTATACAGGTGAAATTGTTTTTGGTCGCACGTACATCCCACACAGTCAGTCCCCGCTAAACGTTTCCATTCGTATGTACATCCCACATAGTAGCTCCAAGGAAAACGTTTCCGTTCACAAGTACACCACACACAGTTTTCCCCGTTAAATCGTTTGTGATAATGTTGCCATTGCACACGATATTAACAATTTTATCATTTGCATTATGAATGCATCACACACGGTGCGTAGAAGAAACTGTGTGGCAAAGGTTGTACATCACACACAGTGTCTAGGTGGTAAACGTTTGTGCAAGGTGGCCTAACGCAAACAGTTTTCAGGCGGATGTCGTGTGTGCTGTGGAGATTGATCGCACACGTAGTGGATCCTAGAAACATTTCTGATCTCCACGTGTATCGCAGACATTTCACTCTCGCAAACCGTGTTTAGTGTAACCCCTAATTAATCCCTAATTTAAAAATCACATGTTTTGAATTTGAAAGTAGGCAATCACTTATTTCATATCCAACCATGTTTATTACAAATATAGGTTCGACTATGAATGCATAATTCGATGCACAGGTACATATACTGAAGAACTACAGAAGCACCAAGTAAAGAATGCTGAACCACAATTGTACTAAAGACTATATAGAGAGATGTGAAAGACATTCTGGTTGCTGGAGAAGGTGAAGCGGAATGCCCATATTGTGCCCTCCTCCATGTGTAATGCGCGCATGACTCTAGGCCAACCCCTTGTGATGGTGGCCCGTCCATCCTTCACTGTCTTCATTACGACTTCTTGATGCTCATTGTAGTCTGGATGAAATACTTTAACCTTCATTGCGTGTCCACCAATCATGTACTTTGCAAGGTAATCTTGAGTGAACTGCTTCAGGAACCACTATGACCGACAAAGATTCAGACATTGTCGTCTAACAACTCATTATTGGCAGTAAAAGAGAAGGTTGCAGAGTTTGTAGTTACCACCCTATAGCTCACTTTTGTGTTGGATAGAGCATAAAAAATTAATTTGCTTGCCACCATTCATATCTTTTTGCTAATAATCCTTATCAGTTTCATCACTTAATGCTTGCTCATGAATATCTCATTGCCCCGTACGCAAAAAGGGTCGATGCTTTTATCGCTGCCAAGGACATATGTACCTACAAGCAACAAGTCAATATTAGAAGCTAACAACTGTCCAGGCCTGGATCTATATGCCCTACATTATGGAACGATGGGGGGAGTACAATCCAAGGGATGAAGCTAACCTCGGCGGAAAATGGTGGCCACTCCCGTTGTTGTCCTGCATAAGTAGTGGAAAGGCATGATAAGTATAGCAACCTTAACATCAAACAAATATAGAAAAGGTAAACAACATCATCTCCGAATGATAGCTTGAATGTGTTGGTTTCAGCATGCTGTTAAAGCAGATATAAAATGGAAGGCAATGTTACCGACAGCAGGCTTAACAGCCATCAAATATTGCAATTCAAATTGGTATTGTTGAAAATGAATAGAACGTAGGTAATGCTTAAACATCACACTAGATAAATGTGTAAAACTAAAATAAAGGGCATGTGTTAACTACACCAGGAATAACTGGAACCAAATATAGCCGTTCAAACTGGTATTGATGTAGTCGAGCGGCACAGTTCCGACTTGCACATAATGAACAACACATTGTGAATGGCTGAAATAAACAAGGCATAAATGAACAGTATAACAACCAAATATAGCCATTGAAAACCGGACAGAGTCTCATTGCAACCAACCTAACAAGAAAATACAGATAAATAGGGCATATGCTTGAAAACTGGACAAATGCTCACTGCAACCAACCTAACAAGGAGATACAGATAAACAAGGCATCTTCTTGATAACTGGACAAATGCTAAAAAAAGTAACCTAACAACCAAATACAGATAAAAAAGGCATCTGCTTGATAACTAGAAAAATGCTCACTGCAACCAAACTAAGAAGGAAATACATATAAACAAGGCATCTACTCAATAACTGGAAAATTGCTCACTCCAACCAACCTAACAACCAAATACAAATAAACAAGGCATCTACTCACTATAGAAAACCAAATACAGCCATCTGTGAAACTGAAGGGGAACATTCATACTTAAACATCACATAGCCCTATTGAACAATACATTTTTGCACAACTGAAATAATTAAACACGACACAGTTAAAGCACCACACGGCAAATGCTACTACAACAAAGCAAGGTAGAGAAGGTAAGATTTCCTGATAGAATGTTGCCTCACATTTCATGGACGGTATCCTTCTAGTTGGAAGAGCACAAACCCATGGTGCGCTCTCTGATGTCACAGATGGGCTGTTGCACATTGGAAGAACCTTCATGGGTGCCCTCCTCGTGGTCGTGATCGATGAGATCTGACTTGGCAATTGAGGATCCCAAGCTGCCGCCGTAGATCGTGTCCTTCAGAAATGACAAAATGGGCTCGATGGTGTATAAAGATCACAAATCCTTGACTGCTTGGCAGAGGAGATCAGCGGCAGGGTCATCGAAGAGATCGGCGGCGGTTGAACAAGAGGGGTTGGGGATGGACCACTTAACCTATGACATGGCCCGCATGAAGCCGTCACGGTGGACAAGCTTGATGTCATAGCCAGCTTTCCCGAGATACAGTAATACGCTACCCCGCTGACATGTAGCCTTCAGCATGGCAACATAGTCAATGTCTTCGCCGGCTTTCGCAGTGACGTGTTGCTCCAGGATCGACAGGTCGGGGCGAATGGCAGCCACCTCTCCAATGTCCGCCAGCGAGGCCATGATAAACCTCTTCTTGGACGAACGCTCATCGGGCTCCCTGGGATACGTGGTCGAGCTTAGGCTGCGACATTCTGGAGCAGGGGATGTGGATCTGGCAAGGAGGGACACCGCAGGCCTCATCTAAAAACTCAGGGAAGTGGGTCGACGGTATGGGAATCGCTGGGTAAGCTGAACTTTATTATCTAAGCTAGGAGGAACGGGCAGACCGACAGGGGTTGGCGGCGGCGCCGGCACCGGCCGCGAGCTAGGGTTCGAGGGGGTAGGGGCGGGTGGGGGACTGTGGAGGGGGAGGGTGTTTGGGGATATGCCGCGGCTACTGAAAATTTTAGTAATGGTGGCTGGGGATGGTGGTGGACGAGGGAGGGTGACGGTTCAAATGCCTCGGCTACTTCAATTTTATTATAAGGTCAGTGCAGGAGGAGTGTGGGCGACGGTTGAAGTACGATGGCTACTAAAATTTGGGTAAAGGAATTGATGTGGGGCGGGAGTGCCGAAGATCACACACGGTCCAATAACAATATGCGTGTATGATAATAAGGATAAGTGGCGGAACCGCCGATTTTTGCAACGCTCAAGGCGAGTAGTTTGTTTTTATATTTCTAGCTAGCTCGTCTATCACACACAATTTTTCCTAATTTCCAAATAAACTTACCCGCCTTTAGCTTGCACAGGTGGTGATTATACAGCGCACTTGCATCGCACATGGTTAAGCCAGTACATCCACCCTTTGCTCGTGCTTGCGCGGTCGTCATGATTTTACAGCGCACTTGCATCGCACACGGGTGAGCCAGTACCTCCACCTTTGCTCGCGCTTGCGCAAACGTGGTGATTCACAGTGGACTTGTATCGCACACGGTTAAGATATTATACATGTGTCCGTTGAGCGTCATCAGAGTCTTTGCAGCAAAAAAAGCTTTAGAGAGGGTCGGAAGAGAACCACACCAGCATGTGGCCCAAATATATATGAGTGAAAAGGGTGGTCTGTGATGTTCAAAATTCCAATGAACAACTTTGACTGCGCGGGCCAATGGTTGGGCGCGTCGTTAAAGATCAATGAGAGGGGCCAGAAGTCAAGAACCACCTGGAAGTGGCCAAATATATGTAGGAATATTGGGGATGTTTAAAACTTTAAATACACAATGCATAACTTTGGTGGCACCTGCCTGACAAACCCGATAGCACCCTTGGATATATCTATCTAGAATGACATAATGTCATACCTAGCTAGGATGCTTGGCCCACCACCTCCCACTTCGTGTCAGGGGGCGGATGCACGTAATGATCGATACTTTGGTCATACATGCATGTCGCCATGACCTACCATAAGACGGACCAATGAATCTATCGGTTGGTCAAACAATGGCTGCTATTGTCGATAAACCACTTGGGCCAATAGATTGAACCATCATAAAAATCGCCCGAGAGGGACCACAAAACTAGCACCTCTTGCATGCAGCCCAAAATGATGTACGTTGTGAAGGAGTGATGTGTGTTTTCAACATAGAATAATGTACAATTTAGATGTGGTGCCTACCTTTTGATACAGACAACAACCATGAAGGCAAGGTAGTTAAGGACGAGATACGCAGGGTATGATGTAGGTTGAACCCAGCAATCCGAGCATGTGGGAGGGAATCCTGACAATGCATGAGCTCTAGCTTTGTTTGAGCGACATGTGACGGTGACCGGCCCTAACACAAACTAGGAGGAATCCATTCATGGCCAACACATACCCCTCATTATCAGTCAAAAGGATGATATATATACACTCGGGGAGTCCACAGATATGCGTGTCGTCACAAAAAACTGCACAAGGAGGACATGGTCGATCAGAAGACCCCGTATACACTGCATGTGGCCCTAAAATATGTATGGGTATGGTGGTGTGTGATGCGTTTAAATCCCGAATGCACAACTTCGATGGGTGCGCCACCAACTACATTACAAACCAAACACCATACCCGACTCCAAGCCTAGTTCAATATGTTCGATGCCGGTTTCCCAACTTCGAGGCAG